>NW_025963846.1:19045345-19434111 GCF_023055435.1 Haliotis rufescens | reverse complement strand
ACCGCTAATGCCCGTGCCATGTTCATACGCCAGGGCCACGATGGTGGTGCAGCTACGGGTGTGATATTGTTTCCAGCTGTGGTGATACTACGCTTTCGACAAAATGGCACTGAACGCCCTTCGAGACAAAACAGTCATGCTCAGACATGTCACATGCATGTATACACGAAATACTAACACAACAGGCCATGGCGCAGCCCAGTGGTTAAAGCGTTGGCTGAATTAGGCTGGGTAGATTCCCCACATAGCTAGGTACTGTGTAGCATGTCAATGCGTGTTCATCAACCTACATATCTCAGGATAGATTCATTTTGCAAGAAGAGTATTACATAAGGCAACATATTAAGCCGCCTATGATTGAACATGCATACCAGTCTAACACACTCTTATTAATTGGGTTTTGTGTAGGAGTATCTGGCCAGGTTGCGTTCAAACGTTCTTCATTTGTATGCATTCCTCAGTCCACCCGATATTCAGGATCCGTTAAAGTCCGTAAATAAGAAGAGGAGAGAACATATAAGATGGAGAACTATCAAGTGTACACAGGGTTGTACACGCTAAACATGTATTATTTTACATCAATATCATCCTCGGTTTTCCACAGTATAATATGTCAGATAGACACGGACTGGCAGACGCTGAACATGTATAATGATACCTCAATAACATTCTCGGTTTTCCAGGGTATAATATGTCAGATAGACATCGACTAGCAGACGCTGAAGATGTATAATGATACATCAATATCATCCTCGGTTTTCCAGGGTATAATATGTCAGACAGACACAGACTGACAGACGCTGAACATGTATTATTATACACCAACATCATCCCCGGTTTTCCAGGGTATAATATGTCAGATAGACATCGACTAGCAGACGCTGAAGATGTATAATGATACATCAATATCATCCTCGGTTTTCCAGGGTATAATATGTCAGACAGACACAGACTGACAGACGCTGAACATGTATTATTATACACCAACATCATCCCCGGTTTTCCAGGGTATAATATGTCAGATAGACACAGACTGACAGACGCTGAAGATGTATTATGATACATCAATATCATCCTCGGTTTTCCAGGGTATAATATGTCAGATAGACATCGACTAGCAGACGCTGAAGATGTATTATGATACATCAACATCATCCCCGGTTTTCCAAGGTATAATATGCCAGATGGACACAGATTGGCAGACGCTGAACATGTATGATGTTACTACAGTGATATCATCCTCGGTTTTCCAGGATACTGTATCTCCATTCTATAATGATACATACCCTGCTTCGTTCGAAAGGGACGTCACCATCAAAATGTCTCTTATCCCAAACTTAGTACTCTTTCCATAACCTCACTCACTCACTCACTCACACGACACTTGTGTTAGAATTCTTAAACCCCGTTAATCCTGTACCGTTTCCAATTAAATCGTCCGATAACAAACAAACATGAACATGTTGCAGAGTTTAAACATGTAAACGATGCACCGATGCAATAATAACATTAACACTCGAGATACAAATTAGAACATAATTATCATGAACCGTGATGTGAAATAATTCTTGTTAACAAATCGGCTTTATAGGTATGGCCGGACATTCGTATCTTTATCAGAGGCCAAACATCCTCTGTTATAATTGCAAGATATAAAACGCAACCATACAGCTCTTCGCAAATGTTTTATTATACAACAGAGGCGGACACATATATTGCCTCTTACGTCTTCCTACTACAGAAGGTCCCCTTGATTAGAGTCATGAAACGTGAAGTCTCAACAATAGTGCTGGCATCGCCCCCATTGTAGAGGAACATGCTTCTATCACCGGGTTCTTCCAGCATTCGATGCGACGTTCGTGTGTTATCTCTTGATCCCGCCTCACCAGTGTATGTATATTGCCATGTGGTAGCCAACTGTATAAACGTTGAAACGTCTCACAAATAGATCACATGTGTTTCTGTATCTTTGCAACAAGTTGTTTTTGGTCTGCTCCTTCTAGTTGGTCAACCTGAAAACATTGAGAAGAATGAACAGGAAGGAAGTGCCAATGTAACTATGCAAAAGGTTCGTGCTGGGTCGTGACATGGGAGTCAATACAGTGGTGACCACCGGAAGTCAGATAATAAAACATGAAACATGATGTTGATTTGGGAGAATATGGAGATAACGTACAAATAACTTTACAAAGATTGATATAAAAAAGTAATGTGCACATCCACATCCAAAATGCACTGGATGACATAGGAGTGAATTTTGTGTTAACGACGCAGACCAGTGACTGAAAGTACGAGCAACGATCCACGCCTGACCACGTCTGACCACCAGGTCCTGTGTCGTCAAGTCCTCAAGTATGAGTTACTGTGGATGTAATTCTTCCGTGGATTACCACGGGACGTTGCTGTACAAATGGATAGTATTTGTGACAAACTGAACCTACCTCTCTTTTGCTCTTGTAAAATTTAAAGGTGGGGAGGAGGGTGACGCTGCATGCTGTCGCCGTTTCCTGATACAGAGAAGAGTGAAGTCAGAGTTTGGTCGAATGGTATTGAGGTTATAGCACCGTGGGTCAGGTTAATTAGGTCAAAGGTCACCTGTTTTGGATAAATGAACCGGTCACAATAGTTCCACTAACAAGTAGTAAGGATTCAGATACAACACATCTCTGTGCGTGCGTGCGTGCCTGCCTGCCTGCCTGCCTGCCGGTGTATGAATTTCGGAATGTTTTGAATAATCTTCCGCCTAAAACACGTCAGTAAATAAAGCGACAAAACCCTTTCCATATCCATAAAGCAGAGTTGATTGTGCAATTCCGACTATATCATGAACATGTATTTATGAATCACTATCAAATAGTAAATTGTAAAGGGAGATAACCCTGGTTACCTGGTTCACGTCGACGTTTACTTTCTGGAACACAATATTGCGATAGGTGTGGTCCTGCGACAAGAACTGCAAGAAGAAGTAACCATTTTCAGCTACATCCGCATCCTTTATAAATAATGTGCAGCTACCACTTATGCCCTGCAAAGAATGAGTGAGTGAGTGAGTGAGTATGGTTTTACGCCGCTTTTAGCAATATTCCAGCAATATCACGGCGGGGGACACCACAAATGGGCTTCACACATTGTACCCATGTCGGAATCGAACCCGGGTCTTCGGCGTGACGAGCGAACGCTTTAACCACTAGGCTACCCGACCGCGCCCCCTGCAAAGAAGGCGGACTTATTTCGCTATTGTACACAGTCTTATGTAGGACTGCAAAATGTGTAGAATCGTTCCATTCTTTCTCAGATTCTCGTAACTAATGGGTAAATAATTGATCACAGCACAGAACAGAATGTGACACTCAAAATGAACTTGACAGATGGTTTTCAAAAGATGTTGTTTTTAACCATTTGTAAAGTAATATAACTGTTCAGAAGCTTATTCATTGACACTGACGATAGTATATTTCGTGATTGTGGCCTCGAAATGTGACGACAATGATACTTACTTCAAGGAAAGGCGACATTTCCTTACACGCCGGGCACCCATCTCGAAAGAAGTCCACGACTACCAGCTTGCCATGGTTGACTGACAGTGATTCGTCAAAGTCTCTCTGCCAATATAGTCAGGTGCACTTATTGACATTGATATGTGTCACACTTTAAAAACGCGTCATACATACTTACGAGTCTTACTTAAGGCATCCGGCGAGAATTGAGTCTGCATTTATCTTATAGCATCTCAATGGACGTGTTACATTATATGTCTATGTATTACAATTAATTAGTTTACGTTGATATGCACTTATATAGCTCAATCCTCGAACAGCAGGACTGGTTTCTATATTCAAGATTATTCCACGTATGTCACTGGAAAACATGATACCTACATCCTCTATATGCCCAGGGCTCGTCTTTCGGTATCCATCCACGTGGCCATTAATCAAATTGATTTGCTACGTTACTCAGTCTAACGGACCAATCAGAATGCGAGGTACAAACCAGTCTCGGTGTTGGGTTTGCAATATCTACACCAATCCGACAGATTACGATAGCGGGTGCAAGAAATTCAACATTAAAAACTTTGAAATTTGAGATCGCGAGAACCACTCGTTAGTGTTGGTTGACTGAAACACGAAGCCCAGAGATACAGAGGATGTGATGCAGCAAGCTAATCATTGTTTTCGCTAACTGTATTTAAAAATAGTTGTTCGGGATCCGTTCTTCCCATTACTCAGAATTGGGTCAGTGAGTTAACTTTAGAACCACATCGACATGTTACATCAAGCTACTGAAGAGTGTGTCGAGCTGCTGTAAGTGCCAAGAGGAATGCTATTTATCTCTCAATATCTCACCCGTGTCCTTATGCATCTCATCTTCTCATGAGTAGCTGGTGATGCTGAAACATAGTTTACAGTTTAGACAAATCATCGTGAATGAAATATACTTTCCCTATTTCTTACGTGGAAACTAGGATACCGTATAACCTTTGAAAACAATGACAAATCCAACGATTCTGGTATTGAGTTATATCTTTATATATATAGGAATAGGTTTGAGAGGTGAGGTGATATGTAATGGACTTTCAGGTGTGTGCGTGTGTTTGTGTGCGTGTGTGCGTGCGTTCGTGCGTGCGTGCGTGCGTGTGTGTGTGTGCGCGCGTGCTTGTGTGTGTGCGTGTGTGTGTGTATTAGCGTGTGTGTGGCTGCTTGTACTGGCCTGGACTAATGCCGGTTTAATCGTGCTAGCCCAATGAGCTACCGTGCCTCGGTTTAGCGCCAGGCAGGGTAACAACAAGTACCATAGTTAAGCGTATATTGGCATGATGCCATAGCAACTTGACAACGAAGGCGGGCATAGGTTTAAGACAACGAGGTACATTGTACTGTATTCAATAAAGCAATTAACTGTTACCATGGTTACATTATCAACGCCCAATACTACACAGAAACTGGACATCATACGTGGACATGATGTAGCTGAATATGGCGTCAGTGAGTAAAGTTGGGTTTCACATATCCAGCTATATCACTTGACGTAAGGGGGAAGCCCAAGTCGATGCAGGTCACAAATGTTTACCACTTTGGTGAAACCTCCGGCCATGGGTATGGTGCTGACAAACCTAGACACCGAGTCAGGGTTCACTAACCCAGTAATTGAAAGATAATTGGTTTCCGGCACGCCTTTGGGTCCAAACTCTACATAGCTAATTGAGGCGACTCAGACGACTGGGCCACCCGTAGCCCTTAGCTTGAAATGGAGACGAGTGTAGCACATGCCTTCTTGTAGGATTGCTTTGTACTTCTTACTGTCTGTATATCCATATTCTATGTTAAAGCTAGATCACATAGTTATTAAACCAATAACAACATGTAACATGGGTGAATATTAGTAATCAAAATTTCGGATTTAAAGAGAAATTTACAATTAAACGTTTATGGATTGATAAAAAAAATACTCTCACTTACATGTTCACGCAAGAGGGTCGCCTATATCTGAGTGTGTACCTTAGTGTATCGGAATGCGTTTACACGACGCGCTAATCCCATGCACACTATTACTTTATTGTTGCCAAACATTGTCCTGAGTCCTTTTTACGAGGTAAACATATCGCATAGATGAAAGCTCAGCTTTCCTACCAATACATGGGAGCCAGTTACTAAAATGTAACCTAACAGGTTCCACACAAGCTGGGAGTATTCATTCACTGAACTAATCGGTCCTTTATGACTACATTCATACAACAGCACTCACAACAATATACAAGGGTATTCACTTTTATAAACGTGCTGATTTTCAATCATGCAATACTAATGCAATTGTAAAAACTATTCAGCAGCAGTGAGTCAGTGTGACATTAAACCATGGACATGAATCTGGGTTGAACGACTTGATATGTGTACAGCATGAATGTGTCGATTTTCCTTGCACAACCGTACAGATATGCCACGCATTATAACGCCCTAGTATCTGTTTAGTAAGGGGTACGAGTCTAAATGTAAATTGACGGACAGACGAAAGTATACACCATAGTGTGACGGTGGCTCAAAATATAACCAACAAAAAATTTAATAGCGATGTATTTGACAGAGCTGAGCAGGGCGATGTATCAATGATTCAATAATCCGGAAATATTTTAACCGGAACCAGATGTCGCAGTTACATTGTGCGTAAATTCTGACACGTGTGTTGTGAAAATGAGTATAATACTATTTAGAACGCAGGTGTCCAGTTCCTTTTCCGCGTTCTCTTCTTCGATACACGTTGATTTCTAAAGAATCCTTAATACTGGACTTACGATTGCATAAAAACGAAATAATGAAAAGAAACATATGAAATGCAGCTTAGCCAAATATTCCTTACACAAAATCCATATCAACCACTAAGAGTGTGTGCATGTATGCATGCTTAATCATCCTTAGGCGGCTGAATATGTTGCCTTTAGAAAGGCATTGTGTAATATTCTTTTTGAAAACTGAGTCTATGCTGAAATATGCAGGTTGATAAACGGAATTGATTGACGAAATGGGCTTAACACCAAGCTATGTCAACACTTTAACAACTAGCCTTGTGAGTGATTCCGGTTTGACTTTGAACAGAACGTCGGCTGAATGTAGAAGGAAGGCCGAAGTGATTCACGTCTTAAACGTTAACGATTTTGGTGCAACCCACAAGCTCAGGTCTGATGCTTGATAAACCAGAGGTCATTTCCTGGTCGAACCCGAGATTCAGACCATTTACCATTGGATGTTGGCACGCCTGACGCTGCAGCTCTGTACAGCTATTTGAGACGTCTTAGACAACGACTGCACCATTCGACAGGCACATACTGTAGTCACTGTGTCGACACCAAACCACGAAAGTCATTAAGGCTTGCTGATTTGTAATGTACGTGTATCATGATTCAAATTCTAATGTCATAGACTTTGTGATGATACCTTTTCATTTAAATAGAGGCCACACTCCAAATACCAAGGAATAACCACACTACATCAGTTAACATTATGTTTATTACCATGAACTACATGTTGTTTAAACGCGTGCCGATTAGTTGAACAGCATTGAATTTCTTCTACACTCTACTGCGTACATGTACCAATGGTGTTGCTTGCACGCACTAATTCACGTGTGTTTATCGTCTACTTTCTCCAAATATGGACAACTTCCTTCGCGTGATCACAACAAAGAACATCACAGGTTGCTGACTATCTTGCTCTCCAGTCTCTCTCTGTCAGCTCCTTCCAGAGAGTCCACCTGTGGAAGGTAGAGATTCAGATATTATTACATGATCATGTGGTATATGAATTGTGTCACACACTTCCAAGCCTTAAAATTTCGTTATTATCCATATTTGATAACTTGCTGTCATACAGAAATATGTCGCATGTTCTACATTGAGGACCATATATATCGGAATAAGAGATCCTCGTCTCGTGTTGCCGCGCTACAAATTACGTCATGAATTATGTCTGTGTTTCGTCAACAATGTTATGACATCATTTTCACACGATGCATCATTTGCAATGTTTCATCTACTTATCCTGAACATACATTCGTGAACATCTTTGACTCGAGACATGCATGGAATGTAACAACCACATGTGGTATCTGAATAGTCTAGTCAAGTCACATGTCATTTCAGTTCTCTACCTGGATATAGGGGCGGTCGGGTAGTCTTGCGGTTAAAGCGTTCGCTCGTCACGCCAAAGACCCGGGTTCGATTTCCGAAATGGGTACAATGTGTTAAGCCCATGTCTGGTGTCCCCCGCCGTGATATTGCTGGAATATTGCTAATGCGGCGTAAAACCATACTCACTCACTCTACCTGGATTAGAATATCCAGCCGACAGTTTATCCCAGAGTGCATTAAATAAATCAGTTTCCAACGAAGATACAATGTATATACTGTTTAGGAAAGTCTACTATTAAAGTTGCCTAAATATAAATTTATTTGAGACAGAATAATTCTGTGAGCACAAAGCTAAATTGAATAGTATTCAGAATGTGCGATCGATAGCCGTTTTTGTGAGATACCTCTATTCCGTTTATGTAGAACCTGAACGTCGGCATACAATCAACACCACACTCCTCTGACGTATCCTGACATGAACATAAGAGACATTTGTGATTATACAGGTCGGCTCATTCATCGCACAATGGTTATAACATCACCGTGTGCAAGCGTTACATTTTACAAATATTCTGAGTCAGATTGTATTTTCACAGTTTAATACCTTGTTAAATTTGGTGTTTAATTTGAACATTCTTTTGTCATATAATGAATAATTTGTTTGAGGGGGGATTCGGACAAAAGAGAGACAATTAACGTATGTCAATAGTCTATATGTAAGCAAATGAAAATGTATTATACTAAAAGTTATCAATGGAAGCTATATACTAGTAATTACCTAATTATGTGAAAAGGGGAGGTAAGTTTTACCTGATTTTCGTCAACGTCGACCTTGCAGAACACAACTTGGTCATATTTATCCGACAGAGACTGCAGTAAATAAATAAATATTCTTAAACTCATGTTGTGTACAATGCTTCAAGGTTTAATTGTGGATGTATACATATATCGAAATTATGTCTGAACATTAAAACATCTTTGAGAAGCGCGTGGTTCACAACATCCGATCGTGGGTAGATTAATCTGCAACTTATAGACAACAGTAGACGACATAGCTGACCGGCAATATTATATCACCTAACATTAAAATACTAGCTTCTGATTGATTAAGGAGCGGGCAATTATTTTCAACGTCGCCCGCCCATGTAGACATATTGTACCTCAAGGAAAGGTGCAATGTCTCTACACGGCCCACACCATGTTGCGAAAAAGTCCACGACGATCAGTTTCCCCGGATTGGCTGCCAGCATCTGGTCAAACTGAGCCTGAAGAGCATTGGTGTGATCATTAATTCACAGTGAATGGAATATGAAACGTGCAATATCACATCTACGAAAATATGATTCAAATATGAACTGACAAACTCTCCTTGCGTTCTACATACATACATGTATAGTATATTCATAATAAGTATTCATTTTACCTTTGTTTGGAGAATGTTCATCTTTCTTTGGTTTCTGGAAGAAAAGAACATTTGCAAGGTGGCGCAGATAATAATTCATGGTGTTTGGAACTTTATCCTATCCGTGATATTAACCAAACGTTCATGTGACAGTGACTGTCTTTGTAGCTGAAGTTGTGAACAGCACGTTTGTGAACACTTAGTGTCATCAATGATTTTCACTGTTTCGGGGGATAATCGAGACTTGTTTCTCTCTGGCTTTGACGTTTTATATTTACGTATCTAAACCAAAGTCTCAAGATTAAAAAGGCTTTACTTAAAGGCTTTTTTAAATGTTCATATTTGAATAAGGAAAGAACTGGATACATGTAAATGTACTTGCCTGATATACGTTTACCGTCAGCCTGTCAATGCGTCGTTCTGACTATTCATGGTCAGCGTTTCCTCTTATATCACCGGTCTTTCATTGGAATAGGGGATTGGCTGAGAACTTGCATGCGTATTGAAGTGAAACATTTGAATTGCATTCTTTACTCATACATTGTATCTATGAATACTGCAAGGGGTTTGTTATACTTGTATAGTTGTTCAATCATCCGTAGACTCTCAGATATGTAGCCTTTAGAAAGGTATTGATGGGAAAGCCATAAGTGAGAAAGAGCCTAGACGTTTACTACTGCACTGAAACCAACGAGAATGAGTATAATGCTGACAAACGTAGAAACATAACTCTTTCAAAGAGCCTAAGACGAATCTTGCTCAAGCGTTGTTTGGTCCAGGTTACAACATGCAATGCCTCAGGCACATGGAGGACAATTCGAAATTTGACGCACCAGTGCCCGATGCAATTCCCTGTTTTGACTTTGGTTTTTTTAGGTGAACAATTGACTTGCCACTGCATGTGTTTGTGAAAGGTGCTACAAGTTTGGCAGGAATCGTTCACGTTTTTTTGCGAATACCTGGTATCATCACTATTTGATATCATACAATAGTCGGACTCGTACAATCGACTCTGCCTTGGGCAGTGATTTCTTATAAATATGCAAAGGGTTTTGTCGCTTATCTACAAAATGACAAGCCCACATTAACATGCCACTGTTATTTTCTGTTTAAAGGTTAATACAGTCACCATAAATATATGTCCGAGACATTTCAGCTGATTTGGTGGTAAGTTATGTTAAGTTATCCAAATGACTGTTCATGGTCATATTCATGTACAGTAAACTACGGTTATAACGAACACGCTTATAACGAACTGACGGATATAACGAACTTACTTTTTGGGTCCCGACTATATGCTTTCAGTTATGCTGTATATATGCTTATAACGAACTACGGTTATAACAAACTAAAATTAGTAGTCCCTTTGAGTTCTTTATAACCGTACTTTACTGTATTATAAACAAAATGCGAGCAAACTCCTTCCATGTTTACAAGAAATATCTGCCAAAAGCATTGTCGATTTACGAGTCCGACTATACCATGAACATGTATTTGTGAATCACTATCAAATAGTGATGATACCAGGTGTGCGCCAAACGGTGAAATCCGTCTTTTTTTGTTATGTTAGGGATCAAAAAATGAGCAGGATTTATGCAGCTGTCGTTACAACGTGAAACGGCTTCACACATGTTGGTAACTGAACATTCAAAAAAATTAAATCACTGTGCTGCCCCACCGCCTTGGTGGAGAATGCATCCATTGACAGGATTATGCATTTGTTCCAGTCGAGGGGTAGTGAAAACACCTGTTAATAGCATAGCGATGTACAATTGTAGTTACTGTAGAATAACAGTGGCCATTCAAGAATGTCTATACGACACACGGCTCTTTTAGGAATTGCCAGTGGCGTCGCCCTATCACATAAAGCTGAATGAGCTATTCTCGCCACCGTGAGGAAAGACTGGGAGTGTACGCTATGGAGACACAAAGACGGATAGGAACATTATAATGTAATAATTTCCTAATACGGTAAATTTCGTAATCAAGGGGTTAGTGATTATCGGTTAATGTAAGTGTTTGCCGGTTAAAGCACGTTTAATAGATCTGACACGACACGAAGGAACAGTAATTCCAAAAGATATTCATCTTGGAAATATGTCTAATCCGAGGTCCACATGACAAACGGGTGAAATGAATGCATCATTTGGCCGCCACATTTGCTCATATTGTTTTCGGGTTGTTGTTTGTACATGTGCAATGATCGTAAATGTTGTTCGTGTGCATCTAACCACTGCACGTCCAAACCGGGTTCAAACATACTTTCTGACCATAATACAGTAGGGGCTCGTCACAATATATTTGGAAAGCTCTTGAAAATGTGCATTCGACAGAATCACAAAAATAAATCAAAACCACCTTAATAATGACTTCATAGCATACAGCCATCTAAATTTTCTGTGATTAAAACTGTCTATCATAAACCCATTATACTTCAAGGGCAATGTCGAAAACCCCTAACAGTATGGTAGTAATCGCAATACAGGCAAATAAAGGCCGGGGATGGGGGGATAGGACAAAGAGTTAAATTTTTTATTTTTTTTAAAAGTCCATTTCAGTTGGCCGAAGTGTGCGCAAAACGTTTCCCCAAGTTCCAAATACATATTTCAGATCCTTAGGGCATTACCTCTGTGACTGCATACTAGAAACTGATAATATGACCTACTTCAAGGATTCATCGGGGTACTTCCGATACGACCCAAATTTATATTAATATTTCTTGCAAACCCCGGCTGTCCAAAGGATTTGACACGAACTTCATTAACCTCGAAACTTAGTTGGACCGGTTTAAATATATCCCTTGTTTCATAGTCACCTAATTGTTTTTAAGCATAGATAAATGTGACATTGACATATTGACACGACTTAGCACTTATTGCAGTGTTTCGGTAATATAACTGTTATGTTATCAGCGTGATCTCGTTGACATCGACAACTGTATATAAATGTTAGTCAACAGTTAGTGAGAGCTTATACTTTACGCCTATTCAACAATTTTGAAGCTATTCTCGTATATTGCGGTATTAATGAATAATAGAACATACATTTCCTTTCAGAAATATCATAGAATCCTGATAAAGAAAAACTATTACTCCGAGGGAACAAGGTGCTTGGTCAACCTGCTCACGTCAACTGAATCTGCCTTGTTATGTCACATGGTAGGAGCGTCTTATATTATTTTTTTCTCTTCAATTTGTTTTTGCCTCATAAGTACGAATACTGTATTATGACAAAGACTTTGACGTTTTGAAATAGCATGTCATAAAATGCACCTCTACGTGTGAGTCACATGCACTCTGCATATTTGTGTCTATTGGGCATGCCAGAATCCTATAACCATTGGTTAAAGCTCACCACATTAATGTTTCCTGGTTTTGTCAGCAACAAACGCACTTTCAAATGACAGCTATGATAATGACAGGATACCGTTCAAGACGTGGCGCAAACCCGAACTGGGTATTAGTTGTCAGAAATAGTCTGTGGATGGTACAAGAATTTGGTGATGTTAAAGTTTATATGTCAATATTTACTCAGAGATTGCAAGATAATTATGTATAAAAATAGACACCAAGGATCAATAACAGTTCTTCTTCAGAAACATATTGTAGCTTCTCCAACCGGAATTATATTTACATTGCATCAAACATATCTCACTACGTAGAAGTTTGTCAAAGTTTAGAACAGGTTACAGTGATCTCAAAATTAAAGAAATGTAGACGTTCTAAAGTAAACAAATGCGGTTGAAGCTTTTTGTAAACAATGTAGTGAATATCTTAAAGATATTTTTTAATTTATGCTGCCATTGTGTTTATCTGTCCAAAATATTGATAAAGTTAAACCATGTCTAGTGTCCCTAAAAAGTGAGCAAGGTGCGTATGAATACAGCATGCACCGAATGTAAACATGAACCGCACAACGTCCTGAAGACATACCATAACATCCCTGCAAGCTATCTACAGAGACGACTGAATTATTTGGGAACACATACCTTTTTGGCAAATCAAATTTGTGTCACTGCACGATTAGTTTTATTTTTAGTTCCCCATTTGTGACAAAAAATAAGGGGGCATGAGTTGCTCCCATGGGCACGTTAAAAACCTATGACTGTGGGTTCGAATCCCGGTTCGCCCCGATTATGTTTCTGGGTTTGTCAGCACCATACCTGTGCTCGTGGGTTTCACCGAACTGGTAAACGTCTGAGACCTGCATCACTTCGGGCTTTCCTCCCACATTAAGCTGACACGCCGTGATATAACTGGAATACTGTCAAAAGCGGCGTTAAACCCAACTCACTCACTCACTCATGCCAAACACCATATCAACACGTGATTCCGTACCAGCCCGAGGGCCGAAAGCTAGAGAGGGTTGATGCGGGGGTAGAGGGCTGATATGGAGTATGAAATGAAAACTGCCATATAATACCCTTTATATCATATACATAAAAAGGTCGAACTGTCAAATGTATCCATTCATAAAACATCCATCAATTCCGTGTATGTCCTGACCAATGTCCTGAATAGCTTGTCCCTGCCGGTTTCACGTACCTTGTTCTTGTCATTCATTTTGTTCCAAAAAACATCCAGGTCCCTGTTTCTTTAAAACTGTCCTCTGTTTTGTCCAAGATTGCATATAGCTCCACAATTCTAGTTAATTTAATCCATTTTCACCTTCCTTGGAAACATGGTCACCGGAAAGCTAGGCGAGCAGACGACACATTAAGGGAGGTAACTCCAATTTCTTACCACCTCGGCTGACATCTGTCGCCCATTCAAAATGCAATGACAAATGTATCTTCCCGGCACGGATGTAATACGGGTCTGGTAACTACACCCCATGTGATATGACCGTTTGTATGTTGGCCTAATCGCACATGCAAAATGCCTCATAACATTGATAGGTATTTGATAAAAAGCGATAAAAGTGGTTAAATGTCAAATATTATACGCGGACGAAGAAACTCACTTCCTACCCCAAAATATGTTTTGTGATGATTCAAGATTCAAGCTGTTATTAGCGTAATGTGTCACTTAACAACCCAAAATAGCCTTTGAGATGAGTCACGACTGAAACGGTTTAATGCTGCGAAAGCGGTTTTAGTTGATGAACCAAAAAGGTTCCCTGGAGTGTATGCACACTTTGGCATCCTTGCAGGTGGTGATATTTACCCAGGGTAAGGGTACAAGATATATATATTAATTCAAATTTGTAGTGTATTAATATAAAACGTCAACGCCAGAGCATAACCAGTCTTGATTGTCCACTGATTCCATTGAGTGTAAAATGATATGAATGGATCACTGAAAATCAGTGATGACACCAGGTGTTCGCGAAAAGGGTAAGCATGTTCTGTCCTACCGTTAGCATCCGCCACTCAACTTTGGCATAGCCAGCATAACCTGATTATAAGATAACTGGTCATTTTGAAAAAGGGGGTGGTGCGGTTGGCCTAGGTATTGTACCATATTTTACCGACACCAATATGTAAATATTATTGTTATATCACGGCGTGGCAGCTTATGGGAAGAACACCCCAAGTGAAGCATTACAGTGTTGCATTCTGAGATCTTGTCACTTAAAAATGTTAATTTGAGGTCACATAAGAAATGATAAATGCAAAACCTTCCCTGTATTGAGCATCTTTAACGACGTATGGCTCTAATGCTTTTGTAAAGCTGTTGTTTTTATCATTCCCAGTCCCGTAAACAATGGTCTTAATGGTCACCTATACATTGCCATGTCAATGATGCAACTGGGCCCTAATTATGAAGAATGAAAACAAAACGGACTGTTTCTTATTAATATTTTTATTCTGTTATATTGGTAAATGATCAAATATATACATATAACATACGACTGTCCATCGCCTGGAACGGACATGCATCACAGGAGTCCGTATCTAAAAATAGACGCCCTCGGGCTCGCGTGCGGAGATGGTCATGAATATGCATGAGGGCGTCTATTTTAGATACGGACTCCTGTGCCTGCATACAAGATCTGTAGTGTCTTTCATGAATGAATGTTGTTTTGCGCCTCTGTCAGCAATCTTCCAGCCATATCGCAGAGGCTACACCAACAATGGGGGTCACACATCGTACCCATGGGGGAATTGAACATGGGACTTCGGAATGACGAGCCAGTGCTTTAACCGCCAGACCAACCGACGGCCCTACTCTGTCTGGAAGTTGGGGTAGCACCTAATTCGAACGTTGGCAGTGTCTTAAGTAAATCATCAGCACCTGTAAGACGAGAGAGAATACACTTAATGATTTCTTCCTTTTTCAACACATCGTGTTGTCGCTAGAAGGTTCGCCAAAACCATTAAATCGTTTTACATTTATCAAACATTAAACCAGTTAACAGCCTTTAATCACTACTATCGTCAGCACAATAGTTTGCCTATTATTGTTGTGAGGAGAATATATATTACTCTTATTTTAACGGGATTAACTATTTTAGGTTATATTACAAGTTGACTAACCACTAGTGAACCTCTGTATATGTAATACGCTTTATAACTAAACCTTAAGGAATTTCCCCGGGTACACGTTCAGTGTTTAATTTACATCTAGACATTAGAAGAAGCTATATGTACTCCATAAATGTATCCTATATACTGGATATAATTCAACATAGTGCAAGGTACACTCACCTCTTTACCGAAGGTAAATTAAATCATGTAAACGCTTACGTGTCAGAAAGCACAAACGGAGCTCATAACTTATAACAATACCCATATAACACGTCTGTGATATACATGCAAAACAGTTTCATCCATTTAAAAAAACTTACAAAGCTAACAAGCAGTTATAACTGCTCAATTTCTTGACCTTGACGTTAAATCCATAATAGAATAATGATTTCATTTTACTGAACTTAATTATACTAATACTCACCGCTTTACCGAAGGTGCTGGTTGACGGGTTCCCCTATGATCGCAGGTGGGAGGTGATGGAGTCCCGGGGGGTAGAACTGCGGGGGATACATAGGGAGATACTGTAGAGGATGTTGTGAGAACGCCGGATGTTGCTGCAGTGATGAGGGCGTCGTGTGGCTGCTGTAGTTGAAGTGGGGGCTTGAACCAAACTGATGATGTCCATAGAACGGGTACCTGTAGTCGGGCGTTGTGTGGGTCAGGGCCTCCTGTTGCTGGGGGAAGGAAATGTCCTTCTCAGGTGTGTAGATCTCCCCGCCATCCCCCTGTCTGTTGACGTCGTTCAGACATGGAACTCGAGGGTCGAATCCCGGCTGTGGTGGCATTGATTCACGGATGATCGAATCCTGTTTTAAAAGGTCTCCCAAGCTTCGGATGTAACTGGCAGCCAGCCGGAGGGTTCGGATTTTGGAGGTTCTACGGTTTCCAACCTTGAACTGATCAGGAAGACATTCTCTGAGTCGGTCCAGAGCACTGTTGAGAGTAAGCATGCGCTGTCGTTCTTGGAAGTTCGCTGTCACTCGTTTCTTCTCGGCATCGTCCGGACACATGTCCTTTCGTTTCCGGCCTCGTCTCGTGGGTAAATCTTCCAACGCAGAAGAATCAGACAAATACCCTGTATCCTGCTCTTCATCTAATGTGTCGAATGATGTAGAGCCCAGATTTTCAATATGAAGTCTGGCCTTTTCTTCCATTTTGTCCAAACCGTTTCCATATACTCTGCTACTTTCATGGATCTCAAGATGATCACTCCCGCTTTCTGTCTTAAATGAAGTTGAAGTCATTTTCGATACAGATAAAGAGGTCCAGCTTGTTTAAAGTTCAATCTTCAGAATGTCAATTTTATTTCATTCCAGGTCAATTATAGTGTGCTAGAGTGACCCGACTGACCAATCAGTGACCATCTGAGGGTGTCGGGGACGGTGTATATTAACAGTGAGGTGCTAACTACGGCAGCATGTCCTGATGGTGGCAGTGCTGGAGTTTGGTTACAGGGGGAGTCAGTTTATCATAGTTATTGGGGCAAAATCTCAGACAGTAGCAACATTTATATCACCGACATTTAGAGACTTAATGTCAACTTGTCTTTGATTATATGAATAAAACGATGGAGAATACTTCATAAAATTAACTACTATAAAAAAAATTTTGGTATGTAATTTTAGTGTATGGCAGCATTGGACATCCAAAATCATTTGTCATCCTTGTAATATTGTCATAATATAATGATTAAAAGGTGACAAGTTTTGAATTTCAAAATATTAAATACTAAATAGATCAAAACATTAGTCGTGCATGATGTTATTTTCAAAATCGAAGCATATGGGATTATGTTTAAACCTTGAAAAAACATTGCCATGATGACGGCCTTGCTGGGGCATTTATGACGCTCTCAAGGTCATTGAGAACAATGCCGAACTGGTCCTTTGATCATAGGTAAACATTACGTAACTAAGTAAACTGTCGTAAGCGATTTTTCAATTAAATTGATATAAATTTTATTGACGGGATAGTTTTTCACATATGTTGTTAATCGACAAATAATTATTACATTGCAAGGAAAAATTACTCTTCCGCGGCAAATACAAACATCTGTATTTCTAGAGACTATATTTCATCTTCAAGTAAAATGTCTTAAGTTGGAAATATGATGAAAGTGTAAGAGTAATGATGGTTTAGTCCATGCTATATACATATGCTACCAGGTCGTCAGTAGGGTTTCTGAAACTGCCCCGCATCGCCTTCATCGTTTACGTGTGGTTTGTTTGTTTAACGCCCCACTCAGCAACATTCCAGTTATATGACGGCAGTCTGGAAATAATCTGGTCTGAACCGGACAAACCAGTGATTGATATCATGAGCATTCATCTACGCAATTGGGATACGATGACATGCGTCAGCCAAGTCAGTCACCATGACCACCCGATCCTCTTAATCGCCTATTGCGACAAGGTTTCTTATAATTGGTAGCGATACCATTTAATATGTCTCAAGGCTTTCGGATAGGAATTGTCAGTTAATAATTTGTATCAATGAAAGAAAAACAGAGAGCATTATTTTAGATATGTAATATGGTATCTTGCAGCTGTATAACGCAGCATGTATTTACTGAATTCTATTTCAAAATGTGTCAACTTTGTACTTTCTGGGTAAAATGGATATCGTAATTGATAAAAAGTGTAATAACTGCCACATACATAATAATTGGATGACAGAAAAACATACATTGATACTGATATCTGTAAACTGTGTTAAATATAAAACGTCAAGAGAATAACCAATCTCGACTATAGGCAGATTCCATTGGGCGTGAACGGCAGATTAGGGGTGAAGAATGTATTATTGGATCACTGTAAATCACTGATGACACCTGGTGTCCACCACCTATAGCACGATTTCCATGTTATGATTAGTATGATCACAGATATCATAACCGTAATTTATGTTGTAGTAACTGAGTATTTGTTAGATATACTTTAAAGTGAGTGAGTATGGTTTTACGCCGCTTTTAGCAATATTCCAGCAATATCACGGCGGGGGACACCAGAAATGGGCTTCACACATTGTACCCATGTCGGGAATCGAACCCGGGTCTTCGGCGTGACGAGCCAACGCTTTAACCACTAGGCTACCCGACCGCCCTATACTTTAAAGGGGTGTATGTAAGGCACGTATTTTAGGACTTTAGGTATTTGAGGACTAGACCAATTACCTCCCACAACATAACGCCGGTAGTCCAGGCATCAGCGCATGAGGCTATAGTTAGCACCTCGGTAATAATGGGCATTAACGCCCATCCGTCGCCACTGACATAAACATTATAAACAGTATGTGTGTGTGTGTGTGCAGTGTTTGTAGGCGGAAGCAATATCCACATTGAAGACATGTGAAGACAAATTCAAATTTCAACGGACAAATACTTTACGCAATCCGTTTAAATGAATAGTTTAAAAGTAATTATAAGAGATTTGATTTACGATGTTTTAGTTAATTTGTTTACTTTTTCAGATCAACATTTCATTTTTACATATACATGATTTAAATTATGTTTCGTGTGCTTAAATTTTATATGGATGGATGGATGGATGGATGGATGGATGGATAGATAGATAGAACCTAATTAATTGGCGATTGAATTATTAAGAAGAGGATATCATAGCTAAAGGTTAAAGACCTGGTCGGTGTTTGTAAATGCCACTTTAGATCCCAGTTATTTACAGTAAAAATAATAACTATACATATATTCGAAAACGGGTACGTTTTATGAAAAAGCCACGTGCTGTCTGTATCCAGATGGTCACGTGATCACAGGAACGTGCGAGTCCCGGGGAAGCCCCTACCAGCTGGGTGTGTCACCGTGTCAGGGGGACGCACTGCAACAATCTATGTTGAAATACCGTTCATACAACAAAAACATAAGTCTTGAGCAATAACAAGGCGACATATTCAAGAATGATAGTGATGACACCAGGTGTTCGCGAAACTGGACCTGCCCTACCTGTGTGACACACGCTTGACATTACTACAGTAAACTAATTCTATTTACTATAAATGTCTAAGTTCTCCTCACGATATGGCTGAAATATTGTCGATGTGACGTTAAATTTTAACCCACACACTACTACAGTAAACTGTGATAAATTGAAAAGATTATTAATATCAACCATGAAGTTGGCCTATTCTTGGAGGTATGCACCTTGTATAAGTGTTTAGTTAGTATGGAAATCTATTTTACTAGCATATGTTCGTTATTGGTGCAGGGTTTGGGGTATACTCTAGATATCTCCTTACGAGAATAGAAATAATTCAGGGTTTATTCTGTAGAATTAAATGGTCTCCTGAAACACAACAGACTGCATTAATATAGAGACTGTACTGTGCAATGTCAGTAAAAGCTTACATAGATATACAAACATTCGCACTATTCGGGAAACAAATATTCATTTCATGACTTAGTTGCAAATTATCAAATATATTTTACATACATATGATGTATATAACAAAGACAATTCCAGGAAAATAGATCTATAACGGCGTAGTGCCGACCAAACAGGCGTGGTCAAGAGAAGAACAGCATCATCAATCTGGATAAAATGATAATTAATAAACAATTATCGATCAGGTTTGTTTTGTTTGTTTGTTGTTTAACGCCGCACACCGCAATATTAAAGTATATGATAGCGGTCTGTAAATAATCCATTCTGGACCAGACAATCCAGTGATTGACATCATGAGCATCGATCCACGCAATTGGGATCGATGACATGCATCAACCAAGTCAGCGAGCCTGACCACCCGATCCCCTTAGTCGCCTCGTACGGCAAGCACGGGTTACTGAAGTATCGATCAGGTAAAGCTTACACGGTCTGATAGGGAGCACAGTAGTATGGCTTCTTGCTGTCAAGCTACCTAAACACAACCATGCTATCATTGCAAAAAATGCATCATCCCGTCCATAGAATGTCCCAGGAATGTCCATTACATCTCCTTATTGTGTCTTGTTCGATAAACCCACAGTGCAGAAATATATAAACATATCATGATATCATGGATAATAATGTCTATATAAGGGGAAATCTTCATTTACAATGTACTGGATAGTGTTATCAATCTGATATATTTGGTATCACGGGTTAGAATAGGTCTTCAGCAACCCATGCTTGTCGTAAAAGGCGGCTATGCTTGTCGTAAGAGGCGACTGACGGGATCGGGTGGTCAGGATCGCTGACTTGGTTGATGTATGTCATCGTATCCCAATTGCGTGGATTGCCTGGTCCAGATTCGATTATTTACAGACCGCCGTGGAATATTGCTGAGTGCGGCATTAAACAACAAAACTGTGTTCAATCTTACTCCGCTGATTTAATTGTTACTATATATATATATATATATATATATATATATATATATATATATATATATATATACAAAAAAGAGGTAAATGTTTACTCGGTGTACATGTAATATATAATAAAATAATAAAGTCCACGTTAGTCCATCATCTTCTGTCTGAAACTGATATAAAGAAGATGATGGACTAACGTTGACTTTATTATTTTATTTATTATATCTATAGTCATTACGATGAAACTGCACTTATCTTAGCGTTGTTTTGTTTCCATGTGACATGTTTGAAAATAAGCACCACAACGCTCTGACGGTCTAGTTTTCATACATTCAAGGTTGCTATGTTACACACATGTTATGAATTCGTGTGAGTGAGTGAGCAGCATTTCAGTTATATCACGACATGTCATCTTGATGTGGGAGGAAAGCCCGAAGTGATGCAGGTCTCAGACATTTACCACTTTGGTGACACCCACCAGCACGGGCATGGTGCTGACAACCCTAGAAACATAACTGCCGTGCCCAAATGGACTATGAAATCGAATAAGCACCGAAACGACATGTGGAAATGACAAAAATCGGAATTATTACAAATACCATTCATGTCTTCAAAAAAGCTATTATGATAAATAAATTGTATATATTTGCGAATATGCTATTTGTTGATTTATTTTCATGCCAGCATAAAAAATGCTCATCGCCACATATGTATTTTCTAGTGACATGACTTGGTTTATACAGTCAGTCCTGCACAGTTGGTAACTGCATTTTACATCGATGTGTTAATCACAGCTGGGGATATGAGGTGTCAGTTGTAAATTTCCATTCGTTACATGGAATGGTGATACGGATGCGTGCGGGACACGTGTGGGCCAGGTGTCTGTAAAATAGCGACAATATCCACAAATATATTTTGTATTATTAAGGTAATACTGCCTGTAGATGTTCCGTTTCATGTAGAACCAAGGAGAAGTCGATTATTGTAATATTTTTAATATGTCAGAATATTATGTGTACTCACACGAGTCAGTAAGAATATTTTTATTATCTATCTTAAACCCCACTGGGACCCGGGGTAGAATAGGTCTCCGATTCGGTGACTTGGTTTGGTTGATTGTATGTCACCGTACCCCTTGGCTTAATACAAGGATCATAATATCCACTGGTGTTTCTGGTGCATACTCGATTATTTATTGCTTACGCATATTGCCTACGACGGCATTAAACAAAAACAATTCACACAAAAAATTCTCTCTGTCGGTAACTGTGTTAATATTGTACTTTAGCATATCCTTACAACGACATACGAACAGGTAGTACATGCACGAAGTGTTTTTTGCATATTTATGCAATAATCAAAGGTATCATGCATCCATATATGAATAGTAAAACATGAATTTCAGCACAGAACGAATAAAACTACATGTATACGGGAATGAATTAATTTGAAAATATTTGACAATTCATTTTCCTGCGATTTTACAGAAATCATTTTATTATTTTATTATTTCCGACAATTCAGGAACAGTAGTAACTTGTACTACCCTATCAATGCCCAGTTAATCTTGCTTAAACTGCTTAAACACTGAACCGTGTATGACGTCGAACACACAAATTTGATGGTCCCATATAAAGCAGACAGTTTACTGCCTGTGTGGTGGCCCAATAACAGGGGAAGCCTCCAATATAACGTGGATATTGCCGTGATGAAGACATGAGGCCGTATTTAGCACCTCGCTGTCAATGAGCATTAAGTCTCGCTCATTGCCATCAATATAATTTACTCCCAGTGAGTTTGTGCAAGGGGTCATTGGTCGGAATAAGTCTCACACTGTGTGCATGGTAGAGGATATGGTCTATTTAGTCTGAATCAAGGTACCATTTGTGAAGAAGCGTAGCTTTATTTGATTTAGTGCCTATAGCGATATCGTCTGAGCCCCAAGACGTATAATTCCTCCGATGTTTAGCCGTCGCAAATTAATGGATTAATTTTAATAATTTAACAAAGTGTATTTATAACGCGCCAAATTCCATTGAATTTATGCTCATAGTTTTACATTATAGAGATGTAAATTACATAATTAACAATTAATTATTAATTTCCTAATAAATTTTAGGATGTGAACAAACTTAGATGTGTTTTTGGTACCAGACAAACCAGTGATAAATATTATGAGCAGCGTCATCGCCACAATTAACCAATCACCAAGGCTGGTCCGTTTAGTCACTCTGGATGACAAGCATAGGTTGCTGGAGACATAGTCTACATGAAATCACCAAAGGGTTGTGCAATGTGCACTGTGTATGATAAACTCACGTATTTTAACATTTTATTGAATGTTCTGCGTGTCTCACAGGCCTTTGTTCCGATATTGTATATTTCCAAATGATTGTTTTATGAATCATATTACGTGAGATATAAAGGAAACTATTCTTCTCGGTTAGTTATTATGTGTTTCATTTTCCATTGAAAATTTCAATTAAATTAGCAGTTTATTTAAAATAACTGTACTACGGATTAGCACTTACAAAATACTTCTACATGGTTTTATTTTTTTAAATGTATTTTTATTTAAAACTTTTTAAATGGGTATCTTAGACATCTTATTTTACAAAAATCAATAAATTTGCTTTTTCTTCCGGCACACATTACAACATTTCAAACAGTAGGGGCCATGTGTTTGCAAACCACTGTCTTCATTGAACCAATCTTTTTTTACACAAATTTACCAAGCTACAGATTACTTTATCACAAATTGTTAAAGGAATGAGTGATGATTAAATACTAGACATAATCAAATTTAAGAACAGTTCTTTCAATTTTCAATTACATAAAAAACAGTCTCGGTATACTTTATTTGCCCATCAGTTTAGTATGTGGCATATAAATAATAAATCAGTATTTAATTATTTTTATTTAAATATCTGGATGTACAATCAAGACTTTTATTAAGACAAGCGGTTGTAATTATCGTCAGTGAAATATACAAATTAACGTAACTGGCGACTGAAGAAAGTGCGCAAGATTAAGGTCTGAACAAACGAAAATTAAAAGCGACAAAGCCAGGCAAATAATCATTTAAAAAATGTCTGCTAAAAGAAGAGTCCATTATATGGTTCTGACTATAGCAAAAGCATGTGTTTATAAGTCAAAATAGGGAATAAAGGAATTTATCAAAACACCTTAGAAAAGTGTGTAAAAATGATTAGATGCATAATTCCCATGTAGACATCAATTCCTTTAAATGAGGGATCTAACTGTCTTCAGACGTATCTGTAAGTCATAATTTGTTATATTTAATGATGAAGAAATGATAATGAAGTGGTAAGGTTTTATTCAGAAGACGGGACAATTTATATAACACTGTTAAATTGAAATGTTAATTTCTTAATTTTCAAATTTTCCATTGACAGATTATATATGAAAAAGTGTCAAAAGTGTTACGCACTTGTGAATCACCAAGCGAGAAGTCACACTTCATGAACAGGTACGTCGTGTACGAATCCAGATGGTCACGTGATCTCAGGTACACGTCACTCCCCATGGGTCCTCACACAGATGGGTGTGTCAGCATGACAGGGGTCGGGGGGAATGCGTCAAATATGTTTATTTAAATTGAGAAACCATTGACAGTAAGTTATGATTTGAAAAATGCATAGTTCTTATACATCCATAATATGTATTTATGTGAATAGTGTATTCTCGCTTAGTACACGCAACACGTGTTACACCTAAACCTTGGTGGTTCATCTCAGCAATAGGTTTCTAATGTCCCCTACTTTTATCTACTTCAGCTGATCTAGAGGTATTTAAGAATCGATAACTATGATTAATGCGTTTATAGAGTATAAACGTAAAAATCGGTATCAACACAGGTTTTTATATCTATAATGCCATAAACGCAAAAAACATATTTTAGTCAATTCTTAAATACGTCAACAATAATAACTGTACAGACTGCTTAAGTTATGATTAACACAAAAATAACTTCAGACAAAACGCAGTCAGTGGCATCGTCCAGCCAAATAATGCAAAGTAGACACAAGCGGTCCATTCTATCAACCGATAGAGTAACAGTAGTCCGTTAGTAGGCTTGCAATGACCTAATCATTTTTCGGTTTATGGAAAGATAAACGCCAAAATTGCTTGGTTAGTCAATCAAATGCGACGGAATAACCTGCATATAATTTATAGTTTCATAGTCCATGACATAGTACATTATCAATTTTATCATGCATGTTCAAACATATAAAAGTATTTTTCATAACATAACTCCGATTCAGTAATTTCTAAAATCCAATTAAGTTATTATACTTATGAAAGCGTTTGTCTCAGATACTAAATCAAGCTGTGTCAGTTTGAATGTCCAATTAAATACTAGTTACCGTCGAGAAATGGCATAGAGTAATAAACTGATGTCCAAAGAAACTTTACCAACTGAAAATATAAATTTCAGACAAAGTATATTTATTTTTTTCCGATGAAGTCTATCTAAAACACATAACCTAAATACAACAATAGTGTATGCAGAAAATGTTAATCGTCTGTTACATGTTTGCGAGATAACACGCGAAAAAGTGAAAAACACGGACAACGGACCACGGACAACTGCAAATGCACCTGCGGGTAAAGGTATAAAACGATTGCAACGGCAAGTCAGACAACCCCCCCCAAAATGCCACGACTCACAATAGAACAACGTGAACGAGCCTTGGGTATGGTACAGATGGGAGCCACCTACACAAAAAACACGGACAACGGACAACGGATCACGGACAACTGCAAATGCACGTGCGGGTAAGGGTATAAAACGATTGCAACGGCAAGTCAGACATCCACAGTGATAAAAAAAAACACAAAAGAAATGCCACGACTCACAGTCGAACAACGTGAACGAGCCTTGGGTATGGTACAGATGGGAGCCACCTACGCCCATATTGCACGAACCTTCAGTTGCTCCCGTGTTGCCGTTACCAACTTGATGCAACGTTACAGACAGACAGGGCGGACCGCTGACCGCTGCCAAGAACAGGCAGACCCAGGGTGACCACGCCCCATGATGACCGGTACTTGCGTACCTTGCACCTCCGAAATCGCTTCCTGACAGTGACGTCATCGGCGACAAATGCCTTAGGTCACAGGGTTAGTCGACAGACAGTGGCCAGGAGACTCAGGGCTCATGGAATCAGGGCTTTTAGACCATACAGAGAACAGCTATTGACAGCGCAACATCGTCGTCTGCGATTGAGATGGGCCCGGACTGTACGACGTTGGCAACGACGTGACTGGCAGAGGGTTGTCTTCACTGACGAAAGTCGATTCTGTATGTTTAGGGCTGATGGAAGACAACGTGTTTACCGTCGAAGGGGTGAACGAACGGCGGCGTGTTGCGTGCAGGAGGTCGTACCATATGGTGGAGGGAGTGTCATGGTGTGGGGAGGGATCTGTGGGCAGGAGAGGACACCGCTGGTCGTAGTTGACGGAAACTTGACAGCTCAGCGTTACATGAATAACATTCTTCGTCCAGTTGTCCTACCATTTCTCCAACAGCAGCCCAGCCACGTGGTGTCATTTATCAGCATGACAACGCTAGAGCCCATACAGCCAGAATTGTCACTAACTTCCTCGCAGCTAACAACGTCAACGTCCTGCCGTGGCCTGCACGCTCACCCGACATGTTCCCCCCATAGAACACCTCTGGGACTTGATGGATCGTCGTGTTCGACAACGACCACACTCTCCAGCCAACCGGCAAGAACTGATCTTGGCCCTCCAAGAAGAATGGCGTCAAATCCCACGTGACCTTATCAGACGACTGACTTTTTCTGTGCGTCGAAGAGTTTTTGCGTGTATTGAGGCATCTGGTGGTCACACACGCTACTAATGACTTGTTATTGAGCGTGAGCGATTGTTTATGTACTCTGCCTATTGTCCATGATTCTGAAAGCTCGAGTTTTGTACAACACCCAACTTTGGGGGGGCTCTGACGTCATTCTCGGGCGCGGTATGATTGTCATTTTCAGTGTTGATTATGTTGATATATTGATCTTCTCAATACACTTTACTTCATGCATGTATGTTTTGTTGTTTTTGAGCAAGAGTGATTTCAAACTCTGGTAAAGTTTCTTTTGGACGTCGGTTTAGTTCTCGCGTAACACGAAGTCTTTTTTTGTGTGTTTCTTTGCCGACCTCCCATACCAATTCGCGTCACTCAGAAAAAAATATAAATCAGGATATTACAAAAGCAAACAAAGGGCACCGTTGTTTACTTGTATACTTGTACATAGGTACACATTCCAAATTCAAGTCCTGCTAGAGGTGAGGGAATCCATCAAGCTAGTCCTCACTTTATTGTCTTGGTTGGCAGGTGAAATCTAACGCTGTGGCATTGTTCCTAATGGTGGGGTCTGCTGAATGGGCGTGCAGGTTCGACATTCCAAGCTGAAAAACATGATACGAGTATGTTAACATGATTTATTAAGGAGAAACAGTATTTATGGCCCAGCCAGTTTCAACATTATAGATAAATATAAAACGTCAACGCCATACAGTCTCGGTAATCCAACGAAACAGATTGGGCGTAAAAGGAAAATAGCAGGGAAAATTATATGAATCACTGAAAAAAGGCCACGTGAAAAACGTTTCCTGCTTCTCATCACCGACCGACTCTGAACATCGTCACGTGTTTTTAATTTTATTTTCAATTTTGTTTATAGATCCTGTTCCGCATTTTGGAGTTGCACCTTCTGGTGAAAACCGTAATGCATGTCGACCTGCGATGACGTTCGTGATCTATGTTTTTATATATAACACACTCTCGGCTTGTTTGTATATTTTAGGAGTTTGGGGAAATTGGATTAAAAATTCGACCAATTTCCTTTCTACAAAATGTGATGAGATACAAGAAGCTTCTGTTGGTTGCTTAACTTTATTTTTCAAGAATTAAGTGAAATCTGAGTTAAATCAGACTTCGTGGAAACGAGACTTGACTACGGTTTAGTTCAAATAGAAACAAATAACAATGACATAGACTATTGTGGTAAAATCTTCCTTTGCTACATTGTTATTGCTTTGTTTCCATAAACTATTTCCATTTCTTTGGCAACACTCACAATACCCAATGGTTTGGAAACTGAAATCATTCATATTACATTTCTGGGGATTTTACGTCCGCATTAATTGCTCACTCCCAAACGAACACGTGGGACAAAGATAGCAGTTACCCACCTTTTACGTATCAACAGCCTTTCTCATCCCTCGTGGATAATTTTAGAACTAGGCCTAGGGTGTGTGGGTGCATTGACGTATTGACGCCACTTTAAACATTATTTCAGTGATATATCGCGACGTAGAAGGATAGCCGATATGCAGGTTGTATGCATTTACCAGTATGGTGAAACGAGCACAGGTATGGTGCCTGCAGACAAAGCATGATAATTTGTGTTGATAAAAAATGAAAACGTCAAAAACAAGCGGATCCTGTTGCCAATGGACGTTACTCTGCACACATAGTTGCGGCAGCATATGCTTTTTGTTTGTTTGCAACTGGCCCCGTCACCCTCATACATCCTGTCACAAGAAAAGGAAATAGAATTCGTCAACTTACTTTATCGGATAAACTTTAATCGGTGATTTCCTTTTGCATAGGATTACGCAACTAGATATAAGCAGACAGAAGGACAGTATTCCGACCATGCTCTGAAGAAGAAGGAGCTCGGTCCGGGTCTCGCACGTCACAGCTCCTACCACGTCGGCATGAGAGGCATCACTGACGGTGTTCACGTCGACACTGACCCAGCCGTCAATGTACCGGTCAGGTTGTCTAAGGTCGTACGCCTGAACGTGTAAGTTATTGTAGACAGACACATATTTGTTGAATGATGAAGTAGTAGAGACTCGCCCAGTTCCGGCATCAATGGTGTATGCTCCAATAACTTCATGTTGTTTCTCTGTAACAGGTAAGGTTGTCGATTACTCAATGTTTCATCTGAGTCTACGATAACCCACGGAAATTAACCCCGTGGATTGGTCTTAATTCAGACTAACGGGATCACATGGTCTGGTTCGCTGACATGGTTTACGCATGTCATCGTATCCCAATTAGGTAAATCGATGCGCATGATATCAATCACTGGATTGACTGGTCCAGGCTAGATTATTTACAGACCGCTGTAATACAGGTGGAATATTGCTGACCGCAAAATAACAAACAAACAACAACATGAAAATAATCTCCAATAATACCAATAACAAAAGCAGTGGACGCGGTTGTAAATAGTATCGCACCAGAGCTAGTCAAGGGATATTGGAGGATGTGCCATGTCTTATATGCGTTAACCACTTTCGTGAAACAAAATTGTACTGTTGACAAACCAACTTCAATGGTCGTGATCTCTGGTACGAATCCATTCTTATCGAATCCTGGGCTGCGTTTCCCAAAGCGATCGTACTTCTACGACTATTGTTATTCAACTTACGTTAGTCGAAGCGCTACTATAACAAACAATCAATCAATCAAGAAATAGGCCCCTGGAATTAAAAGTGACCACGTTGTTCAGCGACGTGCCCTGAACTATTTGAACTTTAAACCTAGCTTTAATACCGAATTATTAAATAATATAATGGTTTTCTGATTTTTGTAAATCACAAAAAGGAGGCAAACCAAGCTAAATCAAGTACCATCTTTGACCGACACAATCCTGTAGAACACGTGTCCATCTGTTCCCGAGCAGGAGTGACTTGCAGACAAGATGGCCACTAGGGTTTCCGGTTTGACACTCCTGGACAGAGTCACCCTAGGTAGTCTCCCCTTGTTCCCGGTCATCCAGGCGAGACCGTGATTCATAACCGGCAACACCTTCAGAAAATATTATTGTTAGATAACTGCATGCTTTAATATATTAATGATTAATATGATTTGTGTAAGAATATATACAACATACCCTGTCGATCATCTCGTCGCAGCAGATTTGCAGCAGATCTACTGCTGGTTAATCTTTAGTGAGTGAGTGAGTATGGTTTTACGCCGCTTTTAGCAATATTCCAGCAATATCACGGCGGGATACACCAGGAATGGGCTTCACAGATTGCACCCATGTCGGGAATCGAACCCGGGTCTTTAACCACTAGGCTACCCGACCGCCCCTAGTTAACGTTTATAATAACTGTGTTCACCATGTGTATTCAAAGTGAGTGTGTGAGTAGGCACGTTTTTGACACCAAATATACCCCAGCATTACCAAGGCGGGAAGCACCAAGACTGGTCTTCACATATTACGCTCCAGATATACTGGGGAACTGAACCCGTGCATTTAGCTGACGAGCGAACGCATTACCTCCTTGGCTACTCAACCGCCTCTATATGAAGGAAAATACGATCTACACTGTAAACCCGTACATTCGTTTGGATTCCGGGTCAGAATTGTCCCATGGTCTGACCCCCAGACCCAAGATGATAAATTAAGAAAGGAATCCAACTCAAGTCTACACTGTACAATAGGTTTTTAGATCCCAACACAAAACTTAATACGTTCATTGTCCCATAATGTTGACATGTTTAGTTAGGTCTGAACATGTTGAGGGTTGTGTTTAACAGATAAACGTGTATGTTCATAAACACATGCTCGTGATATAGTCGGAATCGTACTATCGACTGGATATGGAAAGGGTTTTGTCGTTTTATATTCCATTTTGGTTGTTGTTAACTCAACAACTGGAGATTGACAAAGAAAATTAATGAAGACGCGTATACACATCTAGCTACTTTGATACGTATGCCTTAAATACGTATCTCTGATACGTATGCCTTAGACCCGTGAAGATTCCGGGGTAGAATAGGTCTTCAGCAACACATGCTTGCCGTAAAAGGCGACTATGCTTGTCGTAAAAGGCGACAAACGTGATCGGGTGGTCAGGCTCGCTGACTTGGTTGATAGATGTCATCGATCCCAATTGCGTGGATCGATGCTCATGATATCAATCACTGGATTGTCTGGTCCAGACTCGATTATTTACAGACCGCCGTCATATAGCTGGAATATTGCTGAGTGCGGCGTTAAACAACAAAACAGCCAACCAAACAACGTATGCCTTAATTGAAGATAATTTAAAATAGGGGATAATTCTATGTGTGATTTTTTTAACAATTAATGGGTATACAGAAGTAAAGGGAGGGCTTTGTTTAAATAGTAAAATTCTAAACACGTTTGAGCTTTAAATATGTTAACATGTATCAACATATTTAAACGTTCGTAAATTCTAAACATGTTTAGATTATGGGGATGTTGTGTTTAGGTAGTGATAACGCCGTGAGACGATAGCTCATTTCGTGTGTTTAGACCCTAAACTTGTTTAAATAAAACACACAAAAGGTGTATTCTGTTTTTTATTTAAACACACTGCTAAACATGTCTTGTTTGCGTTTACATTCTCAACACATTTTTTACAGTGTTAAATGGGTAGGCAAGTCTAGGCTGAAATTTTTAAAGCAATGTTCTTGGCTCCATTTGGATTTTATTTTTGTCATTTTGTAGATATATATTTTTTAATATGACTCATCTTTATTTCTGGGAGTAGATGTCAGTCTAATTGTTCGCCAGCAATATATGCTGGTTGTAGGAGGCGACTCTGGTGGCTGGCTCGCTGACGGCGGTGATTGCTGCTCAAAATATCAATCACTGGATTGTCCGATCCGGACTCGCTAACTGATAGGCCGTCGTTAAACAACAAACACATATACTTATGTTTGTTTGTTTATTGTTTAACGCCGCACTCAGGAATATTTCAGCTTAATGACGGTCTGTAAATAATTAAGTCTGGACCAGACACTCGAGTGATTGACAACATGAGCATCGATCCACGGAATTGAGATACGATGACACGCATCAACCAAGTCAGCGAGCCTGACCATCCGATCCCGTTAGTCGCCTTTTACGACAAGCATAGTCACCTTATATACATGTACTTATGAAAACAAATAAAATAGATAGACGTCGACGCAACATCAACGTGCACCTACTTGAACAATGACCGTTACTGTCGCCGTGTTCTGCCTCCCCATCTTTTGCCCATCCCTTGCCTCCACCTTCAGCGCGTAATGGTTCTGGACATCATAATTCAGCCGGTCAGTAGCACACACCAGCGTCCGGTCTTGCAGGTAGAAGACGTCACTCACGTCGGACAGGGCCAGACTTATGTTAGCGTCGGGATCAACGTCGGGGTCAGACAAGGTGAAGGTTATCAACTCGACCTCTGTGCAAATAAGTTGGTTCCATATATGGTCACATTGTACCTATAATTGTTACGATTGGCAATGTTGTTTCTGACCAAACAAACTTGATTCAGAGTGAGAAAAGGAATACGTTAGGTTACGACCCGTGAAGATTCCGGGGTAGAATAGGTCTTCAGCAACCCATACTTGCCGTAAAAGGCGACTAAGCTTGTCGTAAAAGGCGACTGACGGGATCGGGTGGTCAGGCTCGCTGACTTGGTTGATACATGTCATCGATGCCAAATGCGTGGATCGAGGCTCATGATATTAATCAGTGGATTGTCTTGTCCAGACTCCATTATTTACAGACCGCCGTCATATAGCTGGAATATTGCTGAGTGCGGCGTTTAACAACAAACCAACCAACCAACGTAAGGGTACAGGTTCTGCTACACCAAATGAGAATCAGAAGATTGAATGTAATTGAGATTTCTGGCAGCTGTAATTGGAGGATTTCGTGTAGAATTTAATAATATGTTTTTCAATATTTAATGACCATATCTTTTCAATATTAACATGATGACTAATATTGAATGTAACCACTGATATTTTCAAGCACAACATTTGTTTCGGAACTGGGGTTGGTGTGATTAGCTTTTATAATATAGCCAAATTGCAAGGCCTGACTGTGCATACATGTATATGTAATGGCTGTTGAATACCTGGCCACTTAAACATTATGACTTTGCTACAGAAATATGTTGGAAAACATTTGGTTTTGTGTAACCTACGCGTATAGCGTGATAGTTCAGCCAACGGTGACCTGGATATATACTGTCGGCCTGTTTCACGTATATGATACTTTGGAAATGTCCAAGAATCCACACAAAAATCATTAAGCAACTGCGCCTGGTTTATAGTATGATATGTAATAATGACATTATCTCATAGTTAATAACGATTGATTCATAGGTAATTGATCCCGTGGGACATCTTCCCGAGGCAAGGGAGTTAACCTACTGGAATTTTAAGTCCAGTGTCCATCTTCCCGACGTAAGGGAGTTAACTCAGGAAACTAGACTTTCATAGTCAGTTACCTCCCTTGCCTCGGGAAGCTGCCCGTGGGTATTCCAGGTTAGAAGAGGTACCCAGCAACCTATGCTGGTCAGAGGAGATCCAATAAATCAGGTGACTTGGTTGAAAAAATGTCATTTACAGGCCGCTGTTATACAGTGCCGAGTGCGGCGTTGAAACAAAGAAAGAGTTTAGAGCCCATAATTATGCACCCAGCGATTGCTTTGAATTATCCAACAGCCTACACAGAATAAATGTTTTTGTCAGTTATTGCTCATGGTTCAATCTGGTAATGATTAACAGTATTATTTTAATCAAGTTTAAACTTTTGACACACATGAAAGACACATTTAATGATGACCAAAAGATTTCACTGTAGCGATATCTGGATTCAACTTAGTACTTATTTTTCACAAGCATTGAAGCACAGAGATGGGATTGATTATATTTGAACTTCAACGTTTTCAATATTCCTTGTCAGTGATTGCTGGTGATTATCGGGATTTTAATTTTTCTTCTTCCCACATCCTAAACACATGCCGGTCCTCTGTTTTGTCTGACCCGGGGTTAAATGCCTGTTCGTTAATATATTAAAGGCAGGTGGCTGATCAGAATTAATGTGTTAGGCTACATATATATGTTCTCATGCAATGGCGTGAGTGTGAGTGGCGGGTGCTGCCGATAGAGCGGGACATCACTGATTTAAGTAACCCATATATATATACATGCAATTGTCACCGCTATTTTGCCTATTTGGCGTTGATGTTATCTATTCGCAGTACAGGTTACTTGTATATTCTGAATGAACATTACACTTTATTTGTTGTATGCCATACATCAGACGTTACACATGAGCCACACTAGTGATATATTGAACATTCGACAATATATAACAGCTTAAGTAATCTCTGCTTTTAAAATAAGAATTAAACGTTCCCAGAAGTGGTTTAAGGATTATATGAATGTGTTAGATTAGAGTTTAAATGCCACAAATGACTAGAATAGCTTTGATTGTGTATTCCAATGTACTGAATGTGCATACGTGTACGGGCGTGTTACAACTGCGAGGGTCTCTATTATTCCAAAACATTTTATTGACTTTAATACCAAATACAACAGGCGCCGTACCGATGTCCTTCGCATAGTTTGTACACGCTTTGTAGTCAGTTGATTAAAATTGATTCCCCCCTCCTTTTCGCGAACACCTGGTACCATCACTATTTGATCGCGATTCATGAACACATGATGTTGATCCCTTTATGTGCATGTATAATGTTTATGATCGCGTTCTCAATGAAATGATGTTTCTATTGCTCATTCAAGCAAAATATGACATCACTATTGCAATTCTTAACCGATGTCAAGAAAAATGGTGGACATATCATGTAAACTGAACGGAAACCAATTTATCGGGATTAAAATAAATCAAGTAATATAACTTTGCAAATAAAAGATGAACAGCTGAGAAGAATAAAGATGCACTGCATTTCTGGGAATAAATGAGTTGAAAGCCCTCGCGAGCACCCATCTCGCTAGACGAAAGCCGTGGAAAACATAGCGTAACATATACAACGCATAGAACCGTATTCGACGTAATAAGCGCCCAGGGCGCTCCCAAAATTAAAATAGGGGGCTCTTATTAAAATATAATTTTGGTGAAAGGAAACAGAGTTGAAAGATCGTAAATTTCGTGTTTTATGCTGACAGCCTAAAATGATACAAAAGAGAAGTCTGTGCGTATTATACACGACAGATATATTTTCCAGATGTTAATTCCCCATAATTAAGGGCGCATATAACACACGATTGCGTATTATACACGAATAAATAAGTGTACATTGATCATTCGAAAGGGGTGCTAATTGGGATTGTTCACTAGCCAATATATTAGCAAATATCGCCGTGGGCGCTTGTTAGAGCGAAGCGCTTATTACGTTGAATAATATAGTTTTTCGGCTGGTCGAGGAACGTGTAAACATGCCCGTGAAGAGTTGGAAACCAGAACGTACACGTACCTCCACTGCTGGCCTCGCTTATGTTGATGTGGTACTCGTCCTGGAGAAAGGTGGGTGGGTTGTCGTTGATGTCACTGACGATGACGATGACAGCCGTGGACGTAGTGTGACCCACAAGATCCGACACGACTACAGTCATGTTGGCGACGTATGCCGTCACTGACAACACCTCTAGATCCACTGTCTGTCTCATGTACAAGAGACCAGTATTTGGGTCGACAGAAAAGTATGATGAATCATGTTCTGCAGAAAATAGATAAATATAATAAATTCTAACCTGGTTCAGGATTTACAATTTCCATAGAAGCGGTTGCATATTAAATCCTAACATAAGCCCCTTTTCACCAAAATAAATAAACATGATTTTTACTCCCCAATAAGCTTTTTGGGGGGTTTCGTAATAGCGATTGAGTATGTTGGGTTAACTTTGAACAGTATTCCAGTTATATCACGGCGTGTCAGCTTTATGTGAGAGGAAAGCCCGATGTGATGCAAGTGACAGACGTTTGTGAAACCCACGAGCAGGGGTATGGTGGTCACAAACCTAGAAACATAAACGGGGCGAAGCGAGATTCGAGCCCACGAACATAGGTTTATTGCGTGCCCAAGGGACGCAACTCTGTACAGCGAATTGCGGCGCCTAAGACGACTGGTCCATCCGTGTCCACTGTTTAATAATATCTGATGTGTACCAACATCACTTAATCACAATCGGAGTATTTCATATTTTCTCTATCTTTCTGCTTATTTACTTATTGAGATGCCTTTATTGATGTGACAAGAGGTACAATGTGCGAAGTCAATTTCTGGTGTCATCGCCGTGATATTGCTGGAACATTGCCAAAAGTGGCGTAAAACCTCACTCACTCACTCACTCACTCACTTGGTTTAAGACACAATTATTTACATGCTGTTGGTTGCTGACTGCCTTGTAAAACAACAATCACTCATTGACTCACTGATACTGTTTATTTAACGGAGAATTGGCATATAAATAACATGGACGTCATAGCTCCCGTATGAGTGAGTGACCGAGAATTTTTCGCGCCACTTTTAGCAATATTCCAGCAATATCACGGCGGGGAGACACCAAAAATGGGCTTCACGCATTGTACCCATGTTGGGAATCGAACCCGGGTCTTCGGCGTGACGAGCGAACGCTTTAACCACTAGGCTACCCCACCGCCCCAGGTCCCGTATGATATCACGAGGAGTAAGTGAGTTGGTTTTAACGTAGTTTTGAACAGTATTCCAGTTATATCACGGCGTGACAGCTTAAAGTGGGACTATTCCATAAAGACATGTACAAAGTAATCTCATAACTATTTCAAGTTGAAGGTTTATATATCGCATACCGATAAGAGAGAACGTAATCTTGTCATGGGTGTCCACATCACGGGCCGAGGTTATTGCACCAATTATACAGCCTTCCGGTAGTTGCTCCGGTATCTCTATGGGGTCAATTCTATCCACTTCCGGGGCATTGTCATTAACGTCAGTAACTATGACAGTGAGGTGAGTGACCGATGCGTACGACCCATCAGACGCTCTGAAATAAACATCAGCCAGAACATTTAAAAAATGCTTTTCTCTTGAATATTAAATAAATTGACATGCAAATATAACATGGCGTCATTATGAAATTGTTAATTGCTTGCCTTATTTGCACGTTGTACAATGACTGTTCTTCGAAGTCCACGGGGTTCATGAGAACGAGGCTCGAACCTGCACATTTGAATGTGTACGAGTGTTCCCCCACAACAGAAAACAACACAATGTCCTTGTCCTGGTCAGTGGCCTTCAGGTCGAGTATCACCTACATGAGAATACATCACAGTACATCAGAGTACATCACAATACATCACAATACGCGTCGTCTGCAGGTCAGATACTAAAGGGTATCAACCTGGCAAAGTGAGTGAGTGAGCAAGGGGCTTCGGCGCCTTATTGAATACATCAAAATACAACAGGTCATCTTCAGGGGAGATTCTAAAGGGTATCAATCTGGTCAGTGAGAGACTGAGGCCTCAATGCCCTATTGAATATGTTACACATATCATGGCTTAAATTTGTCAGTTGCGCATCGAAGGAAAAACCCAAAGTGATTCAATCCTAGACATCCACAAAATTGAGCATCCAAATATTTGATGAAAGATAAATCTGGGATTCAAACCCACAATCAAACGATCTTGGTACTGATAGGGATGCAATTCTTCAAAACAATTTGCGGCGTCTTGGACCACTTGCCCCCCCCCCCCCCCCCAAACTTGGTCAAATCGTAATGAAAAAATATGTCTGTTAGATCGAGGCACCTACACACCTTTCGTACATCTGTGTTTTCTGGGACCTCCACCGTTGAGCCACCGTATGGCCGCGGGAACACGAACAGAGGAGCATTGTCTGAGGAGATTAAACACACAACCTAAACGTCAGAAGTCAACCTTCCACGCTGTCACAGGTCCTGGCAGTTTTGTAAAAGGGGGGATATTATTTCAGTCACTGCTTTATTCCTTTATAACCTTATAACTTTATAACTCTCCCAAATGGAAGAGTCGGACAAGTTTTTCACGACATATTCTTTATTCTTGAGGCAAAAGTATGGTTTCCCAGTATCGCCTGGGAGGTGAGGTGAATTGGGTTTAACGTCGCGTCCAAGATTATTGCACTTATATAGCGACGTGTATGTACGTGTATGCTTGTACTAGTCCGGACTGATGCCGATTTATAGTGCTAGCCCACAGAGATACCATGCCGCAGTTTAACATGAATACCCCACTCAGACACAGTATACTGACTCCGAGCCGACCAGTCCTTGTTTTAGCCCCTTAATGCCGAGCGCCAGACAGGGTAACAACAAGTACCATCTTTTAACGTCTTTTGGTATGACGCGGCTGGGGATCGAACCCCGGACCTTCCGCTCTCCGGGCGGACGCTCTACCACGGAGGCGGTGTATCGCCTGGGACCAATCCTGATCTTACCTAGCAGAAATCTCCATTCCACCCGGTTCGCCTGCCCCCAGAGTGTAAGGAAGTTGATGAGGAACGGACGTGGTGTTCTCAGTTTCATGAGCGGGTTCCGAAGTACCTGCGGACCACTCCCTAAACCCAGTCCTCCGTTTCCATCCCAAGCTAGCCAGAACGTCCGGAAGGTGGAACAATAGAGCCATCGTCCTGTTGACTTGGTTGATGGCTTATTGCAACTCTTCAGACAGCTGTCTCGGATGCCGTTCACGTTGGCGTTTGGGGTCGCCCCCAAGATAACCAAGAAAAACCGTTCGTCTGGTTTATTAAACCGGTGCTTCTCAGACAGGATAAAATATGCATCGGAACACGCCTTGATCTGGAAAACCAGGGAATTCTTGCCAGTGATTGGCACACCTCTCTCATTCATGGTGATGATCCTGTGCTGGGTGTCTGTCTCTGCCTGTATGTAGGTGCCTAGAGGGGGAGGAAACACTCAGTTACTTGAAGACTTGGTGACTTGTTTGAAACGGGTACCGGCATCTATGGCGTTTGTTTGTTGTTTAACGATGCACTCAGCAATATTCCAGCTATATGACGGTGGTCTGTAAATAATCGAGTCTAGACATCATGAGCGATACACGTAATTTAGATACGATGACATGCATCAACCAAGTCAGCGAACCTGACCACCCGATCCCGTATGTAGCTTCTAATGACAAGCATAGTCGCCTTTTATGGCAAGCATGGGTTTCTCAAGATCTATTCTAACCCGGATCTTCACGGGTGCATCTGTGCCGAATCTCGTTGCATTAAATACAAAAGAAGTTGAAACCTGACACTCAATGCTATCTTCTAAATACCACTTAAAGCTTGATTGAGTTTGTTTGTTGTTAAACGCCGCACTCGCAATATTCCGGCTACATAACGGCGGTCTGTAAATAATCGAGTCTGGACCAGACAATCCAGTGATTGACATCATGAGCATGGATCCACGCAATTGGGAGACGATGACATGCATCAACCAAGTCAGCGAGCCTGACCACCCGATCCCGTTAGTCGTCTCTTACGACAAGCATGGTCGCCTTTTACGGCAAGCATGGGTTGCTGAAGACCTATTCTTCCCCGGATCTTAACGGGTCGTTTGATTAAGATACCTCGAGGTCGTTACTAGGCAATTCACAAAACAAATCACAACTAATGTATAACTTGGTTGTTTACTTGACAACATATATTTTTTGCAAATCTAACATCCCAGACTTTTACAACCAAACCATGAACGGGCATACAGGACTCCTAGCGAGTTGACAACATTTAAGACTTCGTATATGAAATCGGTGTAAAATATCTTGTTAGGCAAAGAGGTGGCAATTCCTAAGGAACAAAATATTGAGTGATGTTATCAGACATTATCATTCTATATTAAAAACTACCTACAATTGGGTAACAAATAGGTATCATATGAAATAATAATACTATTAGGAATTATTACAGGCATGTACTGTCTTCCATAGAAGATTCTTCGCTTTAATGTAAGAATCAGGAATTCAAGCAGTATGGTTAATAAAGTAATAATAATATTAACTAATAATATTGTTCTTAAAATAACTACTCAGCTGTGTGGAATACACGGAATCATTCACGACATAAATACATATTATGTTTGCTGTGTAAAGCACGGTTCAAATTGAATTAGGAACCAACGTTTGTTTGTTTGTTGGTTTGTTTGTTTGTTTGTTTAAGGACGCACTCAGCAATATTCCTGCTATGTCTGGACCAGACAATCCAGTGATTGACATCGATCTACGCATGACCTGCATCAAACAAGTCAGGGAGCCTGACCACCCGATCCTATCAGTCGCCTCTTACGATAAGCAAGGCTAGCTTGAGACCAATTCTAACCCGGAATCTTCACAGGTCTTGGAACCCACGTACCTGCAAGTATAGGCTCCGTGAAGATGGAGACAAGGTAGATGAGTAAACACTTCTTCATATTTCAGGATTCAAACTACATAAATGTGCACTTCAATCTAGTATCCATACATGCTCGCCACATGTGTATATGTCTCCACGCCAAACTAGCACCTATAGCGCGGACTATCGTCCCAAACAATATCATGTCATTAATACGTACTACTGCGTTATGGTTATGGCTTATGGTTTGGCTGTAGCCTTGTTGGAGAACCATCAAGATCTGTATCAATATACACTCAGGGTACATAGGTATAATGAGTAGGCTGTTGAGGTTAAGAGGTGCATGTATGACACTAATGTCACAAGCTTATGGCAATGTGGTATTGGATTTATTATACCTTCTCTGCAATTCTTTCGACACATCTGTTGAAATTGAAGTAAGTGAAGGGTATACCATTTGATCGTCGATTGGGTATTTTCCTGATAATATAAAGTATAGCGTGCCCGGATATGTTACCATGTTGTACCTCAAGAGCCAGCTACACCGGTTCAGAAAGAAATGACTATCCATTAAAGGCTCACTGCAATCGCAGCAATCTGAAATGACATAATTGTTATCTGATAGAGATACCAATGTGGCTATACGAACATATGTTTTGCTCATACAGTACCGAAGGTCCATTCATATAAATGTCACCGCTAGTTTACCTTTTACCACCAGTGGAATCTGCTTCTCTGCTTCTTTTATATTTAACTTGGAGATAATGAGTGAGTGAGTGAGTTAAGATTTGACGTCACATCGGCAATATTTCAGCCATACCGTGACGAGATAAAGTTAAACATGGACAACAAATATATTTAAGAGTGCAAAAAACCTGTCTCCGAAGGACAGTACAATAACTAGACTTTCACAGATTTGAGGTAAAACTTGTTTGAGAACATGTAAAAGAATGTCAGCAGTAAACAACACTATAGAAAGGGCTACAGATTGCCAGCAACCAAAATGTTAGGCCACCGCTAGAGATCGTCGGGACTTACGATACTTCTGCTACCTGCGGGGCGGTCGGGTAGCCTAGTGGTTAAAGCGTTCGCTCGTCACGCCGAAGACCCGGGTTCGAATCCCGACATGGGTACAATGCGTGAAGCCCATTTGTGGTGTCCCCCGCCGTGATATTGCTGGAATATTGCTAAAAGCGCCGTAAAACTATATTCACTCACTCTGCTACCTGCACGGTTCGCAGCAGGACTTACCCCATCCCTTCAGCTGCTGGCTACGATTGCCATCAATTAAAATAACAAATTAAAACAATTAAAATCAAGGTAGGAATAACATACTTTGAAAGACATGTTCTTACAATACACTTTCAGGGGGACAATAATTTTAAAACACTTCAACCCCCGTCAAGGGCACAGCCATAAACATTCAAAAATCATACACTATCAATTTACAAGAAACACCAATTTACATCAAAATGTATCAATAAGTTCAATTTCTTTTTTAAAAAAACAATAATTAAATTAGAGCTAATATTGTTTAAAAGATCCTTTAGCGATGAAACTATTGATCCCTTGTGATGGAAAAATCAACACAATCAAGCAGGACATGCTTGACCGTGATTCTCTCATCACAAGGGATACAGAATGGAGGGTCTTTACCTTTTAATAAATATGCGTGGGTATATCTGCTGTGGCCAATACATCGTTGTAAAATGACATCTTCAAATCTGGACTTATAACCCAAGTAGGTGTAACCGATATTTGGTTTGATTTCACTTTGACTTATTTATACCTACTTGGCTGTCCCACTTCTTTGCATGAGATCTCGGATGTAACATCTTATCACAGATTTGTAATCACTGTATGGGATAAGAAGTGGTATCACAGATTTGTTGAGTGCTGCTTTTACATCAGCATCAGCCATTGTTAATCCGTTTATGCTCACGTGACTAGGCAACCAACAAAAGAAGATGTGGTATTGGCCAGTTGAAAGATCATTATAAAGTTCTAAAGTAGATGATATATTTTTTTACATGCGGACTGTCGTTGAATGTATGCCAAGTCTGTAAGGATAGATTGAACGGTGGGTGTCGTATTTATTTATTAATTGTACATATTCCTGTTGATATACTAGTTGATTTGTGTCAGATTTTATAAAACGGGCTATGGAAACGTCTACTTCTGGCCAGGGAGGAGTAAACGTGAGCTGATATGGAGAAATGATATATAGATATATTTGATCCGAATTCCAAGTCGGGGAACCAGCTTTGGTTTTCTGAAATGAAACTTCTTCATATAGGGGATGAAAACGGAGTCATAGGCAGAATTAGAAGGATTGGGGTGTAATTTAGTGATATATTGAAGGGGAAATTAAACGGCGTTGTTTCAGAGAAGGTTCATTAGCTCCGACATAGAGGCTGTCAACAGGAGAAGTTCTAAACGCACAGTCTTAGTCCTTGGTGGTGGATTGAATCTAGCTTTTTAAAATTACTCTTGCAAGCTCCAGCATACACAATGGAGCCATAGTCCAATTCAGAGCGGATTAATGATCTATATAAGTGAAGGAGACTTGTCTGATCCTCTCTCACTTAGAATTCGAGACGAGTTTCAACAAATCTAGGGTCTTTAAATATTTAATATGTTGCAAAAACGTCAAATGGCGGTCGAAAATCAAACCCCCAAATTAGGCTACTTTTACAACCTTAATTGCAGTGTCATCTAAAAGGAGCTCTGGGTCTGTATGGGGTTTATATTGCCGACAGAAATGTATACAATTGGTCTTGGTCTGTGAAAACGAAATGCAACTCTCAAGACACAACTGTAATTGTCTTTCAATGGTACGTTTATTTTTACGACATGAAATATTAATATAATCCACAAACAATGACCCACCAATTGAGTTATTTAATACTTTATATAAACTTTTTATTTTTATACTAAACAATGTGACAGACAAAATACTGCCCTGTGGAACCCCTGATCCTGATTATAATGATCAGACATGGTTGATCCAACACGAACTTGAAATTGTCTGTCTGTTAAAAACTGCAATATAAATTGATGCAAGTGGCCTCTTAAACCAAAGTCATTTAAATCTTTTAAAATACCATGCTTCCAAGTGGTATCATACGCTTTTTCGAGATAAAAAAGATAGATACAGCATATTTTTATTTTACAAAGCATTTTTAATAAATGATACTAAACGAACCAAATGGTTAATTGTACTTCGGCTTTTACGAAAACCGCATTGGATATCACTGATTAGATTGTTGGTTTCTAAAAAAAACAACTAATCGATTATTTACCATGCGCTCCATGGTTTTACAAACACAGAAATAGGTCGATAATTTGATGGATCTGTATGATCCTTGCCAGGCTTTGGTATGGGTACGACTATGGCATTTGTCCATGAAGGAGGAAAATGTCCTGTTGTCCAAATATCATAAAAAATATTCAGTAGTGTTGCGAGACAAGATTCAGGCAAGTGTTTTAAGAGTTGATAATGAATATCATCAGCACCAGTTGCAGTATCATGAGCTTGTGCCAAAGCAGTGTATAGCTCATGTAGTGAAAACACTTCATAATAATCTTCGCCATTGTCAGAATTAAAATTTATTTTTTTTCCTCTCTTGTTGATTTTGATACTTCTGAAATTTTGGATTATAATATGACAAAGAAGAGTGTTTAGCTAAAGTTAAACCCAACTTATTTGAAATATCAGATAATTCAGTCAATAAAGTATTGTCATCTTTGAGATGATAAATACAAGATTTGGAACCTTATTCTTCCAAGTCTGACGCTTTAGTGTGTTTTAAAGTTCGTCGAGCCTTGGCATAATTGATTTTCACATTATTTAAATTATGAACAGTAGGATGGCGTCGGAAGTATTTCTCCGCCCTCTTCCTACGCTTCCTAGACTGTGTGCATTAGTCATTAAACCATGGTTTGCTTATATGTGGGCTCACAGATGACCTAGAAATAGTTTCATCCACTTTGCCAGAGAACAACTGAATTGGGTCAGGAACATCCATAGAAAGGTATTGTTGCAATTTGTCTGTACAGATCGTCTGAAATAATGTCCAATTGGCCTAGAGAAAATACCATCGTGTTGTGGGTGGATCATCGGTGGGGTGTATAGTTGTAATTACTGTCGGAAAATGGTCACTGCCATAAAGGTCATCATGGAGTGACCATTCAAATTCATTATGTATGTTTGAATCTGTGATTGACAGATCCAAAGCAGAGTGTGTTCCAGTTGCAGGATGTAAATATGTGTTCGAGCCATCGTTGAATATGCATAAATTGTTACTTGAAATAAAATCTTCGAGACGTTTTCCTTTATTGTTAGTAACGGAACTTCCCCATAGAGGGTAATGTCCATTCAGATCACCCATGATGATACAGGGCTTAGGGAGCTGGTCAAATAAATCCTGAATATTGAACTGCTATAGATTTGAAGATGGAGAAATATACAAGGAACAAAGTGTGACGGTTATTTGTAAAATGAGACAGACAGCAACAGCATGAAGGTTGCAGATTAGAGGAACAGGGCTGTGGATTATGCCCTGCTTCACCAAAATGGAAGCATCACTGGGTGGTGAAAAGAATGATAAGAAAGATACTGACGCATTTTAAAGTCATCATTTTGTTTGATATATGTTTCTTGTGATCTAAATGCTGACGGTTGAAAATATTGTGCTAATAATTGTACTTCATTAAAATTGTTCCTAAGTCCTCTGCAATTCCTCTGAATTAAATTAGGAGATTGCCTCATGGAGGTTCTATGGGGGAGCTTTCACGTGAAGGGGGTGGATTCCTATTTCTGAGTTCTGAAGATGGCGCCACTTCCATCTGCTGAGGGTCAAAGGACTTACGAACCTCTACAGTAGAGGGGATTTGAGATTGTTGTCTACGATTTAGATGCTTTCTTTGTTGTTTTTGGACAATTCAACATATATATCATCATCAACCGCTGGTTGGATAACTTCAGGTTGTAACTGACTCACTGTCTGAGACGAAGATGTTGCCACGTTGGGCTGACTGTCAGAAGTAGTAGGCACAGCAACAGGTATCACTGGTTGGTCTGACTGAGTCCAAGTCAGATCATTTTGGCAGGATGCAGAAACTGTTTTTGTGTTTTTTTGGAGACAGCAGCTGAGTAGGTGATTGTAGGAGAGTGTTTAGATGGAGTCTGGCTGTGAATACGTTTTTTAGCTTCAAAGAAGGAAATATTGTTTTCATCTTTGAACTTGATAGACATGCACCATCGCAATTTGCGCCTTTCGGGGCTTTACTGCAGTCGGAGCCTTGGTGATCCTCACAACAACGATGACAACGTGGAGCATGATGGCAAGACTTTTAACCGTGTCAAAACTTTTGACAGGTATAATATCGGAGTGGATTGGGGACATATACCTCCACTCCGATATTCAAATAACCAGCTTTTATTGATTTGGGCACAGTTCGTACAATACATGAAGCAAAAGTAAACACGTGCGTGTTGCTTGGTTCTGTTCTACCATCATGTTTCTTGAAAGTGAAGCGATTGACAGAAGTAACATTTTGATCTGTATGTTCATCAACTATCTCCTCCTCAGACATGTCCGCTAGACAACGGGCTCTGTCTCTAACAGTACTGGAGTTGAGTGTTTTGTGCGCTGAGGCAGAAACACTGACGTTTGCAAACTGTTTTTGTTGTAATAAATTGAGTGGTTGCTGTCTCCGCTCACAACTACACAAGGAGCGAGCCGCCTCGGAGACGTGAAACGTACTTGACTCCTCCACAAATAGATTGAATTGTCTTTGATATTAGAAAAGGATTGAGCTTGAGAGGCTCTCAATCAGAAGATTCGATTGCGATAAACCTTGCCCTGGTTTCTTGTTGTTTTGAAACTGAAACATCTTCATTAAAGGAAAGATGATCAGCCTTTAGCCGCCTCTTTTTGTCATTTCTAGTGGATACAGAGTGTGTTTGAGCCATGGTGTAGGTAATAGAAGTCAGCACCCCCGCTCCCCACCCACCATGGAGTGTCTACAGGGACGGTGCTGCAATGGAAGCCACGCTGCAACACCAGGGATACAGGGGTGGTACACTCCAGCAAATACAACGCCAATAGCTACATTTGTCTACCAAAAGAAATGTCCAGCTGGACATGACAGCACATTGTAGACATATAGAATTCGGAGGTTGACATCACCAGATTGGCCCATGAGCCACCGCCTTCTGGCATATGACTCTAAGCAATACTTAGATTTACATAAGTAGATTATCATATTTCATCTTTAAAATTGTTTGATATGATATGAAATCAATACTAGGCAGGGTAACAACAAGTACCATATTTTAACGTCTTTTGTATGATCCGACCAGGGGATCGAACCTCCGACCTTCTGCTCTCCGGGCAGACGCTTTCTCCACAACACCTCGGAGATGATCGCAACAGAGATGGCAGCCCTCCGTCCCGACAACTACTTCAAGGGCGGATCCAGCAATTTTAAAAGGTAGGGCCCGAGATATCAAAATCATCTCTCAATGATTGTACTGCCAACACCATACTGCATTTGGTAAAACACATTACAAATGTTTATGAAAAAAACGATATTTTTGAAGGTATTATTTATATATTAATATTACAAGGGAGATAACTGAGAAGTGTGTTGCAGATATGTGGTCTTCTTTTTCTCACTAAATGTAAACTATGAATGTTATTTTGGAAAGATATCAGTTTCTGGATATGACAATCCGTACATAAGGAGAAACATCTAAAGTTGGGACTTCTTCAAAATTATCACTGATGGCAATTCAACAAAGTGGATAAACCTTGACAGATTCCTTACTTTCCTAAAAGGAAAACAAACAGAAACTGATAAGCTGAAAGAAAAACAGAAGGTTTAACGTTTATATTTAAAGTATGTGATACATTTTGTGCAGAAATCTACAAAGAGAATAATCAATGTATTTCAACAGAGCTTGAAATTTGACGCTTTTCTGTACATACGGCTGACTGTAATGTCATATCTCTTGCTGTACATACGTGCGTGTGTGTGTTATTGTTTTGTTGTTTGTTTGTTTGTGTGTGTGTGTGTGTTTGTGGGTGTGTGTGTTGTTGTTTTGTGTGTGTGTGTGTGTGTGTGTGTGTGTGTGTGTGTGTGTGTGTGTGTGTGTGTGTGTGTGTGTGTGTGTGTGTGTGGTAACATTTGCTAAAGTGTAGTGGTAGAATTAGAACGGAGATTCAAGCTAGCGCGGATAAATCTACATGCAGGTAACCTAGATCTACAATGAAAACACGATGACACTTGGCTGAAATACACCTAATCATGTTAATATTACCAAACATGGAAACTAACGTTAATTGTCACATAGAGCTCCAAAGAATGACTCATCAACGTTAGAGTGTTGTGATGGCTTCATACAAAAACAAACCCAAAAACAATTAAATGTCAATAAACACTTCATTTCACAAATATCAAGATGTCATATGATATGCAATGATTTAGATCGGTAAAACATTTGAAATCACATTAGTGTCATTTGTTCATGGTGTGTCAAATAAAGATTTTTTCACGTGTGGATTTCCTTCGAGGGTCTGCAAAGATGGATTAACCTGGTTACCCGCACAGAACACGACCTCTCCGGATTTATTTAACCGGAAGTGGGGAAATCCCTGCAAACCTGCGTGAGGATTGGTCGTCGCTATTTTACATACTTTTCGAGACCACGGAAGCGTACCGCTTTTATCGAGTGGTATAGCTCCTCGTATCGCGCGTACAACTCAGTTTGACTGTTATTCTATGTGCGTTCGGCTGATACATGTGCGCTGTTATCGCTCTGTCGCCTGGCAAACAAGAAATGTTATAATACATGGATGCGGTGAATTCGTAGACACCGCCACCTCGAAGACAAACCGGGAGTGAAGTTAGATATTGGAATTGAATGATGATAAGTAATCTTAGCATTATTATTATTATCACTGATCGGCATACCGGTCTCGTTTATGTTTCTGAGTGTTTCGTTTGCATGTTGTTGTTTTTTTAATTTCAAAAGTGTTTAATAAAAGATATGGTAAGGCCTCTTTGTAAATAAATTAATAACCCGGTAAGTGGTGAATAGGGGATTACCGTACTTTTGTTTTGAAAGCATTAGCAGTATCCTTTGTAAATAGGTACATACATGTTTATCCAAGCAGAGAGGGACAAGATGATAGCAATAATATTATTGTCATTTAAAACTTACTATTTGAAATACATTTGCCACATAATATGTAATAAATCAATAGATGAGTATATTTCCCTACCATATGTCTTTTGTCTACGAGTTCCCTGAATTTTGTCTTCGATTTTGGAGTGTCTAGGAATTCTCCTTGTTCCCATTTTTTGTGGTGAGGAATATCTATGTGAGAATTTTAATGTGTATAGAGGCTAGAAGTATGTATATTGTTTCGCAATTTTATGTCAAGTTTCATATTTAGGACGTGTTTGTTATTTCATTCTTATTTAAGAAAGTACAATGTTTCCCAATAGCATTAACAACCACTAAAATAAAATAATTTTATTTTCATCGTACACATTTTCACCCTGCTTCATAGAAAAAAACATTCTAATAGGAGGGTCCGACTTTCTTTCCCAACGCAATATTTTCACCACATCCAACACGTCCTTTAATCATAATTTTGTGTGTAGAAGTTGAGGCAATTGTTTTTAAAGTATTTCCTGGTACAAATTGTAATCTTATAAGATTACCGTGGTTACACCTCTTATCTTACCCACAGTGGACGTCTCTACATTTTCATTTCCCAATATGCCATACATGTGTACCACCATTCACCACTTCGGTGAAACCCACATTTTCTTTTGTCAGGGTCTGTATGTGACACTATTTAAATAGTCAGGCTTTCAGAGGCCATTTTCATACCACTTCTAAAACCATCCAATAAGGCTGAATAAGGCCATGAAAGAATAAATTATGTTGTAGAGTAATATTACAATTGTGGAAATATGATGAAACAAATACCCGACAACGCGTTTCGTGATCGTGGTTGTCTTTAGCAATAACACACCGACCATACCCTCCAACAATCCTCCAGCTCCGAGGCTCACTTCTCCGTGCTTTAAATGTTGTTAACCATGCATTCAGACACTCTAGACTGCATTCTAGTTCCAAACATACTTTCAATCATGAATCTAACATAGCTGCCACCCCATGTGACCTAGGACTTAAAGACTCCAAAATATCATGCATTCCTTGGACTGTTTGGGAACAACACGTTCAATCAGTTTTAATTAATTAATTTATATATATATAGGTCTTAAATCTTCAGACCATTGAGTCTGTATATAACCCACAATGGCATCGAACATTGAGAGAAATCGGACAACTACCTCAAGAGTCACAGATGGCTGAAAAATGGTGTATTAGAGCTGAAAAAACATTTTTGATCCTGGAACAGATCACATCTTAAGAGGTCACAGGTTCATATACCTTTTAAGTAGTCCGACATATTAATAGTTTAACAATGAATTTAGACAAGACAGAAGGGTACTTTCAGCGACAAATGTGTAGATGGGCATCTAAGTAGTTCTAAAAAAGATAGAAAGTAACAATATACCACGGTTTAACACCTGTTTTCCAAAGCGCCCACGCTCTATATAAATATCACCAACCTACTTTTCGAGACATACCTACTTTTCGAGACCAAAATGGCCGCCATCAACAGACGTTTGGAGACCATTCCTTAACGCTTTTTAACAATGAATTTAGACGAGAAAGAAGGGTACTTTCAGCGACAAAAGTGTAGATGGACATCTTAAAAATCTAAACAAACATAGAAAGTGACAATATACCCCGGTGTAGCACCTTTCCGTTCCTGTTTACCAAACCCTCCACGCCCTATATAAATATCACCAACCTACTTTTCGAGACCATAATGGCCGCCTTCTATAAACATCACCAACAGACTTTTGGAGACCATTTTTCAACGATTTTTAAAAATTAAGTTAGACAGGCTAGAAAGATACTTTCTGCGACAAAAGTGTAGATTGACATCTTAATAACTCTATAAAAAATAGAAAGTGACAATATACCCCAGTTTAGCACCTTTCCGTTCCTGTTTTCCAAACCCTCCACGCCCTATATAAATATCACCAACCTACTTTTCGAGACCATAATGGCCGCCTTCTATAAATATCACCAACAGACTTTTGGAGACCATTTTTCAACGATTTTTAAAAAATAAGTTAGACAAGCTAGAAAGATACTTTCTGCGACAAAAGTGTAGATGGACATCTTAATAACTCTATAAAAAATAGAAAGTGACAATATACCCCGGTGCAGCACCTTTCCGTTCCTGTTTTCCAAACCCTCCACGCCCTATATAAATATCACCAACCTACTTTTCGAGACCATAATGGCCGCCTTCTATAAACATCACCAACAGACTTTTGGAGACCATTTTTCAACGATTTTTAAAAAATAATTTAGACAAGCTAGAAAGATACTTTCTGCGACAAAAGTGTAGATGGACATATAAATAACTCTATAAAAAATAGAAAGTGACAATATACCCCAGTTTAGCACCTTTCCGTTCCTGTTTTCCAAACCCTCCACGCCCTATATAAATATCACCAACCTACTTTTCGAGACCATAATGGCCGCCTTCTATAAACATCACCAACAGACTTTTGGACACCATTTTTCAACGATTTTTAAAAAATAATTTAGACAAGCTAGAAAGATACTTTCTGCGACAAAAGTGTAGATGGACATATAAATAATTTAAATAAAAATAGAAAGTGACAATATATCCCGGTTTAGCACCTTTCCGTTCCTGTTTTCCAAACCCTCCACGCCCTATATAAATATCACCAACCTACTTTTCGAGACCATAATGGCCGCCTTCTATAAACATCACCAACAGACTTTTGGAGACCATTTTTCAACGATTTTTTAAAATTAATTTAGACAAGCTAGAAAGATACTTTCTGCGACAAAAGTGTAGATTGACATCTTAATAACTCTATAAAAAATAGAAAGTGACAATATACCCCAGTTTAGCACCATTCCGTTCCTGTTTTCCAAACCCTCCACGCCCTATATAAATATCACCAACCTACTTTTCGAGACCATAATGGCCGCCTTCTATAAATATCACCAACAGACTTTTGGAGACCATTTTTCAACGATTTTTTAAAAATAAGTTAGACAAGCTAGAAAGATACTTTCTGCGACAAAAGTGTAGATGGACATCTTAATAACTCTATAAAAAATAGAAAGTGACAATATACCCCGGTGCAGCACCTTTCCGTTCCTGTTTTCCAAACCCTCCACGCCCTATATAAATATCACCAACCTACTTTTCGAGACCATAATGGCCGCCTTCTATAAATATCACCAACAGACTTTTGGAGACCATTTTTCAACGATTTTTAAAAATTAATTAAGACAAGCTAGAAAGATGCTTTCTGCGACGAAAGTGTAGATGGACATCTTAATAACTCTATAAAAAATAGAAAGTGACAATATACCCCGGTGCAGCACCTTTCCGTTCCTGTTTTCCAAACCCTCCACGCCCTATATAAATATCACCAACCTACTTTTCGAGACCATAATGGCCGCCTTCTATAAATATCACCAACAGACTTTTGGAGACCATTTTTCAACGATTTTTAAAAATTAATTAAGACAAGCTAGAAAGATGCTTTCTGCGACAAAAGTGTAGATGGACATCTTAATAACTCTATAAAAAATAGAAAGTGACAATATACCCCAGTTTAGCACCTTTCCGTTCCTGTTTTCCAAACCCTCCACGCCCTATATAAATATCACCAACCTACTTTTCGAGACCATAATGGCCGCCTTCTATAAACATCACCAACAGACTTTTGGAGACCATTTTTCAACGATTTTTAAAAATTAACTAAGACAAGATTGAAAGATACTTTCTGCGACAAAAGTGTAGATGGACATCTAAATAATTAAAACAAAAATAGAAAGTGACAATATACCCCGGTGTAGCACCTTTCCGTTCCTGTTTTCCAAACCCTCCACGCCCTATATAAATATCACCAACCTACTTTTCGAGACCATAATGGCCGCCTTCTATAAACATCACCAACAGACTTTTGGAGACCATTTTTCAACGATTTTTTAAAAATAAGTTAGACAAGCTAGAAAGATACTTTCTGCGACAAAAGTGTAGATGGACATCTTAATAACTCTATAAAAAATAGAAAGTGACAATATACCCCAGTTTAGCACCTTTCCGTTCCTGTTTTCCAAACCCTCCACGCCCTATATAAATATCACCAACCTACTTTTCGAGACCATAATGGCCGCCTTCTATAAACATCACCAACAGACTTTTGGAGACCATTTTTCAACGATTTTTAAAAATTAATTTAGACAAGCTAGAAAGATACTTTCTGCGACAAAAGTGTAGATGGACATCTTAATAACTCTATAAAAAAAAGAAAGTGACAAGATACCACGGTTCAGCACCTTTCCGTTCCTGTTTACCAAACCCTCCACGCCCTATATAAATATCACCAACCTACTTTTCGAGACCATAATGGCCGCCTTCTATAAACATCACCAACAGACTTTTGGAGACCATTTTTCAACGATTTTTAAAAATTAAGTTAGACAGGCTAGAAAGATACTTTCTGCGACAAAAGTGTAGATTGACATCTTAATAACTCTATAAAAAATAGAAAGTGACAATATACCCCAGTTTAGCACCTTTCCGTTCCTGTTTTCCAAACCCTCCACGCCCTATATAAATATCACCAACCTACTTTTCGAGACCATAATGGCCGCCTTCTATAAATATCACCAACAGACTTTTGGAGACCATTTTTCAACGATTTTTAAAAAATAATTTAGAGAAGATAGAAAAATACTTTCTGCTACAAAAGTGTAGATGGACATCTTAATAACTCTATAAAAAATAGAAAATGACAATATACCCCGGTTTAGCACCTTTCCGTTCCTGTTTACCAAACCCTCCACGCCCTATATAAATATCACCAACCTACTTTTCGAGACCATAATGGCCGCCTTCTATAAACATCACCAACAGACTTTTGGAGACCATTTTTCAACGATTTTTTAAAAATAATTTAGACAAGCTAGAAAGATACTTTCTGCGACAAAAGTGTAGATGGACATATAAATAATTTAAATAAAAATAGAAAGTGACAATATATCCCGGTTTAGCACCTTTCCGTTCCTGTTTTCCAAACCCTCCACGCCCTATATAAATATCACCAACCTACTTTTCGAGACCATAATGGCCGCCTTCTATAAATATCACCAACAGACTTTTGGAGACCATTTTTCAACGATTTTTTAAAATTAATTTAGACAAGCTGGAAAGATACTTTCTGCGACAAAAGTGTAGATGGACATCTTAATAACTCTATAAAAAATAGAAAGTGACAATATACCCCGGTTTAGCACCTTTCCGTTCCTGTTTTCCAAACCCTCCACGCCCTATATAAATATCACCAACCTACTTTTCGAGACCATAATGGCCGCCTTCTATAAATATCACCAACAGACTTTTGGAGACCATTTTTCAACGATTTTTAAAAAATAATTTAGACAAGCTAGAAAGATACTTTCTGCGACAAAAGTGTAGATTGACATCTTAATAACTCTATAAAAAATAGAAAGTGACAAGATACCACGGTTTAGCACCTTTCCGTTCCTGTTTACCAAACCCTCCAAGCCCTATATAAATATTACCAACAGACTTTTGGAGACCATTTTTCAACGATTTTTAAAAAATAATTTAGACAAGATAGAAAGATACTTTCTGCGACAAAAGTGTAGATGGACATATAAATAATATAAATAAAAATAGAAAGTGACAATATATCCCGGTTTAGCACCTTTCCGTTCCTGTTTTCCAAACCCTCCACGCCCTATATAAATATCACCAACCTACTTTTCGAGACCATAATGGCCGCCTTCTATAAATATCACCAACAGACTTTTGGAGACCATTTTTCAACGATTTTTAAAAAATAATTTAGAGAAGATAGAAAAATACTTTCTGCTACAAAAGTGTAGATGGACATCTTAATAACTCTATAAAAAATAGAAAATGACAATATACCCCGGTTTAGCACCTTTCCGTTCCTGTTTACCAAACCCTCCACGCCCTATATAAATATCACCAACCTACTTTTCGAGACCATAATGGCCGCCTTCTATAAACATCACCAACAGACTTTTGGAGACCATTTTTCAACGATTTTTTAAAAATAATTTAGACAAGCTAGAAAGATACTTTCTGCGACAAAAGTGTAGATGGACATATAAATAATTTAAATAAAAATAGAAAGTGACAATATATCCCGGTTTAGCACCTTTCCGTTCCTGTTTTCCAAACCCTCCACGCCCTATATAAATATCACCAACCTACTTTTCGAGACCATAATGGCCGCCTTCTATAAATATCACCAACAGACTTTTGGAGACCATTTTTCAACGATTTTTTAAAATTAATTTAGACAAGCTGGAAAGATACTTTCTGCGACAAAAGTGTAGATGGACATCTTAATAACTCTATAAAAAATAGAAAGTGACAATATACCCCGGTTTAGCACCTTTCCGTTCCTGTTTTCCAAACCCTCCACGCCCTATATAAATATCACCAACCTACTTTTCGAGACCATAATGGCCGCCTTCTATAAATATCACCAACAGACTTTTGGAGACCATTTTTCAACGATTTTTAAAAAATAATTTAGACAAGCTAGAAAGATACTTTCTGCGACAAAAGTGTAGATTGACATCTTAATAACTCTATAAAAAATAGAAAGTGACAAGATACCACGGTTTAGCACCTTTCCGTTCCTGTTTACCAAACCCTCCAAGCCCTATATAAATATTACCAACAGACTTTTGGAGACCATTTTTCAACGATTTTTAAAAAATAATTTAGACAAGATAGAAAGATACTTTCTGCGACAAAAGTGTAGATGGACATATAAATAATATAAATAAAAATAGAAAGTGACAATATATCCCGGTTTAGCACCTTTCCGTTCCTGTTTTCCAAACCCTCCACGCCCTATATAAATATCACCAACCTACTTTTCGAGACCATAATGGCCGCCTTCTATAAATATCACCAACTGACTTTTGGAGACCATTTTTCAACGATTTTTTAAAAATAAGTTAGACAAGCTAGAAAGATACTTTCTGCGACAAAAGTGTAGATGGACATCTTAATAACTCTATAAAAAATAGAAAGTGACAATATACCCCAGTTTAGCACCTTTCCGTTCCTGTTTTCCAAACCCTCCACGCCCTATATAAATATCACCAACCTACTTTTCGAGACCATAATGGCCGCCTTCTATAAACATCACCAACAGACTTTTGGAGACCATTTTTCAACGATTTTTAAAAATTAATTTAGACAAGCTAGAAAGATACTTTCTGCGACAAAAGTGTAGATGGACATCTTAATAACTCTATAAAAAAAAGAAAGTGACAAGATACCACGGTTCAGCACCTTTCCGTTCCTGTTTACCAAACCCTCCACGCCCTATATAAATATCACCAACCTACTTTTCGAGACCATAATGGCCGCCTTCTATAAACATCACCAACAGACTTTTGGAGACCATTTTTCAACGATTTTTAAAAATTAAGTTAGACAGGCTAGAAAGATACTTTCTGCGACAAAAGTGTAGATTGACATCTTAATAACTCTATAAAAAATAGAAAGTGACAATATACCCCAGTTTAGCACCTTTCCGTTCCTGTTTTCCAAACCCTCCACGCCCTATATAAATATCACCAACCTACTTTTCGAGACCATAATGGCCGCCTTCTATAAATATCACCAACAGACTTTTGGAGACCATTTTTCAACGATTTTTAAAAAATAATTTAGAGAAGATAGAAAAATACTTTCTGCTACAAAAGTGTAGATGGACATCTTAATAACTCTATAAAAAATAGAAAATGACAATATACCCCGGTTTAGCACCTTTCCGTTCCTGTTTACCAAACCCTCCACGCCCTATATAAATATCACCAACCTACTTTTCGAGACCATAATGGCCGCCTTCTATAAACATCACCAACAGACTTTTGGAGACCATTTTTCAACGATTTTTTAAAAATAATTTAGACAAGCTAGAAAGATACTTTCTGCGACAAAAGTGTAGATGGACATATAAATAATTTAAATAAAAATAGAAAGTGACAATATATCCCGGTTTAGCACCTTTCCGTTCCTGTTTTCCAAACCCTCCACGCCCTATATAAATATCACCAACCTACTTTTCGAGACCATAATGGCCGCCTTCTATAAATATCACCAACAGACTTTTGGAGACCATTTTTCAACGATTTTTTAAAATTAATTTAGACAAGCTGGAAAGATACTTTCTGCGACAAAAGTGTAGATGGACATCTTAATAACTCTATAAAAAATAGAAAGTGACAATATACCCCGGTTTAGCACCTTTCCGTTCCTGTTTTCCAAACCCTCCACGCCCTATATAAATATCACCAACCTACTTTTCGAGACCATAATGGCCGCCTTCTATAAATATCACCAACAGACTTTTGGAGACCATTTTTCAACGATTTTTAAAAAATAATTTAGACAAGCTAGAAAGATACTTTCTGCGACAAAAGTGTAGATGGACATCTTAATAACTCTATAAAAAATAGAAAGTGACAAGATACCACGGTTTAGCACCTTTCCGTTCCTGTTTACCAAACCCTCCAAGCCCTATATAAATATTACCAACAGACTTTTGGAGACCATTTTTCAACGATTTTTAAAAAATAATTTAGACAAGATAGAAAGATACTTTCTGCGACAAAAGTGTAGATGGACATATAAATAATATAAATAAAAATAGAAAGTGACAATATATCCCGGTTTAGCACCTTTCCGTTCCTGTTTTCCAAACCCTCCACGCCCTATATAAATATCACCAACCTACTTTTCGAGACCATAATGGCCGCCTTCTATAAATATCACCAACTGACTTTTGGAGACCATTTTTCAACGATTTTTTAAAAATAAGTTAGACAAGCTAGAAAGATACTTTCTGCGACAAAAGTGTAGATGGACATCTTAATAACTCTATAAAAAATAGAAAGTGACAATATACCCCAGTTTAGCACCTTTCCGTTCCTGTTTTCCAAACCCTCCACGCCCTATATAAATATCACCAACCTACTTTTCGAGACCATAATGGCCGCCTTCTATAAACATCACCAACAGACTTTTGGAGACCATTTTTCAACGATTTTTAAAAATTAATTTAGACAAGCTAGAAAGATACTTTCTGCGACAAAAGTGTAGATGGACATCTTAATAACTCTATAAAAAAAAGAAAGTGACAAGATACCACGGTTCAGCACCTTTCCGTTCCTGTTTACCAAACCCTCCACGCCCTATATAAATATCACCAACCTACTTTTCGAGACCATAATGGCCGCCTTCTATAAACATCACCAACAGACTTTTGGAGACCATTTTTCAACGATTTTTAAAAATTAAGTTAGACAGGCTAGAAAGATACTTTCTGCGACAAAAGTGTAGATTGACATCTTAATAACTCTATAAAAAATAGAAAGTGACAATATACCCCAGTTTAGCACCTTTCCGTTCCTGTTTTCCAAACCCTCCACGCCCTATATAAATATCACCAACCTACTTTTCGAGACCATAATGGCCGCCTTCTATAAATATCACCAACAGACTTTTGGAGACCATTTTTCAACGATTTTTAAAAAATAATTTAGAGAAGATAGAAAAATACTTTCTGCTACAAAAGTGTAGATGGACATCTTAATAACTCTATAAAAAATAGAAAATGACAATATACCCCGGTTTAGCACCTTTCCGTTCCTGTTTACCAAACCCTCCACGCCCTATATAAATATCACCAACCTACTTTTCGAGACCATAATGGCCGCCTTCTATAAACATCACCAACAGACTTTTGGAGACCATTTTTCAACGATTTTTAAAAAATAATTTAGACAAGCTAGAAAGATACTTTCTGCGACAAAAGTGTAGATGGACATATAAATAATTTAAATAAAAATAGAAAGTGACAATATACCCCAGTTTAGCACCTTTCCGTTCCTGTTTTCCAAACCCTCCACGCCCTATATAAATATCACCAACCTACTTTTCGAGACCATAATGGCCGCCTTCTATAAACATCACCAACAGACTTTTGGAGACCATTTTTCAACGATTTTTAAAAAATAATTTAGACAAGATAGAAAGATACTTTCTGCGACAAAAGTGTAGATGGACATATAAATAATATAAATAAAAATAGAAAGTGACAATATATCCCGGTTTAGCACCTTTCCGTTCCTGTTTTCCAAACCCTCCACGCCCTATATAAATATCACCAACCTACTTTTCGAGACCATAATGGCCGCCTTCTATAAATATCACCAACAGACTTTTGGAGACCATTTTTCAACGATTTTTAAAAAATAATTTAGAGAAGATAGAAAAATACTTTCTGCTACAAAAGTGTAGATGGACATCTTAATAACTCTATAAAAAATAGAAAATGACAATATTCCCCGGTTTAGCACCTTTCCGTTCCTGTTTACCAAACCCTCCACGCCCTATATAAATATCACCAACCTACTTTTCGAGACCATAATGGCCGCCTTCTATAAACATCACCAACAGACTTTTGGAGACCATTTTTCAACGATTTTTTAAAAATAATTTAGACAAGCTAGAAAGATACTTTCTGCGACAAAAGTGTAGATGGACATATAAATAATTTAAATAAAAATAGAAAGTGACAATATATCCCGGTTTAGCACCTTTCCGTTCCTGTTTTTCAAACCCTCCACGCCCTATATAAATATCACCAACCTACTTTTCGAGACCATAATGGCCGCCTTCTATAAATATCACCAACAGACTTTTGGAGACCATTTTTCAACGATTTTTAAAAATTAACTAAGACAAGATTGAAAGATACTTTCTGCGACAAAAGTGTAGATGGACATCTAAATAATTAAAACAAAAATAGAAAGTGACAATATACCCCGGTGTAGCACCTTTCCGTTCCTGTTTTCCAAACCCTCCACGCCCTATATAAATATCACCAACCTACTTTTCGAGACCATAATGGCCGCCTTCTATAAACATCACCAACAGACTTTTGGAGACCATTTTTCAACGATTTTTTAAAAATAATTTAGACAAGCTAGAAAGATACTTTCTGCGACAAAAGTGTAGATGGACATATAAATAATTTAAATAAAAATAGAAAGTGACAATATATCCCGGTTTAGCACCTTTCCGTTCCTGTTTTCCAAACCCTCCACGCCCTATATAAATATCACCAACCTACTTTTCGAGACCATAATGGCCGCCTTCTATAAATATCACCAACAGACTTTTGGAGACCATTTTTCAACGATTTTTAAAAATTAACTAAGACAAGATTGAAAGATACTTTCTGCGACAAAAGTGTAGATGGACATCTAAATAATTAAAACAAAAATAGAAAGTGACAATATACCCCGGTGTAGCACCTTTCCGTTCCTGTTTTCCAAACCCTCCACGCCCTATATAAATATCACCAACCTACTTTTCGAGACCATAATGGCCGCCTTCTATAAACATCACCAACAGACTTTTGGAGACCATTTTTCAACGATTTTTAAAAATTAATTAAGACAAGCTAGAAAGATACTTTCTGCGACAAAAGTGTAGATGGACATCTTAATAACTCTATAAAAAAAAGAAAGTGACAAGATACCACGGTTCAGCACCTTTCCGTTCCTGTTTACCAAACCCTCCACGCCCTATATAGATATCACCAACCTACTTTTCGTGACCATAATGGCCGCCTTCTATAAACATCACCAACAGACTTTTGGAGACCATTTTTCAACGATTTTTAAAAATTAAGTTAGACAGGCTAGAAAGATACTTTCTGCGACAAAAGTGTAGATTGACATCTTAATAACTCTATAAAAAATAGAAAGTGACAATATACCCCAGTTTAGCACCTTTCCGTTCCTGTTTTCCAAACCCTCCACGCCCTATATAAATATCACCAACCTACTTTTCGAGACCATAATGGCCGCCTTCTATAAACATCACCAACAGACTTTTGGACACCATTTTTCAACGATTTTTAAAAAATAATTTAGACAAGCTAGAAAGATACTTTCTGCGACAAAAGTGTAGATGGACATATAAATAATTTAAATAAAAATAGAAAGTGACAATATATCCCGGTTTAGCACCTTTCCGTTCCTGTTTTCCAAACCCTCCACGCCCTATATAAATATCACCAACCTACTTTTCGAGACCATAATGGCCGCCTTCTATAAACATCACCAACAGACTTTTGGAGACCATTTTTCAACGATTTTTAAAAATTAATTTAGACAAGCTGGAAAGATACTTTCTGCGACAAAAGTGTAGATTGACATCTTAATAACTCTATAAAAAATAGAAAGTGACAATATACCCCAGTTTAGCACCATTCCGTTCCTGTTTCCCAAACCCTCCACGCCCTATATAAATATCACCAACCTACTTTTCGAGACCATAATGGCCGCCTTCTATAAATATCACCAACAGACTTTTGGAGACCATTTTTCAACGATTTTTTAAAAATAAGTTAGACAAGCTAGAAAGATACTTTCTGCGACAAAAGTGTAGATGGACATCTTAATAACTCTATAAAAAATAGAAAGTGACAATATACCCCAGTTTAGCACCTTTCCGTTCCTGTTTTCCAAACCCTCCACGCCCTATATAAATATCACCAACCTACTTTTCGAGACCATAATGGCCGCCTTCTATAAACATCACCAACAGACTTTTGGAGACCATTTTTCAACGATTTTTAAAAATTAAGTTAGACAGGCTAGAAAGATACTTTCTGCGACAAAAGTGTAGATTGACATCTTAATAACTCTATAAAAAATAGAAAGTGACAATATACCCCAGTTTAGCACCTTTCCGTTCCTGTTTTCCAAACCCTCCACGCCCTATATAAATATCACCAACCTACTTTTCGAGACCATAATGGCCGCCTTCTATAAACATCACCAACAGACTTTTGGAGACCATTTTTCAACGATTTTTAAAAAATAATTTAGACAAGCTAGAAAGATACTTTCTGCGACAAAAGTGTAGATGGACATATAAATAATTTAAATAAAAATAGAAAGTGACAATATATCCCGGTTTAGCACCTTTCCGTTCCTGTTTTCCAAACCCTCCACGCCCTATATAAATATCACCAACCTACTTTTCGAGACCATAATGGCCGCCTTCTATAAATATCACCAACAGACTTTTGGAGACCATTTTTCAACGATTTTTAAAAATTAATTAAGACAAGCTAGAAAGATGCTTTCTGCGACGAAAGTGTAGATGGACATCTTAATAACTCTATTAAAAATAGAAAGTGACAATATACCCCAGTTTAGCACCTTTCCGTTCCTGTTTTCCAAACCCTCCACGCCCTATATAAATATCACCAACCTACTTTTCGAGACCATAATGGCCGCCTTCTATAAACATCACCAACAGACTTTTGGAGACCATTTTTCAACGATTTTTAAAAATTAATTTAGACAAGCTAGAAAGATACTTTCTGCTACAAAAGTGTAGATGGACATCTTAATAACTCTATAAAAAAAAGAAAGTGACAAGATACCACGGTTCAGCACCTTTCCGTTCCTGTTTACCAAACCCTCCACGCCCTATATAAATATCACCAACCTACTTTTCGAGACCATAATGGCCGCCTTCTATAAACATCACCAACAGACTTTTGGAGACCATTTTTCAACGATTTTTAAAAATTAATTTAGACAAGATAGAAAGATACTTTCTGCGACAAAAGTGTAGAAGGACATCTTAAAAATCTAAACAAACATAGAAAGTGACAATATACCCCGGTGTAGCACCTTTCCGTTCCTGTTTTCCAAATCCTCCACGCCCTATATAAATATCACCAACCTACTTTTCGAGACCATAATGGCCGCCTTCTATAAACATCACCAACAGACTTTTGGAGACCATTTTTCAACGATTTTTAAAAATTAGGTTAGACAAGCTAGAAAGATACTTTCTGCGACAAAAGTGTAGATGGACATCTTAATAACTCTATAAAAAAAAGAAAGTGACAATATACCCCGGTGTAGCACCTTTCCGTTCCTGTTTTCCAAACCCTCCGCGCCCTATATAAATATCACCAACCTACTTTTCGAGACCATAATGCCCGCCTTCTATAAATATCATGAACAGACTTTTGGAGACCATTTTTCAACGATTTTTTCAAATAAAGTTAGACTAGCTAGAAAGATACTCTCTGCAACAAAGGTGTAGATGGACATCTTAATAGTTCTAAGAAAATAGAAAGTGACATAATTCAAAGGTTTAGCATCCTTCCGTCCCTGTTTTCCAAACACGGTTTTTCGTATTCAAACCGTCACAATATCTAGAATTAGCCTTCAAAGAATCCAAACAAATTGTCTATGGAGAGCTCCTTTATAGGGGATTTCGCGTTCGTCATCACATTTAAAGTACGAAATGTTTAACATATATAGTATAAAGTCATATAGAACTTCTGGACACTAAAGTGTGAACGGACTTCCACGCCCTCTATAAGTATCTACCTTTCGAGGCTATTGCAGACTGTTTTTTAACGATTTGTTATGGCTTTTAATGTTTCTACTTTTTTTTACATATAACGCTGTCTTTGATTTTCCCATATGGTCCAAATTCAGATAGTCTATGCTTTTTCAATAATCTTTCTCGGTTTGAGACAGATTACTTATGCTTGTGTGGCGAGATGAATGCTGCAGATGAATCAGCTTTAACCACAAAAAGTAAATAAAACAAAAAGGTAATATGAACAACATCGTTAATAGATACGTGCTTGGAAATACACCAATATGACAAGAAGAAGTTACTAGTATTCATGGAGATAAACTAGTCCAAAATGAAAGATTAGATCGTTTGTTTATATCGGAAAAATTGGAAGAAAAACAGAGAAATGTATAATCAAATACTTTTTAGCACTGGAATATGGAAACTAACCAAAATAAGAGGAAAGTTTATTATTTTTAAATCAGTATTACTGGACAGTTCACATAACGAAAGTGCAAGTAGGGACAAATGACATGGGGACCCTAAAAAGTATCAGAACGTGTACTTTGATAAGACAGTGTAATCCCAAATATAACATACGTTACAGTTCACATAACAATTTGCTGCGTAAGGTCTGCAATGATTTCTACACGATATTTAAATGTTATACTTTTTGGGTTATGCATAGTACAATCCAAAACAACATAATATGGATAGGTCTAAAATGTCCTGAGAAGGGAAGGGAAATTAGTTATCACAACATTCACTTTACCGGGCATGACTATTGGTTACAATTAATCAGAAAACAGTAACTAAGAATTGCAAAGACACATACTACAATAACTGCGAGAATAAATAGTGTCTAAGTACATCAGAATACAGACCTCAATTTACTACGAACAAGATTGTTACCATAAGCATTAAATAAATGTAGGTAGGGACTATAAGAGTGTTATTCTGACCATATTTTGAAAAGCATAAAAATCCTATAAATTACGACATAAGCTAAAATAAATAAGGAAATAAATGGAAATATCAGCAGAAAACTATTTTTCAAATTTCTTATAAACTAGTGAATATATTAATTCTTTTAAACAGTTCTAAATAGGATGACTAGGACAAAAGCAAATCTTTACTGATGGGCATGTGATAGGGCTTGGGCAAATGACCTTTTCAGCTGATACTTCCCTTTATCATTCAGGTGTAATCCGTCCGAACAATATAGATAGTGCCTTGGTCCACCTGTTCCCAAATATAAAAATCTTTTGGATGTTCGCACATTTTTACATCTAAGAACAGTGCACACATGCCTTATGATATTGTTCGCATGGATTACCACCCTCTGTGTTGTGCTGAAATCCCTGATGCGTGGAATAATGTCACAACACATTATAACGGCATCAGGGTTAATCGATTTTAAGTATTTAATGAGTGTCATATATTCAGAGAGAAATCGATGTGGATTAAAGGAAGAAATGTCATTTGTCCCTACATGTAACAAAATAGAGCGATAAGACTTTACATTTAAATTGGTTATGGTTTGGTGCATTCGCTTAAGGTTAGATCCGGGTTTGCTCAAGACTATACAGTTGGGTATATCGCCCGCAATCCCCCTGCATAGCGAGTCCCCAAGTACCATTCTTTGACCTGAAATATAAAATATAAATATATCAGAAATTAATACTGAGATCCAGGTGAAAAATATTGCTTCCCATTCGTAATGCAACTGAAGACGTTACTTATTCGAATGCTACTTTTGACAAGTTACTCTTACCTTCATGGCACATTGTACCCCTGTCTATACCGGGTGGGACTGTTGGCGCTGTGGATTAAGGGAAAATACATGTATATGATATTAGGCTATGAAAACGTCACTTAACTGCATGGTACCGACAGATAAATCTGCAAATAAGTTGCATCATAATAATACTGGGATGTCTTTTCAGACACATAATTGCAACATAAAATACTTGAGGAAATAATTTTGCCTCGGGTTTTACGAAAAGGAAGCATATGTGGTATGAAGCAAATGTTTAACTGCTCCTTCTATAAGTGATTCTTCCGTCTCCAAGAAAAGTATGACTCGGTTAGTGGCGGTTTGTATAATGATGGAAAACCATCACCTGATATTCAGAAAAAATATATAACTCGCATTTTTCGCATTTAATTCACGCTCGCGTTAACTTCAAGATTTACAGTATACAAATATTACAAATGATAAGACAGGGAATAACGGAAAATATATGGAACTTAAAAGAATCTACTCATGGAATTAATAATGGTTTTAGGTAGATTTGGTGAACTTTGTGTAACTTTTATATTTACCCGAGTCCTTCAAGATTAAGTTGCCTGTGACTTTCTTTGTAGGAATCACTGAAATGTTTAATTATATGTATTAGTAAACAACTATGTGTCTCTTCGGTCGATCGTATACGTGAAGATATGTATATAAACACAACAATAAATAAATAAATACGTACGTGTATGTATGTATGTATGTATGTATGTATGTATGTATGTATGTATGTATGTATGTATGTATGTATGTATGTATGATATATAAAACACAATTACCGATTTTGTCTTGCGGTCTACATATGCCCATCACAATTCGTTTTATAACTTGGACGGATGTACTGGGTCTATCTACAAATAAAAAGGGGAACATTCAACATTGTACGCGTACAGATCTAAAGAAATCAAGGCTTCATTATCCCAGAGACCATGTCAACATTGTGACATATGAACCTGTACATTAAATGGCATATGTTAAGTACATCGTAATTTGAAATTTTTACTGTTCACATATGTATCTGATTATGTGTGACTTTTAAAGAGAGAAAACAGGTTACCTCTATGATCTGTCTTGAATTTCTTGACTGGTGAATCATCTGAAATTTACAAAATAATTGTTGAAAATGTTTTCATGACATTATTTTTTTCACAAATGATGTATATCTTCTTTATTTCAATCAATAACATCAAAATAGCTGAAAGGTTTAGTGGAAAGAGGTAAATCATATACATCCGTTAATGAATTTAGTAAAGATCTGTATCGTTTCGGCAGAGTTCAAATCACGTTATGATTTAACATTATATACATTATAAGCTCAAATTTCACGAAATAAACAAATTAGCTTAAATTATTATAAAAGTAACTTTTGTAGCAATCATGTATTGTTTTTTTTTATAAAAGCTATTCTCTTCAGCACGCATGATCAAAAAGTTCTATCAGTGAATGTTAAATTTGACATGAATCGTATTTACCAGGTTATTGATAAACATAAGAAATAAACACTAGCGATATTTTATTTTACTTACTGTGCACATCCGAGTCAAGGGCCTCCTGGTCAGCCGCTGGCACATGTATGACTGTAATAATAGATAATAGTGTCATGGTAGCAGTTACAAAATGTCACAATTATGGAATCCTAGTAGAGACAGTGTCGCGTTGTCGTCCTTCCAAAAACAAGTATTCATATGGTCCGGTAAACATTCATATATTACACGTTTAAACCATTAGGTAAATTCAGTTTATTTCAGGGTTTAAAGATATTACAAATTGAGCCGATCAAATAATAGCTGACCTTGTTAGTGCGTACACATATTCAAATACTGCGGTATACACACAAAAACTGAAACACAGACATTAAAAGGACAAATATACAAATGAGCATACGCGAAAACTTGACTTAAAAGAGCGACAATGCGGCAAAGCGACATTCCATTGAACTGTCGCGCTGTCGAGCCCATATTTCTGCATATTTTCAATATTATAATAATCATTTCCAATCGTGGCTTCGTTACATTGCGGCGCTTCTATTCGTTACTGCTTACTTTCACAATTTTAACAAATCATGATCTTTCATAATAGGTGAGATGATATGAATGGGGTTTAAGATCATTGTACTTATATAGCGACGAGCTTGCACGTACGTGTGTGTGTGTCTCAATGTGTGAATGTGTGTGTCAGTGTGTGTGCGCGCGCGAGCGCGCGTGAGTGTGTGTCTGCTTGTACTAGTCCCGACTAATGCCTTGTTTGTAGTGTTGGCCCATTGACATACCATGCCGCAGTTTAACATGAATACTCCACTCAGACACAGTATACTGATTCCGACCTGACCAGTCCTTGTTTTAGTCCCTTAATGCCGAGCGCCAGGCAGGGTAGCATCAAATACCATATTTTGACGTCTTTTGGTATGACACGGCCTGGGATAGAGCACCTGAAATTCCGCTATCCGGGCAGACGCTCTACTACTTGACCATTTTAATTATAGATGAATGCGCCCATAGGTAAACATCGGTCACAACATTTTCAAATGCGCAAGAAAATACAAGTATATGGTATAGATAAAACACAATTACCTATTTTGTCTTCCGGCCGGCATGTGTCCATTACAATTCGCTTGGTAACTTTGAAGGTGGTATTGGGTCTATCTGCAACTGAAAAGGGGGACATCCGTAAATGAATTCACTTTAATATAAAAATCTGTATCGTTTCGGCAGAGTTCAGATCACTTTATAATTAAACATTTCACTCATGCATTACAGGTTCGATTTTCACGAAATAAACAAATAAAGTTAATTTATTATATAAGTACCTTTTGTAGCAATCTTTTAGGCGTATTTTTTATGAAAGCTATTCTCTTCAGCACGCATGATCAAAGAGTTCTATCAGTGAATGTTAAATTTGACATGAATCGTATTTACCAGGTTATTGATAAACATAAGAAATAAACACTAGCGACATTTTATTTTACTTACTGTGCACATCCGAGTCAAGGGCCTCCTGGTCAGCCGCTGGCACATGTATGACTGTAATAATAGATAATAGTGTCATGGTAGCAGTTACAAAATGTCACAATTATGGAATCCTAGTAGAGACAGTGTCGCGTTGTCGTCCTTCCAAAAACAAGTATTCATATGGTCCGGTAAACATTCATATATTACACGTTTAAACCATTAGGTAAATTCAGTTTATTTCAGGGTTTAAAGATATTACAAATTGAGCCGATCAAATAATAGCTGACCTTGTTAGTGCGTACACATATTCAAATACTGCGGTATACACACAAAAACTGAAACACAGACATTAAAAGGACAAATATACAAATGAGCATACGCGAAAACTTGACTTAAAAGAGCGACAATGCGGCAAAGCGACATTCCATTGAACTGTCGCGCTGTCGAGCCCATATTTCTGCATATTTTCAATATTATAATAATCATTTCCAATCGTGGCTTCGTTACATTGCGGCGCTTCTATTCGTTACTGCTTACTTTCACAATTTTAACAAATCATGATCTTTCATAATAGGTGAGATGATATGAATGGGGTGTAAGATCATTGTACTTATATAGCGACGAGCTTGCACGTACGTGTGTGTGTGTCTCAATGTGTGAATGTGTGTGTCAGTGTGTGTTTGTGTCAGTGTGTGCGCGCGCGAGCGCGCGTGTGTGTGTGTCTGCTTGTACTAGTCCCGACTAATGCCTTGTTTGTAGTGTTGGCCCATTGACATACCATGCCGCAGTTTAACATGAATACTCCACTCAGACACAGTATACTGATTCCGACCTGACCAGTCCTTGTTTTAGTCCCTTAATGCCGAGCGCCAGGCAGGGTAGCATCAAATACCATATTTTGACGTCTTTTGGTATGACACGGCCTGGGATAGAGCACCTGAAATTCCGCTATCCGGGCAGACGCTCTACTACTTGACCATTTTAATTATAGATGAATGCGCCCATAGGTAAACATCGGTCACAACATTTTCAAATGCGCAAGAAAATACAAGTATATGGTATAGATAAAACACAATTACCTATTTTGTCTTCCGGCCGGCATGTGTCCATTACAATTCGCTTGGTAACTTTGAAGGTGGTATTGGGTCTATCTGCAACTGAAAAGGGGGACATCCGTAAATGAATTCACTTTAATATAAAAATCTGTATCGTTTCGGCAGAGTTCAGATCACTTTATAATTAAACATTTCACTCATGCATTACAGGTTCGATTTTCACGAAATAAACAAATAAAGTTAATTTATTATATAAGTACCATTTGTAGCAATCCTTTAGGCGTATTTTTTATGAAAGCTATTCTCTTCAGCACGCATGATCAAAGAGTTCTATCAGTGAATGTTAAATTTGACATGAATCGTATTTACCAGGTTATTGATAAACATAAGAAATAAACACTAGCGACATTTTATTTTACTTACTGTGCACATCCGAGTCAAGGGCCTCCTGGTCAGCCGCTGGCACATGTATGACTGTAATAATAGATAATAGTGTCATGGTAGCAGTTACAAAATATCACAATTATGGAATCCTAGTAGAGACAGTGTCGCGTTGTGCGTTGTCGTCCTTCCAAAAACAAGTATTCATATGGTCCGGTAAACATTCATATATTACACGTTTAAACCATAAGGTAAATTCAGTTTATTTCAGGGTTTAAAGATATTACAAATTGAGCCGTATCATATGACAGTTAACATTGATTTGATACAAAAGAGCTTGCTTCGTTTTCTAAAAGATTTACATTGTGGCAACGCGACATTCCACCAAACTGTCGCGTTGTCTCATTGTCGCGCCCATAAAACTACATGTTTTCAAGTCTTTAACAAACATTTTAAACAAAACGTCTCCTCGTGGCATTGTCGAGCTTTTATTTGTTACTGCTTGTTTTCAAAATTTTAACAAAAGTTGATGTGTGCGTGCGTGCGTTCGTGTGTGTCTGCTTGTACTTGTCCCGACTAATGCCGATTTTGTAGTATTAGCCCACTGAGATACCATGCCGCAGTTTAACATGAATACCTCACTCAGACACAGTACAATGACTCCGAGCCGAGCAGAGCAGTTTTTAGCCCCTTAATGCCGTGCCAGGCAGGGAAACAACAAGTACCATCTTTCAAGATTCCATGCACAACCAAGTACAATGTGGAGAAATGGTAAATATGTTTTGTATTTTCTATGAATTGAACATTTATATTACAGGTATTACATAATATTATACATACATTTTCCCGAGTACTGGGACCAGGTTTCCGTCAGCGTGGCTGCCGTCGAGATGCCCCTAAACGTGCTGCAACCTTCTTCGTGCGAGGGCACAAATCGTTTTACACTGAGCAGTCTGACGCTACCATCGTGAAGAGTAATCTGCAAAATCAGCGGTATTGATGTTATAAATGTTTATAATGAAACATATGTAAACGGTCATGGTGTAGTGTCATCGGGTGTAGCGGAACTGAAAACTTAAGTCTACTTTACCATTTCTGAAATACTTCATTTTTTTCATGCAAAAATGGGTACTTCTCCATTCGCTCAGCAATGATAACTCGAGATATGCACATTATTGAATAAATATATACTATGTATTATTTTATCCGATGTATGGACATAGTTCCCTAATTATATAAGCAGTTATTTCACGGATAGTTCTATAATAGTCATTTATTACTATTCTATTAGCGAAAATAAATTCCTCTTCTTTGGGGAATATATTTATTAAAATTTAGACTACCCTCACATATGTAAGCAACAGAAACGGGGAAAAAATACGGTTACTAAAAAATGTATTTTTTTGTTTTGATTCTGAAAATGGGTTGAATTTTGTACTGATATGTCCATTTTTTTAGGAATTAGAAGGAAATATACAGGACCATCGTATTGAGTGAAAAACTCCTTTCTCCAAACATGTCCAGTTACTTATGTTACAAATGAAAAGACAGTTGTGTAACTTGATTCGTGTATGTTTTAAGTAAAGAATGAAATTGATACCTTGGTATAAAAAAGATAAGCACTTTATAGAAAAGCCAAACTGATAAAATTGAGTCATATTTAGAAACTATGGATTAATTAGAGTTGCTTTATAAAATGAAGCAGAATGTATTCAGAAAGAACAGTTGTCAGACAACCACTGACAGATAAGTAACATCACTCATAAACTCCATACTCTGATTTTACTGCTAAATTGAACTGCTGTTGGTTAAAAAATGTGAACTTGGGTGCGAAATGAATTAACTGATACGATACTGAAGAGCAAATGTGAAAACTTACTTCGTTTTTTAATAGATCTACATTTTGGCACAGCGACATTCCATCAAACTCTGGCGTTGTCTCATTGTCGCGCCAATACTTTACAAACATTTTAAACAAAACGTCCCCTCGTGGTATTGTTGGGCTTTTAATTGTTTCTTTTTCCATTTCGAGCTGCTTGTTTTCAAAATTTTAACTAAACATGATGTGTGTAGTGAGCTATAATTTAATGTTAGAGTTCTAAAAATGTATATATACCAAAGTGAGCTATACCTCACGTAATGTTAATGACTAGAGTAAGTGGTTAATCAAGTGTGTGTTCAAACTATCTAGAAATTGTATATACCAAAGATGTGCAGTAAGTCAGTATCACTTTTATTTTTTATACTCCCAAGGGAGCAGTGAATGAAAAAAAGTAGCCCCACTACATTGTTTAAACACCTCTCAGTAGGGTGATTTAACGGGAATGAACCTGATGAGTGCAGCCCCTATTTCCCCATCTCTTACCTTGCAGATAATAATGTGGCAGAAACAAAAGAAAGGAAACTTGTGAGAAGACTAAACGAAACATTGAAATTGCGTCAATATTTGGAGATCGAAGCACATGTTATAAGAAGATTGATCGGTATGTTATCCACTCTTCCTCAAGCATTCACATTTGTTTTACATTGGCTACTTGTATTCATTCTGAAATTGTAACCCGTTAATGGGAGATAATTCAAACCTATCTGTGACATGCCTACACCGCCCTCGCAAAATGTTGTGTTTTTTTATAAACACTTATAACATTCTAAATATGAGTAATTCATTAGCCTCACCTTCACCATATCTGCGTCGGTAGCCTTGTCCATGTCCATTATTTGCCCCCTACACCCCTTATCAGAGTATAGACACAACTTCTTGGAGCTGACTGCTGTCATCCACCACCGGGAAGAATTGGGAGCCATGGTAATAAGAGGTTCAAAGATAATCAACTGGAAGCAAACGTGTGATATTTTTGTGGAAGTAGTGATGAAAAAATCAAAGGCAAATCGGATATATATCGGTATCTCAGCGCGACAGCGGTTGGTTAGTTAAATTAAAAGGCGGAGTCTGAGTGCCGTGATATTAGTACACATACTCACGCCCCTTTCCGTGTTTATCTTGGGATGTTGTAATATTTTGATTTAAGACCTGCGTAATAAAACATACATAAATAGTATATAGTCATAAAAATGAAATTATTTAATGACGATATACATGTACTCGTAGCTTCCTTTTCTGGATTGCACTCATGTGTGGCAATACTTTTTTGTAGCACGTTAGGGCTTGACATTAGATACAAGATACAAGACAGTGACAATATTCTATAAACTATGTAAACAGATACATAACAAGTAAGATAACAATACAAAGTACCAATACAAAATATTAAGTTATGACCTAGGAATATCTATAAGTATTTCAGATTTGTTTGAAGCTGTATACATGATAGCAGATTATTTCTATGTTACCTGGTTTATTGTTTTAAAGAAAGTAGACTAAGTATTTCTCTGATGTTTAAGCCTTCAAAATAATATGTTTTAAAGGAAAGAGAAGCTTAAAAGCAGAGACCACATAATATCTATTATCTATTATATGGTCTCTGTTAAAAGGAAGTGCGTTACCTCTGAATATTTCCTACAAGACATCAGATAGTATTCTTTCCCATTTTTATATGACTTATCAGCATCTGACATATGTTAAAACACACTATTTAGAACTCGACATGAAAGAAGCAGCAGTTTTGGTGGTTTTCAGGTGCAATGTACAACCACGTGCATCTCATCCTTTACAACATTCTTACAATTAAAACATACTACTTCTTGGCGTGCCACTGTGGCTTATTGCAGTGCAGGCCTGTTCATACGTGTAGTGAGGCTATACTCCACATGTTTATACTCCGCATGGAGGTGGTGAGGTGAAATTGGGTTTAACGTCGCGTCCAAGATTATTGCACTTATATAGCGACGTGCATGCACGTGTATGTGTGTGTGTGGCTGCTTGTACTAGTCCGGACTGATGCCGATTTATAGTGCTAGCTCACTGAGATACCATGCCGCAGTTTAACATGAATACCCCACTCAGACACAGTATACTGACTCCGAGCCGACCAGTCCTTGTTTTAGCCCCTTAATGCCGAGCGCTAGACAGGGTAACAACAAGTACAATCTTTTAACGTCTTTTTGTATGACGCGGCCCGGGATCGAACCCTGGACCTTCCGCTCTCCGGGCGGACGCTCTACCACAAGACCACGGAGGCGGTCATACTCCGCATGGAAACAGAGGCAGGGCTCTACTGCCACAGCGGGGAATATAACTTGAAATGTAAGGTTCAGCTCCAAATCCCTTGACGTTATATGAGTGGATCACGAAAATTCGCGAAAAGGGTGTGCATATCCTACTCTACCGGTCTCTAAAATTACTATATTATGGCCCAACGTGAATAAATGCCTAAAGTGAAAATATTTTTTTATATCATGTATTCATGTAAATGTATTTTTGACCTCTGAGGAAACTTCCCGTTGTTGCCTTGTACATGTCATACAGTTATTGGTGCACGTATTTCTTAACCACACATGAGAATGGTTAATTTCAGATTAGATATCATGGTACTTACACTGTAAAATGAGTTTAGAATGAAAATACATACAACACATGTTTCGGTTGAAATCCTAAGCGGAATACACATTTGGTTTAACCTTTAAACATGTTAACGATAAAATGCAAACCATTGTGTATTATCCTAATAATCTAAACATGTTTAAATGAAGTGCCTATCATTGGGCATAAAGTAAAATGTAAATATGATGTGGAATATATATTGAAATTAGATGTGCCAATCAGATTCACATGTACTTGCAAAACAATGGAAGTGTAACTGATTACTTCGAGTCTTCCCACATTTAGACTCGAAACACGTTTAGCATGTTAAACACAATCCTACAAATGTTGAAACCCTAACCATTTAGGATTTAGATCTAAACACATTTTTACTGTGATCATACAGAGTTGTAACTTTATATTTAATCGGAGCTGTTGAGAAAAAAAAAACACACAGAAGAAACTGGACTTGCTGGATACCCCCCCCCCCCCCCTCACCCCCACCCGCCACAAACACACGCCCTTCCACAGATCGGCCCCTTGAAAAATTAGCAGCAAGCTACTGCTAAACCGTGGGTCAGATTATGTGTTCTGATGACATCGTGTTTATTGACCAAATTCTACACGAGGAGGAAGACGAGCAAAACTGAGAGGAGGCAACGGACACCCATGGCGAATCATAGGGAGAAGAAAATATCATATGTTCGTGGGTATGTGCACTGTCAACTGATACGATCTTATCACACTGCATTTATTGAGAAACTGATAAAGGATGCCAGCTCTCTCGCCATAACACATGACGGTTATGCGCTAATACCCCCTCAGTGTCGGAAGATGTCATACCATGCGTCGTGACACTTTCCGCGGAGCCCGGGTTGATGGTCTTCACCTGAAAATAGTCAGCTGGAAGCAATTAACAATTTGTTGACTTGTCACTGTATATTATCTCAATGAAATGTATCACTTCACAAACATAGAGTGTGGTGAGAATACAATTCTTATCCAATCCGCCCTTAACTTTTCTCACGTGGTACGTCAGAATCAAGTTTACCTTTAATGTACTCGTTTTTAGTATGAAGAAAATAATATAACCTAATATAATAATTTAGATGACTATGAAAAGTCGGTCTTTTCATCTTAAGGTTTTTCGAAGAGAACATGAGTTTACGAGCACATGCACTCTTGGAAAAAATGCCCAAAATGTTTGGGTTAGTATAGCACAGGCAGCATATAAATAAAGCGGTTGTATTCTCATCTAAAAGCATTTGTTTTAAACGTGTCTACATCCGCATAATAAAGGGACACTGAGATAATATTCCAAGATATGAAAGGATTTGCTGAAATGAAATATCAATATTCCATTTTGCATTGATTTGTTCCAAATACAGTACGTTACGAGAAAGATGTGTACCAAACATACATGTTATTCATTCAACACTCTTTAAATGCAATTAATCGATCTCTTCACCTCATGTAAAGGTAGTTAAAAGCCATGCCATGTACATGTATCATGCCACAACACAACACAACGTTTTTATTGTTCAGTGTTGGACCAAATATATACTGTAAATTTGGGCCGAAGGCCTACTTTCTTATGAAATAAAATACATAATAACATTCGGTGCTGTTGAAAAAACAAAACAGAAAAACTAATTCGTTTGCTTGACATGCTGGATACCCAAATGTGGCCTCGGCCCCGGCGGTATGGAGAATGAACAGTCACAGCCATGGAGACGTTTGAAAGATAAAGGGCGGGTTGGTCACTGAATTTATTAACAACGCTTTTATCCTTATGTCAGATTTTGTGAGGTAATTCTTGTTTATCACGATAATATACGGGCTATGAAGATTTGGCAAGTCTCAATTGCCTCAGCTCCTGAAATGAAACATTGTTTAGGGCACTATTTGGATTCGTCTTCATTTGTTGCAGATGTATATTTATATATACAATAGCTTCATTTCTTGGACTAAATGTTAATATACGGGTTTCCATTTCATTGACAATACGAAGTGCACCAAAGAAAGAGAATTAACGCATGATAGATGCTTACACACCGCGTAACTTTGTTGTTAGCAATTATGGTCCTTGTAACTGGGTGCAGGAAAAAATGGCCCCATGCCCCAACCAATTTGGAGGCAATGGTCTAAACTGTAGAGAAAGTGGCCACAATTTGGAGAGAAAATGACCCCATATTGTCTAGGGCTATTTACACTATAACCCCTGATACCTCAAAGACGGAAGACGTGTTGAATCAACACCGCCTATCGACCACGCAGTCCATGATCAGTTAATTACTCGAACCTGAAAATGCGACAGCAATTGTTTGCTATATTGATATATTTTATTTCTCCAATCTCAATGGGGGTCTTTTTCAATTTGAATGTACTTGTTTGTTTCTAACAAAATTATATATTTTCAGAGGCTAAGCGTTGGCACTTTTCAGGATGAACAGACGTGTGTAGCTTGAACTAACCGTTATGCAATGTGATGCCTACCGGGCCACTTGGCCAATGAGCTATTGCGAGAACCTTTCAACAAATTCATGTCAGGGGCCACACTATCCCCCTTATTATATCGCATGAAGGATGACAAATCTAGACAGTGACCAGCAGGTGACGGGTTTACCCAGCAGGTCATTTTCATCTGACACTTTCAGCGAGGACCACATGCGTTTTAGCTGATCACTACACTATTATTTGAAGATGGAATACGAGTAAGTTAATTCAACTTTAGATTTTGTTATTATAAACATATTTTATTGCGGAAAATCAAATGGACTAGGCACAAGTGACACACTTACGAGGCCTTCTCAAACATACATTTCATTATATTGTAATATTTGAATAATAATAGTGCATTATAAATGTACAGTGCATAGGAATGATATACAAATAATAAGAAAATACAACAAAAACACACACATACACACACACACACACACACACACACACACACACACACAGATAGATAGATAGATTTGTATGCAATTGTATAAGATATTTAATATAATTCCACCATAGTTAAACTAATAGACATTTAAATCTAAGTGAATTCAAATCGAGGGCGGGATATATAAACTATAACTAAGCTGTGATAATTACGTGGAATGATATTGTTTTACATCAAAATCAAAGTTATAACGAATATCAAAACAAATAGATAAAAATAAAATATACATGTATAATATAACTAAGAATGTTTTGTAGATTTTCAACTACAATGATGAAATGTAACGAATTAAACTGTTTATCTGATCATAGTAAACACCATTTCCTAATGCTGGCAATGATAAACATCAATTTGATGAATATACACCGTATAATCGTACCTGCATCGCTGATCATACGGATGAAAAACATTCAAATCAAATATGAAAAATATTTTTTGCAGGTTCGAATATACCCAGGAGTTTGAGAACAACGAAAGTGTCGCGCTTGCCAAAGCCAGCTTTTGTAATGTTACAGGATACAGCTTCAAGAAAACAACAACTAAGAAGCACTTCAACAAAAACTGTGAGTAGAGAAGTATTTATTATGTGAGTATCAGTTAGTTTCGCGATTACAACACAGTTGGTCTCTGAATAATAATAATGTAAAGAAGGCATTTAGCGCTTTTACATGTTCTAGGCATATGTTCGTCTCATGTTCACAGGTATAATGAACATACGATCTTATAACTTTCGTTAAAATAATTCCTTTCTCATTGCCCATACAGATATCCCGACGGCCACAGATAAACCGCGGATTCTGCTGAATGGCAGGAATCAAAGTCTGAAGCCAAAAGATGATACCCTGTATATCATTGTATCATCGCAGACGTGGGATTGTAAATACGGAAAAGGGCGCAAAGAAAAGAATAAGGTAATAACCATATCTCTGTAAATCAATACTTTCGACTAATACAAACTACATAAAATGAATAATATATATATACACACACACACATTTAAAAGTATACAACATGATAACGCTCCATAGACAACAAAGGAATAAAATATATTTGAGAGTTAAAAGACGGAAATATTTCAATGAAGTCGCTTTGTTTGAATGTTATGCAACCGCTGTTGTGTTACATTAGGAGATGGGTGTAAAATTACTATTTGGATACAACGTATTATCACAATAGTATTACCTATACACATTTGCCTCATGTATAAACCTGTAATACAGAAAATAAATTTAAAAAATAAATAAAAAATAAAATATATATGTATCTAAAATATTCTAAACTAGAGTAAGTTCTGAAATGAATTTTAACAAACAGTACAAGTCGACCTGATTCAGCTGAAGCATGGATGTTTAAAGGGGTTAGCATTGTCGTGTATTTCACGAAAGAAAGGAAACAATCTTCTTTGTCGGTAGTTACGGGGGGGGGGGGACAAAACAATGGAGTCAGGTGAGGTGTTTAATTGTTGAACAGACGTAGGTGAAAATCTAATAAGTACTTTCTCGTTGCCTAAAACACATATTCTATAGACATAATAGTTTTGCTGTCAATTATATGACAAGGTATAAGGGACGTACAGTTATAGAAAAGTTTGTGCAAGTCATCATGACAGTCATGAGACAGGGAATATAGGTACTACTTGTTGAACTTAGTGTCACATTTTTAATGACGAAAAGATTATTTTAAACAAAATACCGTGAATACTAATTATTTTACCAGTATTGTTGGATATTTTCCCCTCAAGATACTTTAACGCCATACTCAACACATACGTTTTCGTTTAATCTGTAAGATCCGTAATCTTCACTTTCAGTAACTTGATAAGGGACGCTTTCTGTATGTATTTTAGCGTTTATTGAGGATACTGAAATTTGGGTGGTAACTTTAGAAATATTGGAGTCTATCGTTGTAATCAGACATACGTTCACAGCTTCTGTGTTCTGTAAGTACAATTAGTCACACAGCAACAACACATAACACAACACTTTATTTAATACCCGGCGTGATATAGGAACCCATACCTGCAACCTCTTGATTTGTAGTCCGGCACGCTACCACATGTGGTACGGAGATCAAATGTCAACTTTTATGTTAGCTTATCTCTTTATCTCACCATTGTCTTAGCTTGATTTATTTGAACATTATTTTGTTTATATTGGACCAAGTTCGTTGTAAATTCTGATGGTATATGTGTTATGTAAGTGCCTGTGAATCTAATTGGCACATCGGATTTCAATACATATCATACATATTTTCCATATTTGACTTATTGCCAAATGATATGTACTTTATTTAAACAAGTTTAGATTATTAGGATAAACACAATTATGTGGACATTTACGTAAACAAGTTTACATTATAAACATACTTAAATAAGAAACATGCTTACATTTTGGAGATGCTGTGTTCAGGTGGTGTTTAGGCTGTGAGACGATAGCGGGTTCTGTGTGTTTAGACCCCAGACTAAATGTTATTCCGTTCAGGATTTAAACACGATCCTAAACATGTTTAGATCTAAATATGGCTTGAATGTATTTACGTCCTAAACACAAATTTGTAGTGTATAACGGATGGTTATGTTTCTGTTACAATATATTATTCCAGGAAGAACCACCAGCTGAACACCAGTATGCCAGGAAAAGAACCAGGGAGCGACTGTTCACGACACCAAAACTGGACTGTGGCGCAAAACTGCATGTCAGAGAGATGCTGTGTTTTCCATATGCAAAGGTGACACTGCAAATCCACATGTAGGATTGTAAAGAATAACAAAGTCGGTTCATGAATATTTCAGGTGCATACATTTGTCAACTTGGTCCTAAAAAAATATATGCATCCGAACCTTGAAACGATTGGGTAGCATTTCATTGCGGTATCTCGTCACACAATCGTATGGACAGTTATAGGCATATGTTATTAATTAGAAAATGATAAAATCATGAGCGACTTATGATATGACAGAATCGTCTATATGTTATATATATATTTGGAGAAAATTACAACAGGGGATTCGGATGAAATGAAAGCAGTTGGTGTTTTTTGTACTGTACACTTTCCAGCTGATACAGTAAACAGCACTATGCTTATCATAACATTAAATAAAAACTATAAAATAATCTCAATTAATTTTAGAAAATTCTACTAAATGCAGAGTCAATTGTACGATTCGAACTATATCATAAGCATATGCATAAGAATCACTATCAAATAGACTAAATCATGAAATGAGGTGTTCGCGAATGAGCGCAACGCCCTACCTGTGGCATCGTCACAAACATATGCAAAGGCAAGTCAATTGTTCACATGGAAAATCACGGGAACAAATGGCACAAGTCAAAATCGTGAATCGTATTAGACTATCACTTCCAACATATATCATCATTTTTTAATGTCTTTATTATATACAGGCCGAAAAAGGTGACAGACGGAAAAGACGGAAATACGCAGCTGATTTACATAAAGCATTGGGCGAGGGAAGACTGACCGAACATCAGTTTGAACGGCGCTTTATTGTTTCATTTCCGAGACCTGAAGACCATTTAGAACACCCCACTGGCGAGGTATAGTAAAATGTCATTTTATGTTATTCACCCATAATTAGAAACTCAGGCATCACTGACAGGATACGAACGTTAAGTATCGAAAAGTGACTGTATCGTTGTTAGGCAATGTCTTTTTCTAATCTAAAAATACTATTACGCATATTTATGTTTTGTTTGGATAATAATGTTTGTCCTGAGGTTTGGCGGCACATGTTTTTTATCCAATAACAAAATCAGATATTGATCCACGTGATCCGTTAGATTAACGTAGAATTTCTTTATTATCAATACCTTGAAAAATTTACGCTGATATTTTAACTACACGCTTTTCTAAATGGCTAGAATCAAATCATTTATTAGCAGAGGAGCAAAACGGCTTTCGGTGTAAGAGAAGTACAACGGATCATATTTATACCATATATTCTATTATCAAAAACAGGAAATCCGTGAATCGCCCAACCTGTGTGTGTTATATCGATGCAATGAAAGCTTCCAATCGAGTGAATCGCGATTATGTTTGGTACAAGCTATTCAAATTGGGAGTAAACTGGAAGTTCTTTTGGGCGGTTAAATCATTATATGAAATTAATCGCTCGCAGGTATTTGTAAAATGGTAAAATGACAGACAGTTTCGCTGTACTTAGTGGTGTAAAACAGGGCTGCGTTTTGTCACCTACACTATTTTCGGTTTTCATTAATGACTACTTTGGATACTCGTATTTGTAAACACTGTAATACAAATAGTATTGAAGACGAGAAACACTTTTTGATAAATTGAAATCTCTACTTGGACCTAAGAACTTATGTTTGGAACCGTGCCTCAGCTTTGAATCAAAATTTCAGATCTTGGTCACCTACAGACCAAATGAAATATCTGATGCAGAGCGAGGATTTGTCAACCCATGTAGTCGCACTGATTAACAATATGTTTAAGCGTAGACCCTAAAATAAATAATGTTCACTTTTGCTTTTTGTGTAGCTCGGACTCCCTGCATTTACTCTCATCCTTTAACACAGGGTATTTGTATTATTTTAGCACTGTAAGTGGTTTTATTATTATTGACCGTTTAGCGGTAACTGGTGTCTAATATGCCCTAGCTGGCCGGGCCTCGTATAACATTGTGATCTGTTGATGATGTGTTTATGGTGGTTTTAAAATGCATACACGCTAGACACCTGAATATAATATTTTTCTCTCGTAACAGTACATGTCAATCTCCTCATGTTAATCCCTCTCAAGTATTATAATTGTTGTTACGTTCATTAGTCTGTCTTGCTTGACAACGGTATAAGAATCTATACCGGAACGTCGTTATTACAGTATTATAAAGAGGTTGTTATCCATAGAACATTTTTGTCTACTTTTTCACCCGTCAACTTCTACGAAATGCCTATCAAACATGAAATATTTCTGTTGCGATGAGCGATCGATGTACATTTAAGTTTGTTAATGTCCTTAAAAGTAACTTACATTTATTGCAATGATTAATTTATATCAACGTTCAGCAGTCCGCAGTATTTATGTAGGTATGGGCCTGAAAACTATGGGCGGTTCCAGGTAGTGTGGGCCTCCCCCTACAACTCTTCATTCTTGGAGGTGAGGTTTTGATCGACGTTTATTATAGAAAATAATAATTTGCAGGAGAGCGGTGGCACAAACAGGGTTGACAACATTGTGATTAACAAAATACATGAAGTCGTGGAAACTGGTGAAAGGCGGCCCAGAGAAGTTGGAGCGAGGGTAGAGGAATTCATGAAGGAGTTTATGCCATCAGAACCAAATTCAACGAATCGGCAGTTCAGTCCAACCAAGAAGGATTTATACAACCACATTCACACAGCTGTACGAAACAACAGGTGATGTCGTTAACTGCTGCGTATACATATGAGTAAATAACACGGCACAGGTTTCTAGACTGGTATATGATAAGTTGACTGACGATTTACCCAATGTGTTTTCAATTCAAAGAGAATTGTTTTCAAATATTTGATTTTAACAGTATATTTGAGACAGTTGTAGAAAATGACCAACAGGAGTACCATTTGTTCATCTCACTGTAGTGTTTTATAATTAAACCCAATTTTTCCAATTCTACGATATAAATGATCGCATAAACTCTACTCTACTAAATGGATGACGATTCAACAAACATGCACGTTTTTATTTCAAATTCGCTCAACAAATGTTTCTATTTAAAATCATACTGAATTTCAGAAATTCCGAAGAGGAACAAGGAGTCATCTCAGACTTACTGGAAAAACTGAAAAGAGATGAGACAGACTCACGTTTAGACAGCTGCTGGTTTCGACCAAGAAAGTAAGGAAATACTAGTATTCGTTTGAAAATAATGAATACAATGTAAGGTAAAAAAACTTAATTCATAAGCAGTTAATATATACCCCTAAGCCCAGAAAACATAATTGTGAAGCTATTGTGTCTATTCGCTTCTACTCCATAATAATCTATAAAATTGGTGCTGCAAAAAAGCCTTTGGATGTGACAAGTTGGCGCTGAACCCGTTTGTATACACACAAATGAGTGTGCTGTTCTGCATTTTAAACAAATAAGAATTAAAACTGTGTATATTACATAGAACTTGTGATGTCAGCGATAAACAATATTCACCACACACTCGTGTAGTCATTCATATGGTGCAATTGTGGTGAGGCGAGGTGATTATTGCACTTATATAGCGACGTGCATGCACGTGTGTGTGGCAGCTTGTACTCGTCTGGACTGATGCTGATTTATAGTGCTAGCTCACTAGGAATTTTGAGCAAAAGAATTGTGTTTAGTGATAAAACTGTCAGCATCTTATCAGCAGTCACGAGCTCATGGTCATCAGACATGCCGATGTCCACTCCCCATGGCACAAGCCTCTTACTATAAACAAACAGCCGCAAGGTGCTGATTAGCCCTGCTCCACGTCTGTTGTGAATGATACATCCATGGATGTGTAGTCATTTTATCTTTATAACAGTGCAGACAAGCTAACAGTACACCGATCTTTCATTGAGACAACGTGTTCTTTTTAAGAATTATTCTCCATGAATGGAATAAGCGTTATGAGTGAGTGAGTGAGTGAGTTTGGTTTAACGCCTCTTTTAACAGTATTCCAGTTATATCGAGGCTTGTCAGCTTAATGTGGGAGGAAATCGCGAAGTGATGCAGGTCTCAGACGTTTACCACTTCGGTGAAACCCTCAAGCACGGGTATGGTGCTGACGAACCTAGAAACATAATCGGACAACCGGGATTCGAACCCACAATCATAGGTTTCTGGCGTGTCCAAGGGATGTAACTCTGCACAGCGAACTGCGACGCCTTAGCGACTGGGCCATTCGTACCCCCCAATAATCGTTATGTTAAAACTGAAGACATTCAAAACATTTTAAGTGATGTTACATGTGACCCATATATGCTAACGTGGATAGATGCACCTTTCACTTGAATATATTTAAAAAGATTTAACAGTACACATCTTGATTCATACATTCGTTTTTACTTGTAATGCCAAGCATCTAGATTCACTTTCAGCAAATTCATCTTGATAATGAGCTATTGAGAATAATATCATCTTCCTGCTACTATAACCCGGACCAATTATTTCATATACTGACTGACTTGCAATGAAAAACGACCTGATTCACCTCTGGCTACAATGCAAGGAGTACTTCTACACAAATGAAGAATTTTAGTACATTTTTAGAACTATTATAGTGCTGCAAGCATATATCTTTCTTAACTGTGTTTGGTACAGCGAAGTTTGTTTGTATATCTAAATATTTGTTGTTTCAACCTGTAAAATCTAGACCAGAAAATCAAGTGACTGACATCATGAGCATTGATTCACTCAATTGGGATACAATGACATGCATCAATGTTCCAATGTGCCTTAATAAAACCAATACCATGCAGCCTTTGTTAAATTGATATTTGTAAAGATATTTGTGTATAAAGATATCTTGCCATTTCAGCGACACCTCAGGTGACACCTTCTTACTTGTCATGTCAACACACTGGCAAAGGACTATGCTTGAAAAGTTTGGCAGTGCTGTTTTACTGGATGCGACATACAACACTAACAAGTACAACCTACCTCTGTATCAACTGGCAGTACGGACAGATTCAGTGTATGTTCCAGTAGGTTTCATCATAACAGAAGACCAGACCACTGATAGTCTACAGGAGGGCATGGAGAAGTTTGCTTCCTTACATAAGGAGTGGAAGCCAGAAATATTTATAATTGATGATGACCAGAGGGAAAAAAATGTCATCCAAAAGATTTTTCCAGGTACATGTAGTTATTGTGTCAAATTGTCCACCTACATCATCACTCATGCATGCACACGCACACACTACCTATTTGAAATTTTGAAGCTTTTACATTTCTTTAATCGTGGCTTTTACTGGTAGCACTGACACTATTTCTTATACCAGATTTCAACCACTTATGAAATACTAGCAAATGCTTATTGTTAAAGAATGTATTCACTTATGTAAGTTATTGTGATAAAGTACATGTTGTTGTTGCAGCATTTACAAATGGAACAAAGATGACAAAGTAGACAAAATTTATAGATAAGAACTTCTTAGTTATGCTTTAATAGCTTTACAATAAAAAAGTTGTTATTCATTAAATTTGGTCTAATTTGTCATCTGTCAACTTCTCAGATATGCCTTTCAAACAAAAGAGGATCAAATTTCATGATAGAGAAATAAATTTAGAAAGTACACACGATGAAGATTTCTGTTTGCAGAAAGCAGTTTTTACATCTGCCATTTCCATGTAAAGCAAGCCTGGAAAAGATGGCTGCAAAGGATACCATCAAGGACAGATCGGGAAGCAATATTGTCAGAGTATGTTCCTGTGCTACTTTCTGTGTAATGAGTCAACAGAACTTTAGAAGTATTAACAATAGTTTGAAAACACACTATCATAACAATACAACATATACCCTGAATGTTTCATTACTACTGAGATGAATTTATGTTACAAACATAAAAAACAAGCATATTTTTTTATTTAAATGTTTTTATTTTCACAAACATATGAAAAAATAATGGTAAACAAGCGAATTGCTTTTGTTAATACTGCTCCATGACGCATAATACAAGAAGCAATTATGATATCACATAAGGTTCAATGTAATAAATTAATTATACCTGCCAAGCTAGACGTGTACATATGATAAATATATGTACAGTTGATTCATTTACTAGTACTTCATTGAAAATCTGTCAGTTTTTAATATGATGTTTTAAATAGAATATAACATTTGGGTTTAATATTCCTTACTCAAATTCAAATTATTATATAGCACTGTTTGGGAAAATACATTTCATTTGGAAGATTAAAGTCATTTGTACACATGAAAAAGAAACGTAAAGAATCTTCGGTATGATATCAACAGAAATTAATTTCAGTATCCAAAATATGTCTATTATACTTATATATGTTAAGATCGCTGCAGCCAAGACTGAGGCGACTATAAATAATTTCACAAAATGTCCATAATTTAAATCACAGTGTATCCCATTATCTCCTCTGTGTTGCAAGTTCTTTAATGTTATAAATTACATTATATTATGATATTTAGAACTTCTTAAACAGTATATATTATTTGTCTTTAGGTACAAATTCCTGTTTCCTTTCAAACATATTGAAATTACTTACTTTCTAAAATGTTTGCAAATTTACTTATATGAATATTCAATTGAGAATTTCAGTATGTTTTCATGCCTGTTATTCAGTTTGTCCGACATTATGTCCTGCCTGGATCAGTCAGGCTATGGGACTAAAGTACAGGAACTGAGAACTCAGTGGGGGCACTACATGAATTTCATCAACTATATGGACCACTTCTGGCTGTGCTCACCTAAGGTATATGTAAGGTGAATGCACTATAAGAAACGTGGGTAAAATGATACAAAGTGTATGCAATTTGTTATGTGAAGAAAGTCCCACAACTTGTTGGCCACTGAATTTCCATGAAGTGAAATGCATATATGATCCAATTTTAATCCAGAATACTCCTGGTCTTTATTTTCATGATGCATATTTGATGCATCATATTTAAATCAGTTCCTAGAAAACATCTGAGAGACTGTGCCAGGATTCTTAATTTTGTTCTGATAATCAAATGTTACAGTCAACAGAAAGGCTGCAATGTTATTATTTGTTTTATTAACATCTTGTACAATAAAAGTTGAATTCTTTTGTACACAAATAGATAAAATAAATATAAACTGTGAATGTGTGTGATATTTAACGCTAATATTACAATTCCAGCCATGGGCTATGGCCTTCAGACCTTTCAACCAGCATGTGGGACTGACAACTACTAATGGAGTGGAGAGGCTCCATTCTCTGTTTAAGAATGAGCAGAAACATACTGCAGACATGAGCATAACAGGGCTGATTCAACTTTTAATGAAACACCACAAGAGCAGACAACAGAGGTAATCTAGATCTACTACTTAAGTTAATTTGATAACAGATAACAGTAGGTTTTAGATATCAGGTTTGTTCCCAGTATGCCTACATCCCAGTATGCCTACACTATTTGTTCGTTGTGGATTGATATATGCTGATGTAAGCATATTACTAACACTCTACAAGAAAGACCTACAGAAATTACTTGCTGGATTCGCTGTAACGTTTAGAAACTGAAGATAATTGTGGCCAAGTGTTAATACTTATTTTTTGAGGCAAAAAGAAATATTATGAATGTTTAGAAAATGTAAATGCATACAAGGATCTCGGTATCATAATTAATACAAAAATATTCCCATATGGATGAGAGTTATGCGGTTACGAATAGCCTATTATAGTGGAAAATCTGAATTTATCATTTATTTATCATTAAACCATTCACTCCAATGTATATAAGATATGGAGTTTACAGTAAATAGGAGGAAAACGTCTGGGTATCACAAGAAAATTGTCACATTTTGTTTATAACAGAAGTCTTTGTAGAATAACTTTACTTTACCAATATACATTAGAAGTGGCTAATGTTGATACAGTATAGCTAGTAACCTCAAAATTTGGATGTTATCTACATCAGTTGATTGGATTAAATTGGTAACCAGACCACACCTTGAAGATCATGTTATTCAAAAAAGGAATTCTGATAGGGCAATTTCTGGTAAGGCAAGATTTCATAAAGTCATAGATGATAACACTACACTGGAAACATATTTACATACTTAAACAAAACATGTGTACATGATATACACATAATTGCTATTGTTTAGAACATCTTGTCTTTGTTTACAAATCGATTGTGGGAGATGGAGTAATACACCTTTATTTGATCCGAAATGCACTTCTTGTATTAGCCAGGACATTGTTGATGGATCTAATTTTACATTAAAAACCAGCTAAATATTGTAAAAACAGTAATGGATGAATCAACATATTTTTTATGAGTCACACTATATTAATATTTGTTCTTTATCAATGTCTAACCATGGGATAGTCCATTTTAAGTAAGGTATTTCACACTCATCGATGCATATTACATCCTCATAGAAGTGCAAATTTGTTTTGATAAGAGTGCAAGCATATTGGGATATAGGCAAAATGACAACAACAAAGAACAACCCATATATTGTTACCTGAGGTAAGGCAGTGTGGATGGATGTGTATAAACTAAATATATTCAACAAAACATAAGCATGGGCTACATGCACTTAAACTTAGATTATTAATAAATACAAAAACAAAATTACTGCATGCACAAATGACACAATTAAGTTAAATCTAAAAACAGGTTAACTGCTAATTATCACATACACAGTCTTGAGAAATATTCTACAAATAAACAATTTCATTTCAGTTACTATGAAAAGAATGACAGAATGAAGATGACATTGAAGAGTTCTGTACCAGGGTTCTTGAATGGGAGAGGGTTGACATGCTTTGACCACTGCAGAAAGCGATTAAATGAGGTGACACAGATTCAGTCTATACATAAAGGCGAATCTGCTTACCAAGTGAACAATTACAATGTTGTTTTAAATAGGGAAAACAAAGATCTTTGTTCTTGCCAAGACTTTAGAAGATATTTCTTTCCATGTAAGCATATTCTGGCAACATTATATCACAATACACTACCTTGGGATGCCCTTCCCAAGCAATACAGAGACATCCAAATGTTCCATGTCAGCAAAGACTGTAGGAAATCTCTGCCAACAGGTATAAATGTCAAATTTCCAAAAGTCTCTTCAGAAGATTCTCCATCAGCTGTTGACATGACTGGTGCAGAGCAAAGTGACACAACATTGAAGGCGCCTGCAAATGACACTGGCAATGCCCAAAGGAAACAAACGAGTGTGAGGTTGTTGTTGGAGTTGAGGGATCTACTGATGAGGTGCAGCAGCCAGGAAACAGTAACAGAGGCCAACCAGTCCCTAGAAAAGATAAAGCTAACTGTTCAAAATAGAAACTGTTTTAGGAAAAGGAGGAAACACAGGCAGATGCCAACAGCAGCTAAAAATTTCTTTACGTCAAAAGTACAGAAAAAGTATTTGCTCAACAAGAAGAAACGCATGATGCGTAAGTTTTGTATTAAATCTATTGACTCAATGATTAATACAATATCAATAAATTAACACAAAAAAAACTTTCATCAGGTGCATGAACAAGTGAAATTTCTAAATGTGCATTCAGGATTATAAGGAGGATATACATTTTGCAACACAAATGATTGATTTTTTAAAGAAGAAATAAAGTGAACAAATAACCATGTGTAATTGATCACAATTTCACTTGCAGAGAGGGCAAAATCGCTTTCAAATATTACCAGAAAAACAGAAAATAAGGTAACTATTGAAAAGGAAAAGCAGAACTAAAAAAAAGAGAAACATACATTTAGTCATATGTGCAATCATCTGTTTAAGCAATGCATGTTTCATACTGAATGGATGTTTTAACATTACATGTACTTTCAAATAATACTATAAATATGACGTGTGTGTGTGTGCACGTGCATGTGTTTTGAGAAAAAACGTTCACACATCTTGAACTTAGGCGCAAGAACTGATATCTTCTTTTTATACACATGCTGGACTACATTCTGTGGCATTAAAATTAAAGTTTGCAATGAATAATGACAATCAAACAGGTGTGAATACTTAAATAAAATTGACCACTTCCAGGAGCATGGAGAGTCAGAAGATGACCTACCTGATATGGCAAGTTTTATGGTGAGTATAAAGAGAGAAGACAAAATATACTAAAAGTTTCTTCAAACAGTCTTGTATTATTAGTAGAATCCATGCACTGTGTACATTTTAGGTACATATTATCGAAACATTTACTTACATCTCTTTTTAATACTGACAAGTATCTATCAAGTCATAAATCTCTGTAATACCATGAAAGTAAAGATGAAACCTTCATTCTCTGATCCTAGGCAACTTCAACAGCAACATTTGAGGAAGGGAAGAAACTGACTGTAATAGACCTGCTGACAGAATCAGAGCAGAACACATCCACAGAGGTATGTTATGTGCACATATTTGGAATGTCTATAAAATTCTTTATAGAAGAAATTCTGTCACTGAAAATGTATTAATTGGAACCAAATGAAGAGTTTTGTTTGGGACTTTGTGAGGAAAAGTAGCATACTGAAAATTCCTGTTATGTTACCAATTGCAGGAGCAGGATGATGTTTCTGATGACTTGCCAGAGTTAAAATTTGTGGGGAGAAAGAGGAAAGAAACAGTTGTAAAGCAAACAACAGATGACCACACAACCAAAAACGTATGTGCCGTATCTGTACCATAATACCCTGCTTGTTTGTACAGTTGCTCTCATTAAGTTTCAATATTAACTTATTGTAAACATACTATTCCTGTATTACAGAATCAAGGGGAGGGGACACTTCAGATCAACAGGAGACAGAGTGAACCAGTAAGTCAATGAGCTACGAATACAACAGAATATGTACCGGTAGATGTAATCAAATGTTGGACTGACTTTTGATGTTTTGAATACACACTTTGAATCCAGCTAGCTATATCATGGTGTCCTGTACACAACTTAATGTTGACCTCACAACCCAGTGATTGATTTGAGAAAAATGCACAGTAACTGAACGTGACCACCGAATTCATTACGTTGCCATGGACGACCACATATGAATGTGGGCAACATTGAGTAGGTGGGAAATAACCCCCTAGTCCTCAGCAAGCCTGTCCCCAAAACCAAGTCTACTCTTCCACCAACGAGTTTGAAGTTTTAACATTACAGAAGTGACAGCTATCGTTCACTTGCGTTTCAGCTGCCGATACCTTTGGATTATGGGTCTGTATGGAGGTTTCACTCAAACACTAATGCTGTGATGGCTGTAGTAGATGGACATAAACTGACGGGAAGAAGCTTTGGAGCACTGAAACCAGGGCATGAAGTTACAGATGAGGTACGTTCATAATAACCAATTATTTTCAAATCTGATGAGGCACTAATTATTTGGCATATGATACATCTATTGATATCTTTTTTGTTTTGGTAATTCTGATGTTCATGTCACTGATACCAAGTTGCAGCTTCCCCGAAATTATTATGCTTAGTCTGTCATGACCCTTAAGACATGGCTTTCTTGGAAGAATATTAGTTTGGGCTTTACTGACAGGAAAAGCAATTACATCATTTCCATGATAACATAGCTGAACCAGTGTTCAATGCAACATTAACCATTCAATTACATCAAAATATCAGAAAGCATGAAAGCAAAAATTGTTGTTTCTTGTTTCAATGCTGCACTCAGTTTATAACAGTGGTCCGTAAATAATCACATCTGGAACAGACAATCCAGTAATAAATTATGTGAATGCAACACATGTATTATAGTTTGAATGCATTGCTTTCTAATTTTAAAGGTACTCAATGCATACTGCGGGGCTAAATGTCGAGATCGAGATGATGTATACCTGATGGATTGCCTTGTTGCCACACACGTTATTCTTAATCATGGACAACCACCATTATTCAGGAATGTAAGGAATACAATCATTGTCAAAAGTTTGTAATGGTTCTTAAATCAGAGCAAGTATGAGCATCACAATTCATGACAAATCCTTTCCTCTAACAACAGTGAAACATTCTACTCCCTCCAAGGGACATGTGAAGCAAGATTTAATGTAGAAGTCTTATGTACATGTGACATATACGCCTGTTATATCTGTACATCTAACATTATCTACACCTGCGGGGGATTACAGTTGACTTGCTATTTAAAGAGTGTATAACTGACTTAGCAAAACTGACTTCAGAAAGAACACATCTTCCTGCTCATTCATCAATACATTGAATATATATATAAGTAAAAAAGATGGTCATAGCAAAGAATAATGTTTAAAAGACTGAATTTATTTCTTGAACAGGTGGATCTGCTTCTGAAAGAAATGATCCTTGCTCCATATGTCACAGGAAAGCACTGGCACATGTTTGTGGTGTTCCCACAAAGAAATGAGATTTTATACTTAAATCCTTTGGGTGAAGACACGTCTTATAAAAGTAAAGAAGCAATTTTGTCAGCTTGGAGGAGAATACTCCAAGTGAGAAGTGAAAAGGGCCTCCTCGACAAGGAAATATTAAAGAAACGATGGAAGCTAATAACAGCAAATCACCAATTGCAACAAGATTCCACAAGCTGTGGAATATTTGTGATGAAGGTAGGACACATACTTGACAGCTAATTACTGCTAAATGACCTTAGTAACAGATATTAACTTTTTTCAAGCTGTTCAATATAGAGAAATGGCAATGCATAATTTTTGTTAGTAATATTCAAACTGATAAACGCTAGTTTACCCTTACTGATAACTTGAAATTTCAGTTTGTTGACTTCCTTCTTGATGGGAAGAAAATGTCCACCCAATTTGACACAGATGAATTCAGGACACACATAGCATCATATTTGCTGCAAAACTCTGGTAAGTACAGACTCCTGAAACTAATCATGAGCAAACAGAAACATACCACTCTTTATAACCCAAAGGGTTAGAAATAACAGAATTCATAAAATTTGCATGTGCACAAGGGCAAATATTACTTCCCATGCACCAGAATATGGTTTACATCATTCGGACATCATTGTTTACTTCCTTACGAAATAAGGTTAGAATGACATTACACTACAACTGACGGAAATGATGGAATACACATTAAATATCAGTATGATACACATGCTCATATAATACTCTCTATAAATGTTAACTGGTTGATAAGCATTATCACTTAAGAATACAGAGTGAGTTAATGACACCACTGACATGGAGTTACACCATTGAAAAAATTAAGAAAAGTAATTAAATGCAATGAATATTTCTAAAGAAATTGGAACATGAGAATGTACTGTTTCAGATTTACCAGCAATGGCTGACATCTGTAGAGGCTGCTCAATGCATACACAAGTGGATACCACTGGCAAATGTGTCAAGACAACACAAGGAACCAAACAGAGGGAACAAGATTGGGTAAGAATTCTTGACCAGTTACAACACAAAGTACTCAGGAAATTAGGGCTGGGACGGGTAACTCGGGTACTCGGGTCGGCTGGGTACTGAGTAGGACCCGGGTACCCACGGGACTACCCGGACCCGAGTTTAGTCACATAACTATATATATATATCGTTTAATGGCAAAACTTATCTAGAACTCTATGGTTACACTATAAGTGACAAATAGTCACATTTCTTTCTGACTATATATGTAAACATACCTTCTGGCTTTATATGTTTGCATAAAGATAAAACTTCAGTCAACTTCAGTGTATGCATGACCAGATCAGTTTATACGTGTATCTAAATGCATGGTGACAGGTGTACGGTCAAATGTTTCCCAATCGGACATTTTGTACCAATCTCTTGAGGCCTACAGCGGGCGGCCGGGTAGGGTCGGATAATAGGGGCGGGGGGGGGGGTACCCGGGTAGTAAATTTGGACTCGTCCCAGCCCTACAGGAAATAATAATTAAATGAATCACATAAGTGAACATGTTTTAGCAAGCTTATAAAGTAGCACAACGAAATATAAGCATGAATAATGATATGTTTGACTGTGAGGAAAAAACCCAACTAAAATGAAATAACAAACAATAGAAATAACAATTTTGTATTGCACATGTTGCAGGTGCAGTGTGAGAGCTGCAGGTATTGGTATCACCTTGAATGCTCTGGCAGCAATGCATCATTTAGAACACTGCAAAAGGAAACCTTTGTGTGCAAAGTGTGCCAGGTAGATGAAGACTATGTGGGCAATAGATCACCAACTTCAAGTGTAGTTCTGAGAAAAGGCACACAACCAAACAAATCATCAATGAATAATCCTCACAGATATCAAACTAGGTTTGGTGGGCACACAGAGAACAACTTCCAGTTGATCGCTTTAAATGGTCGCATAAAGAAATGCCAAGGATGCAAAACTAAATTCATTCATACACCGAGGGCACCATTTGACATGGTAGTGAGGCATCTGGAATTAAGACACTTTTTCAGCCATAGGGCAAATAAGCAACAGGCATTTTGGACAAATTGTCATTACCACTGCAGGGCTCAGTGCATTCTGACAAATAATCAACATTTCACACTTAGTAGGCTAGTAATTGATCCAACCCTAATATTAACAGATGACCATATACAACATTTGGAACAAAATGGCATAGACATTATGCAAGTTATAAATTCAAAAGTACCATATTTCTAAACAAACATATTTAACAAAGTCAAGAAAAGAAGCTGAAATGAACCATAACTCTCCACAACACTCAACCTAGAACAGATGCCAGAAAGTCAGGATAACATGACAACCAAGACCTTCACAGCAGCCCTCAACTAAGTCAGGATAACATGACAACCAAGACCCTCACAGCAGCCCTCAACCCAGTCAGGATAACATGACAACTAAAACACTCACAGCAGCCCTCAACCCAGAACAGATGCCAGAAAGTCAGGATAACATGACAACCAAGACCCTCACAGCAGCCCTCAACTCAGAACAGATGCCAGAAAGTCAGGATAACATGACAACCAAGACCCTCACAGCAGCCCTAAACCTAGAACAGATGCCAGAAAGTCAGGATAACATGACAATCAAGACCCTAACAGAAGCCCTCAACCCAGTCAGGATAACATGACAACCGAGAACCTCACAGAAGCCCTCTACCCAGAACAGATGCCAGAAAGTCAGGATAACATGACAATCAAGACCCTCAAATCAGCCCTAACCCCAGTCAGGATAACATGACAACCAAGACCCTCACAGAAGCCCTAAATCTAGAACAGATGCCAGAAAGTCAGGATACCATGACAATCAAGACCCTCACAGCAGCCCTCAACCCAGTCAGGATAACATGACAACCAAGATCCTCAGAGAAGCCCTAAACCTAGAACAAATGCCAGAAAGTCAGGATAACATGACAACCAAGACCCTCACAGCAGCCCTCAACCCAGTCAGGATAACATGACACCAAAACCCTCACAGAAGCCTTCAACCCAGTACAGATGCCAGAAAGTCAGGATAACATGACAATCAAGACCCTCACAGAAGCCCTCAACCCAGTCAGTATAACATGACAACCGAGACCCTCACAGCAGCCCTAAACCTAGAACAGCTGCCACAAAGTCAGGATAACATGACAACCAAGACCCTCACAGAAGCCCTCAACCCAGTCAGGATAACATGACAATCAAGACCCTCACAGAAGCCCTCAACCCAGTCAGGATAACATGACAACCAAGACCCTCACAGAAGCCCTCAACCCAGAACAGATGCCAAAAAGTCAGGATAACATGACATCCAAGACCCTCACAAGCCCTCAACCCAGAACAGATGCCAGAAATTCAGGATAACATGACATCCAAGACCCTCACAGAAGCCCTAAACCTAGAACAGATGCCAGAGAGTCAGGATGACATGACAACCAAGACCCTCACAGCAGCCCTAAACCTAGAACAGATGCCAGAAAGTCAGGATAACATGACAACCAAGACCCTCACAGAAGCTCTCAACTAAGTCAGGATAACATGACAATCAATACCCTCACAGCAGCCCTCGGCCCAGTCAGGTTAACATGACAACCAAAACCCTCACAGCAGCCCTCAACCCTGAACAGATGCCAGAAAGTCAGGATAATATGACAACCAAGACCCTCACAGCAGCCCTCAGCCCAGAACAGATGCCAGAAAGTCAGGTTAACATGACAACCAAGACCCTCACAGCAGCCCTCAACCCTGAACAGATGCCAGAAAGTCAGGATAATATGACAACCAAGACCCTCACAGCAGCCCTCAGCCCAGAACAGATGCCAGAAAGTCAGGATAACATGACAACCAAGACCTTCACAGCAGCCCTCAACCCAGTCAGGATAACATGACAACCAAGACCCTCACAGCACCCCTCAACCCAGTCAGGATAACATGACAATCAAGACCCTTACAGAAGCCCTCAACCCAGTCAGGATAACATGACAACCAAGACCCTCACAGAAGCCCTCAACTAAGTCAGGATAACATGACAACCAAGACCCTCACAGAAGCCCTAAATCTAGAACAGATGCCAGAAAGTCAGGATAACATGACAACCAAGACCCTCACAGAAGCCCTTAACCCAGTCAGGATAACATGACAACCAAGACCCTCACAGAAGCCCTCAACTAAGTCAGGATAACATGACAACCAAGACCCTCACAGAAGCCCTAAATCTAGAACAGATGCCAGAAAGTCAGGATAACATGACAATCAAGACCCTCACAGCAGCCCTAAACCTAGAACAGATGCCACAAGTCAGGATAACATGACAATCAAAACCCTCACAGAAGCCCTAAACCTAGAACAGATGCCACAAGTCAGGATAACATGACAATCAAAACCCTCACAGAAGCCCTAAACCCAGTCAGGATAACATGACAATCAAGACCCTCACAGAAGCCCTCAAACCAGTCAGGATAACATGACAACCGAGACCCTCACAGCAGCCCTAAACCTAGAACAGATGCCACAAGTCAGGATAACATGACAATCAAGACCCTCACAGAAGCCCTAACCTAGAACAGATGCCACAAGTCAGGATAACATGACAACCAAGACCCTCACAGCAGCCCTAAACCTAGAACAGATGCCACAAGTCAGGATAACATGACAATCAAAACCCTCACAGAAGCCCTAAACCTAGAACAGATGCCACAAGTCAGGATAACATGACAATCAAAACCCTCACAGCAGCCCTAAACCTAGAACAGATGCCACAAGTCAGGATAACATGACAATCAAAACCCTCACAGAAGCCCTAAATCTAGAACAGATGCCACAAGTCAGGATAACATGACAATCAAAACCCTCACAGAAGCCCTCTACCCAGTCAGGATAACATGACAACCGAGACCCTCACAGCAGCCCTAAACCCAGTCAGGATAACATGACAATCAAGACCCTCACAGAAGCCCTCTACCCACAACAGATGCCAGAAAGTCAGGATAACATGACAACCAAGACCCTCACAGAAGCCCTCTACCCACAACAGATGCCAGAAAGTCAGGATAACATGACAACCAAGACCCTCACAGAAGCCCTCAACCCAGTCAGGATAACATGACAACCAAGACCCTCACAGAAGCCCTCTACCCACAACAGATGCCAGAAAGTCAGGATAACATGACAACCGAGACCCTCACAGCAGCCCTAAACCTAGAACAGATGCCAGAAAGTCAGGATAACATGACAACCAAGACCCTCACAGCAGCCCTCAACTAAGTCAGGATAACATGACAACCAATACCCTCACAGAAGCCTTCTACCCACAACAGATGCCAGAAAGTCAGGATAACATGACAGTGAAGAAAATTTCACACTAATACTTTTGGGGTATATGTTGCTGTTGTAATCAATATGGCACATTAATGATCTATAGAAGAAACAGTAAGACTTGACTAAGGTATTGTTTTTTTTTAAACTGTTTTTTTTTGGGCCAGATACCCTGGGCCTCCACGCGGCCTGGCCTGGAAACTATCCCATTCATCTGTGAAATGCTGACACCATTACAGGTGAATGGGATAGGCTAACACAGGGTGATTCAGTTCCCTTACAATAATATACTAACAGAAATATTGTAAAGGGAATTCATAACAATATTCAGAGAAATGTTTACTTCTGTGTTTAAGAAAAAGAAATATAAATATGCATATGCAACATTTCCAAAACAGTTAAAGCATAACCATACCATATTTCATATATCAGGAATTCCCTTGCGTCTTTCTATCAGTATAGTTATTACTTATAACATTGAAAGTAAATTTTAATTCTATTGCTTCATGCAACAGTTCATTTTAATAAGATGGAGTGACTGAGAGCAATGTTTCACTATATTACAAAACACATTTAACAGCCACATTATCACCAAGTACCAAATGAGCGAGATAAAGTGAAATGAGTTGGGTTTAATGCCACTTTGAACAGTATTCCAGTTATATCACGGCATGAAACCCATGAACACAAGAATGATGCTGACAAACTAAGGAACATAATCAGAGAGAACACCAGGATCCCAACCCAACAATCATAGTTTTTTTGGCATGTACGTCGGCAACTGTACACACTGGTGAGATTGGGGGAAAGGAGGGAAGGAGGATGAATAAATAGAGGATGTGCCTCGTGAAATATCGTGTTTTTCTCATCGAGTGAATGGGAAAAGGTGTGAATACGAGATGAAAGAAACATGTTCATGATGATATTTCACGAGACTTGGATGTCGGGAAATTGACTGATTTCATTGCAAATGTAAAAAAGTAGTTCTGAGTTTACAAAATAAAAACAAATAATAAAAATATTTGAGGTCACTCACAAGGAATACATGCTGGGCAAGTAACAAAAAATGCACTTTGTGAAACGAACATTCTCGATTGACGAGTTAAATGAGAAATTTACAGTTTATATAACAAAGCATTTTCAAGAGCAAAACAAAACAGTAAAAAGCGATATTAACGCCATAAATGATCATCTGTAATTTTTTTGAATTGTCAGCATTGAACTAATGTAAAAGGAAGTCAACAGTTTGTGTACGGGCAAAATAATAGCTGATGGGTAAACACTGATGGGGAAACACTGATGGGGAAACACTGATGGGTAAACACTGATGGGGAAACACTGATGGGGAAACACTGATGGGGAAACACTGATGGAGAAACACTGATGGGGAAACACTGATGGAGAAACACTGATGGGGAAACACTGATGGGGAAACTGATGGGGAAACTGATGGGGAAACACTGATGGGAACCCTGATGGAGAAACACTGATGGGGAAACACTGATGGGGAAACACTGATGGAGAAACACTGATGGGGAAACACTGATGGGGAAACACTGATGGAGAAACACTGATGGGGAAACACTGATGGAGAAACACTGATGGGGAAACACTGATGGGGAAACACTGATGGAGAAACACTGATGGGGAAACACTGATGGGGAAACACTGATGGGTAAACACTGATGGGGAATCACTGATAGGTAAACACTGATGGGGAAACACTGATGGGGAAACACTGATGGGGAAACACTGATGGAGAAACACTGATGGGGAAACACTGATGGGGAAACACTGATGGAGAAACACTGATGGGGAAACACTGATGGGGAAACACTGATGGGGAAACACTGATGGGGAAACACTGATGGGGAAACACTGATGGGGAAACACTGATGGGGAAACACTGATGGAGAAACACTGATGGGGAAACACTGATGGGGAAACACTGATGGAGAAACACTGATGGGGAAACACTGATGGGGAAACACTGATGGGGAAACACTGATGGAGAAACACTGATGGGGAAACTGATGGGGAAACACTGATGGAGAAACACTGATGGGGAAACACTGATGGGGAAACACTGATGGAGAAACACTGATGGGGAAACACTGATGGGGAAACACTGATGGGTAAACACTGATGGGGAATCACTGATAGGTAAACACTGATGGGGAAACACTGATGGGGAAACACTGATGGGGAAACACTGATGGAGAAACACTGATGGGGAAACACTGATGGGGAAACACTGATGGAGAAACACTGATGGGGAAACACTGATGGGGAAACACTGATGGGGAAACACTGATGGGGAATCACTGATGGGGAAACACTGATGGGGAAACACTGATGGGGAAACACTGATGGAGAAACACTGATGGGGAAACACTGATGGGGAAACACTGATGGAGAAACACTGATGGGGAAACACTGATGGGGAAACACTGATGGGGAAACACTGATGGAGAAACACTGATGGGGAAACTGATGGGGAAACACTGATGGGAACCCTGATGGAGAAACACTGATGGGGAAACACTGATGGGGAAACACTGATGGAGAAACACTGATGGGGAAACACTGATGGGGAAACACTGATGGGGAAACACTGATGGAGAAACACTGATGGGGAAACACTGATGGAGAAACACTGATGGGGAAACACTGATGGGGAAACACTGATGGAGAAACACTGATGGGGAAACACTGATGGAGAAACACTGATGGGGAAACACTGATGGGGAAACACTGATGGGGAAACACTGATGGGGAAACACTGATGGGGAAACACTGATGGGGAAACACTGATGGAGAAACACTGATGGGGAAACACTGATGGGGAAACACTGATGGAGAAACACTGATGGGGAAACACTGATGGGGAAACACTGATGGGGAAACAAGGGAATTAATGAGCAACTATACTCATCCAATGATGAACCTTACGGTGAAACTAGCAAAATATAAGCCAAAATCAAGACACCAATACTGGGTAAGTGAGTGAGTTTTACTCCACTTTTAGCAATATTCTAGCAATATAACAGCAGGGGACACACTAAATGAGTTTCACACATGGTACCCATGTGGGGAATCAAACCCAAGTTTTCAAGCAACCCCACCACCTGACAACAAGACTGAGTAATTCAGTTGCTGACAGTTTGAAAAATAACCATTGAAATGCATGAACTTTCCTAAATACCCATTTTCTGTTGATTTTTTTAAATATTTATAAACAGATGTGGGTATATGGGTATACAGATAAACAGTGTATTACTGAAACATTGAAAGACATTAAAATAACTAAAGACAATGTTATAATAACTTGTATACCAAAACAAAATAAAGATTGAAGACATCAAAAATTTTGACTGCCAATTTCAATACCTAACTTTAAATAATTGCTTAGGACATATGAAATCAACACAATTGAAAAAACAACATTTGGCATAACAATTCATTCCAATCAAACTGCATGCATTCCTGTATAAGTGAACATGAGAGACTAATATGTTATATTATATATATATGAAATCAAACAGACAGGCCAGGCTTATTATTTTTCACTGATTTTGAAAAGACTTTTCATACTGTCTCCAAACCATTCACTATAGTTTTTTTGGGAAAAATACGGCATAAGGGCTAATATACTCAAATATATGTTTCTTTTGCCAAATAATAGAGGTTGTGTAGGTGATCCAGTGTCACCTTATCTCTTCTTCTTGGTATGTTCTCGAATTAATGATCGAATTAATGGAATAAAGCTTAATAATAAAGAGTATAAACTTGAACAATAATAGAATAAGCAGTTAGTCTGTTTAGCACTAACATTTGTATATAATTGAATAATATTAGAATATAATCAAATTATGCAAAATATTCCTAAATCATCGAAAATAATAATAAGAGAGAAACATTGAATATTAATAACCAAAGTGTCAACACAAGTGTATGGCATATTTATGATAAACTTATTAATTACCACAGCAAAACAGCAAAAAAGCCAGTCAAAGACAGACGCCACCCAGACACCCAGACAGACACTCCGTCTAGGGACTGCACGACCTAACGCGCACCGATAGGCTTCACCTCACTCCTCAGCCTTTGTCACATGCCTCAAGTTTGTTGACACCTTCTCTGCAGTCCAATCAGTGAACAGTTGTTGGTTCAATTATATTATTGCCTTTGAACTTCCTTAATGCCAGTCAACAGGAATATACATAAAAACTGTGTGTTGTTTTTAGGAAAACACTGTTGTTTTTATGGAAGTGCTCTCCTCAGTGCTAATAAGCAGTTACTAGTATTTTCGCTGTTTGGTAAGGTTGGAATAAGGTAAGGATATGTTTCATTTCACTGGGGATGGGGGGGGGGGGGGGGGATTTGGAGATGCATTAATTTCAATATTTACAGTATGCTAAAAGACAACTGTTGAAAATGAAGTAAGTTTGTGAGGACATTTGCTCTTTTAAATTGTGGAACTGTATCTGTGAGTTTACGTAATGTATATTCATGATATTTAGAATATAGATATTACGAAGAAGAAAGAAGAAAATGGAAATATTATCTTTCCATAACCCCAAGCAGTTTATTTTAAAATCCTATGATTCATATGGCCAAACAATAGGACAGACAGACAGACATACAGATATAGTTAAACATGTTTAACATCGAACCATATTTTGGCTGATGAGACACTACATATTGATGACATTTTGCAGGGTAAAATACTATTTACAATGATATAATCGTCATAAATTTATGTAAGACAATAAACAATGCAAGTATCAATAATTGTCGTCTTAAAAACATGTTTGTTATTATAGAAGCAATGCATTTGAAATAATTTCATGCGCTTAGGATTATTTTCAGAAAACAGTAAAAAAAATAAATGTGGGTTACGCACTTTAGAACAGTAACAAGATAAATTAATGCTGTATCTTAGGTCGTTATAAAAATTACCCTCTGTTTTGTTTGTTTGTTGGTTGGTTGTTTAACACTGCACTCTGCAATATTCCAGCTATATGACGGCAGTCTGTAAATAATCATGTCTGGACCAGACAATCCAGTGATTGACATCATGAACATCGATCCATGCAATTGGGATCGAGGACATGCATTAACCAAGTCAGCTAGCCTGACAACCCGATACCGTTAGTCGCCTGTTATGACAAGCATAGTCGCCTTTACGGCAAGCATGGGTTGCTGAAGACCTGTTCTACATCTTCATGGGTCAATTAAGGAAATGAACTTCATTTTCCTCTTTCTTACACAAATAACAAGTTCTGAGCTCTAAGGGATGGGGGTGCATTGTGCAGACCTATCTCAACGTGTAGGGTGAGACTTCCAAACATAGTCTGGGGAGATATTTTCTGAGATTCATGGACATAAAAGTTTGCAAGTTAAGTTCGGGGACAAGATCTTTTTTTTAAACATATGGTAGCTGAGTAGCATATTTCCATGCTGAGGATTTGATGTATCATTCCAGAGTTGTTCAAACCAAGTACATGTATATCCATCTACTGTCTTGAGTTTTTCATTTATAAGAGACGCCACATACTGAGTTGAGCCTGGCATAAATATCAAGTCATGGTTATCCAGCTGCTTGCTTATATTAATGACAGTGTGAATGATATTCTTCTTTTTTTCTTCTTTTGCTATATTCTAAAACTCTGTGTGGCAGTCTATCACTTTCCCTTCTATTGACTATTTGACAGTGATTGACATAAAGACCTTTTTTGCCATAGCTGAGATTAATAAAGATGTGAACAGCAACTTAAGGTTATAACATGAGCATTACCCTATTTCATGATGAGGCACAAAGTGAAGCAGATGGTAGATGTTCACAAAGCTAGGTAGTGCATAGACTTTATTATAACAATGATGAGACCTCAATAAAATATTGAAAGGAGTTTAAGTATAACAGCAGAGTTATGCAATGGTCGTATTCATTGCCTTTGGGGGCACATTTGATAGGCATTCAAACAGTTAACAGAATGACAATGTTCAATTTATGTAATTATGAAATTACATTGAAAACATAATATGCTGCCATACAAATGTTATGTACATCTAAAGTGTCATATACTCTGTGAAGAATGAAGAATGCAATAAGATCTGCTCAGAAATATAAATAGAATTGGTCATATTTGACTGTTAATTTTTAACTGTCATATACAAGCCTGTTGTTTTATTATGGATTAACTGCCACTTTTGGCAGTACTTCAATTTCAAAGAAGTTTGAAAAACTCTTATTTAACAATTATGAGTCAGGTGGCAGTCTTGTAGTTGGTGAATTTACAGGAAGTACTTCTCTGAAAGATATTACAAATCTTTCAATTCCCATCCAATTTGACCAACGACAGAGCCTGCCTCATTTACAACAGATAAAGACATATAATATTTGTGACCTGAGGCAGCGGAGGTGAGGTGAAACAGGGTTAAAGGTCGGATTCAAGATTATTGTACTTATATAGCAACATGTATGTGGCTGCTTGTACCAGTTCAGACATTACATAGTGCAAAGAGTACAGTGCGTGCCCACCGAGTTACCATGCTGCAGTGTAACATGATGGATACCCCATTCAGACACATCATATGGACTCCAAGACAACAAGTGCCCGTTTTACTCCCCTTATGCCAAATGCCAACCACCCATCGCACTACCAACCTACACACATAGAAAAGACCATAATTACAATAACTGGACACCTGGATAGTTTCCATGGGAATGGTACACCCAATAACAAAGCTTCACTGTACTGCTGTAATCCATTTATAAAACACACAATTGGTAATTAGATTAAATAAGTTAAAGCTAAGTCTGTATGTATTGTACCATTTATATTCCAGAAACAAACGTCATGGCAGTACTATACTATACACAAGACATCCAAGGCCTGCAAAGGTGGTGCTTGATACTATATGTAAAGAAATAAAGCAAAGTTGATGTTGTCTGTGTTATAAGCTCAACTCAGTATATAGTGAGTTTGCCTAAGCTGGATATTGTAAACTAGTAACCTATTTTCTGTTTACACACATGTCTTAATGCAGTCTTTCTTTGAAGTGTCCCATAATCATGATAATAAGTAACTTGAAGAAACTTTCAAAATGAAACAAAATAGATAGGCCTATAACCACTGTTTAATAATACCTAACCTAGGATAAAAGTCTCCATATAATTTTTATGTGGAACATTAAGATATAAATCTGAAGTAATATTCAAAATATCAATCAAGAACTCAACCCCAAAAAGTACAAGAATCTGTACTTTACTAAGAAAGTGTTATCCCAAATATAACATTTGTTACAATCAAATAGAAGCTAGATCTAAATATTTTGTACTTATAAACCTACTTATTGTCTAACATTATGGGGTTTTAACATTACATTAGGCCATGGCGATGTTTACTGTGTATGAAGATACATTATAATTGCTCATATTATATTAACTGTCAGTACAAGATGCTAGATCTATGTGATGTCTGATTAAAACTTTCTCAACCACAACTTTGTAAACTTGACGTAAATGGGGAAAAATCAGAACTGTGAAGCATATCAAGGTAAAATCAACCATTCTTTGCTGAACGAGCAACCATTTGATTTGTAAAAAAACAATGAAGCCTATTTTAATGAAACAAAATTACATATGCCTCGCAATGTGGGAAAACAAAATATGCAGATATGGGAATACAAGTGTTCAAAGAACATGGGCGGTAATGTCGATAACATTAGGGTAGCTGGGTTCTGTCTACAAATGTCAGACAAACTTATCGCATGACTACCGTCTGAATACAATATATGACGCCCGCCACGCCTAACATAAACATATAAACGACATGATCACTCAACTGACGATATATGCGCTGATTAATATCGGAAAACTGATGACATGTCCTTGTATCAAAGTGTCATAAGCAGTCGTAATACACGCGAACTTTCTGACTTTAATTGGGTTGTAACATTAGACGCGAATTGGACAGTTGCGATGAGTTGTCTCCCTTGAAAAGTGCGATAGTCGATAAAACTAACGCATACACACGGTCTCGAAAAGTATGTAAAATAGCGACGACCGTGAGGATTCCCCCGGCAGCCATTGACATGTTTGTTTGTTGTAGGTACGGAAGTCATATTAGAAACGCGGAGCAGGAAACAGGTAATGATTATCATTTTGAGGGGAGGATTTGGCAGCGTACTGGCCTCGGGAACTTATACGTAAAGCAAGTGCATCGTGGAGAACGTATCTCTCCACACGTTACATCGACACGATATCAATAAATAAGCCGCGGGACACGCCTTTCAGCTTCACTAGCCTATCATTCACAACATCAATTCAGTCTTCTTTGCAGATTCACATTCATACTTTTTTCAGTTGATCGTATTTTTGTTTATTGCAATAAACATGATCCATCGGTTTTCTATTGACAATGACATCGTGAATGGGGTGTGAAAACACCCAATAAGTCCAATGCTGAAGTATTTTCTCAAAAATTATCATGGTTATGTTTTGGTAATAATGAGTTACACGCAAAGAGTCCACTGGCCAACAGGTCCTCAGATATTTTGCCCGAAGAGCTCACTACCAATATAGATTTCGAATTTAACATAATATTATATCAACATATGACATATGTGAAATAAGACATATTGATGTTCAAACATTAAACATTAAAATGCAAAAAAATCTATGCCCAACCTTTACTGGCTTTAGCGTGTTTAGAATTTAGCACCACAAGCATGACAAAATTTACAAACATGTAACAATACCCTATGACGTAATTTGTGAACATTACTTTGAGACATGTTCGGGCTAGCAGACTCAAAAGTCTTACGGCGAATATGGTAGATGATCTATGAAATTATCACGAACTTGGCACCTCTATAACATTATATTGTAAGATTTGTTTTTTTATATCCAACCCAAGTGTTATTTAATACAAGTATAATAATTTGCAGTCTGAAATAGTGTTTAACTGGCATTTTGTGTCGAGAGGGTCGTGCGTAGTGGCTTCATTCAGAAAATGGCCATGAATGTCCAGTCAGCGAGTTGTTTGTAAATTAGCGTTGATCTAAGTAAACATTATTCTATACATGTATATCTTACCATATTTGCATTCTAATGGTCCCAGCAGTGGCAGCAGTCAAAGTCGTTAACAATAACGGGCTACCTGAACTTGTACTAAAGCTCGATCTTACTCGAAGAAAACACTCAAAAATACCATCACAGTTTCTATTTTCCTCACAAACACCACGACCCGCGTTATCGTGGGGGATGACTATATGAAAACAAGTTTTGACAATAATAACATGCATTCATTGTTTTTTCAGGTACGGAACTTAGGACTGGAAAAGTAGCAAGATCCCACTGAAGATCATAGGCTTCTGTGGACATTCCAAGTAAACCATGGCTTGTTGAGTACTGATGTTTAGGGGAGTGCGAGCAGTGAGGTACTATCTAGTCCATCTCTCCCACCAGGTCATGCAGAGCATCAAGGACTTCAAGCTTCAGTTCACAATCCAGTATGTGGGCTACATCCCTGACATCATTCTCCTGGTGGCCCTTGGCCTGGGTCTGTACATACAGTGGCACCTCACCAATAACACTGTCATCGCCGTCATCTCACTGTTTGGACTCTTTGTATTCGGAATATCATGTGCCCTGAGGTACTACTTCAGCATGCAGAGTATTGGCAATGCTCTGTTCCACATCTGGACCGGGTGCCTTGTTGGGATTATCGCCTTCTCCGAGAAAAATGATTATGATGATGTCCTACATGAAGTTATGGAGATGCTGTTCCTCACCAGTATGGTGTCCGTGTGGTTCTGGAATATTTTCGGAAGGATCATGCATTTAGTGAAGTTGGACGCGTGCATACTGACCCAGTCTGAAGGTCTTGAATCTCTTGGACTTATCATTGCCACCTTTTTGATGGACACCTCTAAGGGACTTCCAATGTCCATGTTAATCGTTGCCTTTACCGTGCACCTTATAGCATTACGAATGAAGTCTTTTCTTGGACTCATCAGCTTCCTGAGTCTACTCTGTGTTGGAATCTTTGTATTCTTTCCCGGATTCCAAATGTCCCCGAACAAATATGCTCTGATATGTTTCATTGGACGTCACGCATTCCAGCCAATCATCGACTTCTATTTTTCAGCCTTGACAACAATTGAGCGATGGAAGCCATTTTTTAATCTGTCTAAGCTACTACGTTATCTAGTTATTCTGTTTGTGTTTGGTCTGGACCTGGTTCTAGCTTCCTTGATCGGAATACAGAGCTTTAACCACAAGGAATGGTTTGTGGTGGTGCCAGTTTTTGCCGTATTTGCCTTTATATGGATTTTATTTCATCTTATTTATTTCATATCTTGCTGGAAATTGATGGGCAAGATAACTGAGTGTAACCTGACATATATAAGCCTAGCCGATGAACAACAAAGTTACAACAGAATAATGGCATCAAAGGGTATCCGCCATTTTGGTCTGATCTCGCACCGTCTCATATGCCTTTCTTTAACCACAACCATTATTCTGACGGGTATTGGATGGGAGACACGGACTGGGTACAGTCTGAGCTTGGCTTGGATCTTATTGCCAATTGAAGCTATGTCCTTGAGTCTCTTCTATGAGCTCGGGGACTTCCTTGGTGGGACATGCACAGGATTTGGCCTCATAGCTCCGGTCACAAACATCAGGTAGGGAGGAATTTATTTTGCTAAGCAAGTCCAACCTTAGAAATTCGTTTTTATGACAAGTCCACCATTACCAGAGGACTAGGGGAAACCTTTTTTCACTGGTTCTCAGAGTTTGTAGCTAATCCTGTTTGACTAAAATGTTTGCAATGTTTTCCAGTGGGAGGTGTAACGTGTATGCGACAGCCTGCAGCCTCTTGTGGATGTAGTTGTGCTTGGCACTAATTTAGTTATCTAACATTATGCAAACACCATCTTCCCGAGGCAAGTGAGTAAGGGTGAAACGATACACCGATATTCCGATGCATTGCGATACTTGACCAACGATACGATATACGATAAACGTAGGCCAATTTATCGATATGCCACGATACGGAACGAAATCTCAAGTACAGCGTTTCCTCACTATTGTGCCTTTCAATAAACCGCTAACTTGGTTATAGCGCGCGGTAACACATGGCTCCCCAAAACATACTTACATTTTTAATAAGCTCAGGTTTTACACCGACAGATGTTTTTCCCCCTCTCAAAAAATATCATCAGCTGATCCCCGCAAGCACATAACAATGGAAATACCTGTCAGCAAATCCAAACTGAAGTACGCAATTCAATACCATCATCATACTATCTTGTTATTAAAACGTGTTCATTGTATATCTGGACTTGTGTTTGTAATATATTTTAATAGTTTTTTTTCAAAATTTCATTTAATATTGTTTTCATTAAGTTATGTGAAATCGTGTTTGAAGAGATACAGCAACCACGTTCAGATTACCGCTTTTGACGCATTGAAACAAACTTTAGTTGCTAGAGAATGGATACATATATTAAAAATGCCATACTTTGACTCGTTAAAAGTCATACCGGTATTTGTGGCAATTTAGCTTATATATGTCAACATAACGTTTTCTCAATCGAAATACATGTAGCACGGGAAGTCCCTAGGGTGACTGGTCAAATTGTTCCATACGTATAAATATCCTGCAACAGTAATCACCAGTACCAAAATGCTACACTTGTGGTTCTTATAATTTTAAATATATATATAGTAAAAGCTGCAACTAAGGTAACACGATATTGGAATATATCATTCCTGATAAAACAATAATTTCAGATACAATTTCTTCGACCATTCCATCAAATTTCTTTGACGTTGTATCACTGGTGGAGCACATTAATTATTTTCTGGTGTTTGAACTTTGAATTGTTTTTAAGGAAAGGTAGAGAAAGTTCCACTTTGAAGCTGAACAACTTCAGTAGTCTTGTTATTATAAAATAATTATGACTGTTCCAAAATCATGAAAGGTTCAATCTTGACATGCTTTAAGTCTTGTTTTTTTATCATTGCGTATCGAGATACATATCGTATCGTGACCAGAATATCGAGATGCGTATCGTATCGTGACCTTCCTGTATCGTTGCAGCCCTACAAGTGAGTTTACTGATTTTTAATAGTCTCGTTTCCACCCTTGCCGAACTAGCCTGGTATTATCATGATTATAGAGTTACATTTTGGCTGGACTAACAAGTCTATGCATAGTCCAGTCAAAATCTCACAACGAATCGATGCAGATTTCGGTCAACTGCAGGACCAACAACAGATATTTTCCTTATCTTTTCATGTTTTCAATGAAGGTGCTCACGTGATTTGATGCACTTCACAATGTAACACCCGTTTTATCACAATATAGATCTTGATTATCGACCAGATCGTCTTGACTGGGCACTGCCATTTTCTTTGAAGCAAATGCAAGTGACACAAGAGGTGGAATCTGATTGGTCCATAGGCGAGGCATAGAAGGGACATAACTCGTAATAGCCTATACGATTGAGCCCAGAAATTCCATCCTGGTTTGGCAAGGGTGGAAACTGGACTTTTGTAGTCAGTTAACTCTCTTGCCTCGGGAAGATGTGCAAACACATGCAAACATATGCATATATCATGTGTATTTGTTTTGTTCATCAGCAATGATTAACTTTAAATATTAGTCTTAAATATTGTTATTGCTCACTTTTGACATTAGACCACATTTGGCATCTTAGATAAATGGTGATGACGGTGTAACAATTCACCGAATGTTCGGTGTATCACGATAGTCTGTATTATATCCTTATTTGAATTGAAATATTTCATTTATCTTTCATGTCTGTTGGCCAAGCCATGGAGTTTGAAATTATTATCTGAACATTCCAAAATAATGTTTACCGGTACTGAAAGTGTTCCCTACTAGTTGAATCATGTCATTTATTATGCTTGTCATCACTAACAGACCTAATGGCCCGGCCAAGCTGCTCTCTTCGGCTTCCCTTCAAGACATGACAAGTCGTGCCACCAACACACTCAACCACATCCACAAGCTGTTTGGCTTCCACATGATAGACAACTACGGCTGCGACTACTCCACCAGTGGACTGAGCGAAGACTACCTCAAGAGCAAGGTGAACGCCTTCTTTGAGCGGCGGACAGCGGACGGGCCACGGTTTGATACCTACATGCTGTACTACAGTGGTGAGGTGTATGAGAATGGAGAGATCGCACTGGCAGGTAAAGCTTCAATTGTGGTGGTACTATTAACATGATTGAGTGTATGTTAGTCAATTGTTTGTGTGTTGTTCAACGCCATATTGCGTGGATCGATGCTCATGATATTAATTACTGGATTGTCTGGTCCAGACTTGATTATTTACAGACCGCCGTCATATAGCTGGAATATTGCTGAGTGCAGCGTAAAACAACAAACCAACCAACCATCTGTATCACACACATTGGTTTACATAATCATGATAATTGGGTTGGAACGACATGCATCAACCAAGTCAGTGAGCATGACTGCGAGGGGCGGTCGGGTAGCCTAGTGGTTAAAACGTTGGCTCGTCACGGGGAAGACCCGGGTTCAATTCCCGACATGGGTCTAATGTGTGAAGCCTATTTGTGGTGTCCCCCGCCGTGATATTGCTGGAATATTGCTAAAAGCAGCGTAAAACCACACTCACTCACTCACTGACGGCGGGCATGACATACATGGGTAGCTGGGTACGAGTTCTATCCCAGATCATCACAGGTGTTTAGTCATTTGTATGATAGTGGGTTTTTTATACAGAAAACATTTTACCTTTGTCTGACATCATGACAGATTTAATTTTAGAATGCTACATTTAGCATGTTTACTAACATGACACACATCTTTCTTCAAACAAAACGGGGGCACGGGTGGCCCAGTCGTCTTTGGCGCTGCAAATCGCTGTGCAGAGTTGCATCCCTTGGGCATGCCAGAAACCTATGATTGTGGGTTCGAATCCTGGTTCGCCCCGATTATATTTCTAGGTTCGTCAGCACCATACCCGTGCTCGTGGGTTTCACCAAAGTGGGAAACGTTTGAGACCTGCATCACTTCGGGCTTTCCTCCCACATTAAGCTGACACGCTGTGATATGACTGGAATACTGTTAAAAGCGGCGTTGAACCTAACTCACTCACTCAAACAAACATGCTAGAGGGAGGTGGGTAGCCTTGTGGTTAAAGAATTTGCTTGTTATGCCTACGACCTGTGAAGCCCATTTCTGGACTTGCTAGATTGCATACACTGAACTACATGCACGGTGATGAAGCTGAAAATATTGCTGGCAACTTCACTCACTCATTCTGGATCTGATAAAACAGTGTTGTACTGCTGTGAGTCTGGATGACACACACTCAGCCAGATGACACATTTTGAGAGGTTTTGTGTGTTAAGCTACACCTTGTATCATTGTTGCATATTTTGACTGAGTCTGGTCATTTTCTATAGAAGAGAGGGTGGTGTTAGTCACTAGGGGTTGTTCTGAGAGTCCTGGACACTCATAGCTGTGTGTTTGCATTTTGCATAATATGTTTCTCTTGGGGTCTCTCTCAAATAATTCTGGAGTGGCTCAGTTGTCACATTGAAGGTTCTGCAATTTTCTGTACAGAGTTGTCTCCCTGGGGCATGCCAGAAACCCAGATTATGTTTCTAGGTTTGTAAACATGGTTGGCACCATACCTGTGCCTGTGAGTTTCACCAAAGTGGTAAACGTCTGAGACCTGCATCACTTACAGCTTTCCTCCCACCTTATGCTGACATGCTGTAATATGACTGGAATACTGTTCAAAGCTGTGTTAAGCCCAACTCACTCACTCACTCACCTGACTCACTCACTCACTCACTCACTCACTACATTGAGTCCTGATTGTACAATGTTTAGTTGTAGATGCACAAGTGCACACTGATATATGACTGTTCCAGACACCAAGAACCTGAAACCTGAGACCTTGCTGGAGTGGTGGTCAGCAAAGAATGATGGCAGTGGTTCCCGCCTCATCATCGTCCTGGACGCTGGTCACTACACCTCCTGGACACGCAACATCCGAAACTGCGTCGGCGAATTTGTGGCTATCCAGACCTGCAAGTACTCCCGACCTGCTGACCCCGAGTCTGGGGGGTCGGGTGGGGTGGGGAGTTTTACGGAGGACTGGGTCAACTACAATGTAGGCAAGGACATTAAGCCCAGCTGGACCGACAAGACCAGGCCAACAGAAGCCATATATGTCCTGTCCAAGTACTGGTCCGACTTCACTTTCCATCTACCAACTTCTGAAGACTTTGCTCAATACTGGGACACCAATTTCCCCAAAATCACCAAGCCTTTGATCAAAGCTGTCAATCTTCCAAGCCTCGGTGCTATTTGTTGTATGTGTACGAGTATTTTACGCTGCTTGCGTCGGAAACAGATGAAGTGGCTTCCTCCTAAAGAAATTGACACAGGCCATGGGTTTAAACTGGTCAGGACATAAGTTATTATTTTTAATAGATATGTATTCAATTGGTTTGTAGCCACTGGTACAATGTAAAATTGTTAACTTTAGCCATATTTATTTTATTTTAAGTCATGGCCTTGATCTTGTCAGGCTAGTCTAAGTTATTCTGTATAACATTGTTTGTATTGAAGTGGCCACAGAATTATCCAGTTTCAGTGGTACCGATACTTAGTTTATATGCACACACCGGTGCCACAAATGTCACATAGTATTAGTTATGGTTTTATACTGGACATCTTAATGTCGGGAGACACTGCATGTTTCTCATGGTTTAATCATTTGCTTGTCACCTTTATCATGTTTATTAATTTATCCATATCATGGTTTTATTTTGTCCTACATTTTTGGTTACTGTTAATGACTTTATGTTATTTTATATGATTTTATATGTATATTGCATATGGCTGTGTATTATCTGCACATGATGTACAATGTTGCATATGGCTGTGTATTATGTGCACATGATGTACAATGTTGCATATGGCTGTGTATTATGTGCACATGATGTACAATGTTGCATATGGCTGTGTATTATGTGCACATGATGTACAGTGTTGCATATGGCTGTGTGTTATGTGCACATGATGTACAATGTTGCATATGGCTGCGTATTATGTGCACATGATGTACAATGTTGCATATGGCTGTGTGTTATGTGCACATGATGTACAATGTTGCATATGGCTGTGTGTTATGTGCACATGATGTACAGTGTTGCATATGGCTGTGTATTATGTGCACATGATGTACAGTGTTGCATATGGCTGTGTGTTATGTGCACATGATGTACAATGTTGCATATGGCTGTGTGTTATGTGCACATGATGTACAATGTTGCATATGGCAGTGTATTATGTGCACATGATGTACAATGTTGCATATGGTTTTGTATTATGTGCACATGATGTACAGTGTTGCATATGGCTGTGTATTATGTGCACATGATGTACAATGTTGCATATGGCTGAGTATTATGTGCACATGATGTATAATGTTGCATATGAGAACAATGTGGTCATTGTTTTCAATGTAAAACTTCAGCCTTACTCAAATTTCCTACTCTTGATAGAGCTTAAAGAGGGATTGTCATTTGCCCATTTCGAAGCTATATCTTGACATTTTAATAATTGAAGTGAGTCATTGTTTCTCATGCTGTGTTGAGAGGGTAAAAATTGATGGTTAGAGGGTAGAAATTGATAGTTATAGTGATATAAATCATACAATTTGACAAAGCAGACTGAAAAAGTGAGGCGAGATCAGGTTGCTTTTGGGATTATTGCACTTATATAGCGACATGGACTGAAACAATAATTGTTGAACAACATAAAACAAATTTGATAGTATTGCCAGTGTGCTCAAACCTTTTCCCTCTTTAGAATAACCAGAGGCTGTAACCATGGTAACCAACTGGAAAGCATCCCAGTCAATATACTATCCATGGTCTTCCATCCAAATGTTGTGTTTTCTATAAGTATGATAAAGTTTTGATTATTTCATAAGCATGATTAGCATCATAAGGCGGCACCATTAACATGATTAAGATTTCATGGTCCTTGGAATTTTTACGTCAAGAAGCAGAAGGCCATGAAACAGACCAGGGTTGACTGACGGACAGGAGAACTCGGTGTGTGGCCAATATAACAGATATCAACTATTTATGAAATCATTTTAAAATTACTCTTGATTATCATGATTATATACCACTCAAAAGAAGTTAGAGAACGACCATATGTTTCATATGACTATAGTTAATCTGTCATGTTTACGGGGGCGGTCTGGTAGCCTAGTGGTTAAAGCGTTCGCTCGTCACGCCGAAGGCCCGGGTTCGATTCCCGACATGGGTACAATGTGTGAAGCCCATTTCTGGTGTCCCCCGCCGTGATATTGCTGGAATATTGCTAAAAGCGGCGTAAAACCATACTCACTCACTGTCATGTTTACCTGAGTTATTTACATTGGGGATCCAGAGGACTCAGAGCCTTTAACTGAAGGGGACCTAGGTTAAAAGACAGGGGTCACAGAAATGTCAAACATTGAATATTGTACTCTACGGGAAGTGACTTAAGATTTGCATGCTCAGGGTCTGTTGGTTAATAAGAAATATGACATTCCCAAATTGAAACGAAACTACAAGTGCTAGTGCTGGAAGATCATGAAGTATTTGACAGGGTATGGTATTTTCTAAATGGTTACTTTTGGAAATAAATTTTGAGTGGTACCAAATTATGAAATAGCAGCATTCATACCTAAACATGCACACAAATTCCTGCATCACAGTGGATACACTCTGTATTCATTTTGCATTGGTTTAATTTTTTTTTATGCATTACCCTGGAAGGACATGTAGGATGCAAGATTTTGTGCTTCATCCTTGACCGATGTTACCTAAGTGGTAAATGTCTATAACCTGACTGATGTTGAGCTTCCTTCCCACATTTTCTTGAGGCACTGTAATATAACTGACATAATGTTCAAAGCAGTTTTTAACCCAACTCATTGGCTGTGATCATTTCAGCTTTCTCTATTTACAGTAGAATCACCTTTGAAATAGTTAGATGAGAAACTAGTTTAATCACATAAATGTTGGTTAAGTGGATGGCTAGAGATTTTGAGAGGTATGTTTACACAATATGGAACAACCTTTATGTAGGTTAAAAAAACTTGGTTTTTAGTATATACAGTGGAATCTATCTAAACCAGACTTCTGTAGTACATTCAGGACTAAATGTGGTCCTGTATTGACAAAAATCCAAATTAGTGAAAGTCTGTTTTTTACAGATTCCACTGTAGTAGGATGTGTTTTGAAGGCTTGAGCCACGACTGATATCAGAGTGGATTTATGTAAAGGATGCTGTCGAGTCATTGCTAGTCAAGTGGAGTTATTTGTACATGAAACATTGTTAGGGAAATGCCTGAAGTGGTTGACAAGACCCTGTCACAATGTCACATACCCTTATATTCCTCAGGTCACATGTTTTTTAATACATTGAGTATTCATGTTAATAACTGCAGATTTGAGATATATTTTCTTTTAATTGACATTTATTACAAATAAAAAGTAGAAGTTATGTACAATAGTATTATCAATGTATTCTGGTTTTAATGATATTGCTCAAGGCTCCAAATGACCATGAAAGTCCATGTGCCTTACTACAAGATACCAAAAATTATTTGAAATTTTACACGTTATAGCTAGTTTTAACATGTTTAGTTCATGTGTGTTGTTGTACGATGGAGAAAGATAACACGGATGTCTGAATGTTTTTTTATAATGATAAAAGTAAAATGTGTTCTTAAAATATTAAAGTCAATGAATATTGCAATTATTAAATACAATATGGTAAACATGTACTTTATAAATGGATATTCACAATTGACATAGTCAGGATATTAACATGATTATGGTTTTTTTTTGTTTAATGCCGCACTCAGCAATATTCCAGATATATGACTGCGGTCTGTAAATAATCGAGTCTGGACCAGACAATCCAGTGATTGACATCATGAGCATCGATCCAGGCACTTGGGACTCGATGACCTGCTTCAACCAAGTCACCGAGCCTGACCATGCTGACCATAAGTCGTGTTAGTCGCCTTTGACGACAAGTATAGTCGCCTTTTACGGCAAGCATGGGTTGCTGAAGACCTATTCTACCCCATGATTAAGTTACTCTAGTTATGATAGCGGTATGAGCATCATGAATACCCTATTGACATGATATGCATATTTATTTTTCGTGTTGCAGATAACATGGATAAGCAATTCTTACTATGTTTACAGTATCCTGTATTGAAATATCTCACTGTTGTATCAGTATGAAGTCTCATGATACATTGGTACAGTTGTACACCATCTTGATGCACCAAGTGATGAAACACTATAGGCCTACTTATATGCTGTAGATCTGTAAAGTTTTGCGAGCAGGAAAGTAATGCCAAAACTGGGAGTGACACACAATTTCATGACAGTTATTTTTGCTGACCAAACAAAGGACGTAAGGAGGCATTTTCTAGAATTCACTTCCACACAATTTCAAACCAGTGCATGATTAAACAAATACTCCCTCACATCCTGCGTTTCCCTAATTACACATGGTAACTCAGTGTCAACAGTCTAATTAGACAGGTTCACTGACCTCCCACATCTCATCAAGCCGCTTACATAACACGGACTAGTGAAGACATACGCCAGTCAGTCTTTTCTCTTCGATAAACATGCTTCCCCAACCTCCCTTGTCAGCTACTACAACACAAAATAGTTGTGTGTCTTTTTTCACAGCATGTACCATTTTTGAAGGCAAAATTATGCCTATACTTTTGTATGGTTCTGAAATATGGGGTGCTAAGTATTATGCTGCAATTGAAAAAGTTCACATATTTCAAATGTTTTCTAGGTGTTGGTAAGTTTGCCTCAAACAAGGCAATCCTTGGTGAAACAGGCTGTAGTAATATTTTTGTAGCCAGACAGTTAAGGGTAATTAAGTATTGGATTAAATTACTTAGAATGATGCCTGATAGATACCTATATCAGTGTTACAAAATGTTAAAGGTACTTGATGATAATGGCAAAAATATTTGGGTTTCAGATATGAGAAATCTATTATTTGTTAGTGGCTTTTCATATGTATGGATTTCCCAAGATGTGGGAGATCCACAGTTATTTCTATATTCATTAAGCAAAGAATAAAGGATATATTTTGTCAACAGTGGCACCAAAGTATTTCTGAATCACTTTATCTTATCAATTTATTGAGAGCTTATTGTAGACTTAGAATTTCATTGCACAATTTTAATGTAAATGTATGTCACAAGTCCAAAGACAGTGATATTGTGAACTCTATTTGTACAAACTGTTCATCCGGAGAAGTAGAGGATGAATACCATGTCTTACTTATATATGAAACGTATTCCCATTTAAGGTATCTCCCCAGGTTGCAAGGTATCTTTAAAGACCGTTAGTTAATGATAAATCTGCTAATCTCGGAAAATCCTGATATGATCCATGCTGTTTGTGTATTTTTAAAACATGTCTTTATAATGAGAAATGTGTAACTTGATTTAAAATCTAATCATGTACATCAGGTGACAAATGTTAATATCCAATCTGCATTGTACTATGGGCCTTGATGCCTAAATTACTGAATGAACTGCCCTACTACAACACAAGCATCTATAGTTTAAAACACACTGACTGACACTGAGTTACCATTTCATCATGCCGCTTCCTACATATAAAAAAAAATGTGCAACAGTAGCTTTGATATGTGATAATCTTAACATGGTGTCACAAAACATTCCAGATGCAGTTAAGGCTATTGTAAAAATAAATATGTATATCATGTCAATAGGGTATTCATGATCTTCATACCGCTATCATAACTAGAGTATCTTAATCATGTTAAAAAGACCCGTGAAGATCCGGGGTGGAATAGGTCTTCAGGAACCCATGCTTGCCGTAAAAGGCGACTATGCTTGTTGTAAGAGGTGACCAACGGGGTCAGGTGGTCAGACTTGCTCACTTGGTTGATGCATGTCATCAATCCCAATTGTGTGGATCAATGCTCATGATGTCAATCACTGGATTGTTTGGTTTAGACTTGAATATTTACAGACCACCTTCATATAGATGAGATACTGCTTAAGGCAGCATTAAACAACAAACAATTGACTGAAATACAGTCAATCGTGTTAATATTACCTAACAAAGAAACAAACATTGTCCTATAGACCTCCACTGAGTGACTCAACAATGTTAAAGACTGACTTTCTTTGGTATAGCATGAAAATCATATCTGTATATATGTCTAAGAGTATCCGTTCCTGTAGTGAAATTGTTCCTTTGTACTATATAGCATGCTATATTTCTCTACAGGAATTATTCCCATGGAACAGTATTTTCTAAGAACATTTGTCCACGTTACATTTACACTGGCTATATTAGTTCCGGTCGGAACTAATTCCATGTGGAGCTGATCATCGTGGACAGTTACAGCTTACCATATTCGACGTAATAAGCGCCCCCTTCTAATAAGCGCCCGCGGTGACATTTGCTGATATATTGGCTGGTGAACAATCCAAATTAGCACCCCTTCCGATTGATCAATGTACACAAGACTAATTTATTCGCGTTAAATTCGCACTCGTGTGCTAAATGCACCCTTAAATATGGGCAATAAAATTCAGGAAAAATATATCTGTCGTACATAAACATTTCAGGCTGTCAGCATAACCATGAAATTTATCTTTCAACTCTGTTTTTTTTTCCACCAAAATAATATTCTCATAAGAGCCCCCTATTTCTAATTTTGAGAGCGCCCTGGGCGCTTAGTACGTCGAATACGGTAGTCATTGTTGAAGTTGCAAACTGGATCCTGAAAAAGTGTGTTGATATATTGGCTATGACATGTATGAACAATCACTGTTGTATTATATTTGGTTATCCATTTTTGCTTGTGATATGTGATTATGCTACATGTGGCTTTCATGTGCAAGTGTTTGCCAAAATGTGCCATATCGTTGATCTGGTGGTGAACATTGGCATTGCTTCTTATTACAGTAACCATATCAATGATTGATTTGGACACCTTGGGGTTGAGAGTTCTCTATGCAGTGTTCATGGTGTTAAAGTTTGTGTTTGAGAAACAAACGATGCAGTTTGTTCAGTTTTCAGTTAAACATGTCAAATTTATCAAGTTTCCATATTTAAAGATGGATGCATGTCAGTCTGAGATATTTTGTCTTTGTAATGTTTTGTCAGCATACTTGTAACATGTCTATTAAGTCTGGTTCCCATCTTCAGCAGGGAATTTTGTGTCAAATTGGGCATTTAATGTCATTTTGCTAGTATTGACTGGATTGATATTCCAGGGGCATATCTAGAATTCAGACAAGCAAAGCTGAAATACAATAAACAAAAACCTGGGTTAGATGTTTTGTTTGTTTGTGTGTTTGTTTGTTGTTTAACGCCGCACACAGCAACATTCCAGCTATATGACGGCGGTCTGTAAGTTTTCGAGTCTGGACCAGACAATCCAGTGATTGACATCATAAGCATCAATCTAAGCAATTGGGATACGATGACATACATCAACCAAGTCAGCGAGTCTGACCACCTGATTCCCTTTAAGTCGCCTCTTACAAGCAGTCGCCTTTCACAGCAATCATTGGTTGCTGCAGACCTCTTCTTAACTTGATCTTCACATTCCGGGTTAGACTTGGTCCTCAGCAACATTTGCTTGTAAGAGGATCAGATGCTGAGGCTCAATGAGTTGACTGAATGCGTGTCATCGTAACCATGTGTGTGAATCATTGCAGTTAACATCAATCACTGTGTCTGGTCAACACTTGACTCTTTCCAGCCCTCTCTCATACAGCTGGATTATTGCTGAGTGCAGCATCAACAGCGAACTATGAAACAGAATTTTTGCCAAACAGGCACCGCCAGTGGGGTTCCAATTTTATGGTGGTGTCTTACTGCATTCTCTAGTTTTTAGTAGATCATATTCAAAGGGCATCTAATATTCAGACAAGCAGATGAGTAATATCACAAAATGTAATTATAGCTAATATGCACAATCAGTGGGGTTTCAGTCTTGATGGTAGTCTCTTATGGATACAGTATTTACTCAATGACATTTAACCATGTTGACTGACTGGCTTGGATTGGGTACATGTGTACCCAGAGTTGATTTGTTTCTATTGTAAGACATGTTTGTTTTCAGTCTCGATGAAGGGGTTATTGTAGCATTTCAGTCTTCAACAAGCAACAACCTAATTATTGGTTGATGATTAAAGGTTATCCACCCCTTACTACATACAACCACAGACACCACCATGCCCCCTCACTCCATGTACATACCACCCCACACAACATGTCCCCTTACCACCTCACACACCACCACCACCTCACACACCACCACCTCACACACCACCACCTCACACACCACCACCTCACACACCACCACCTCACACACCACCACCTCACACACAACCACCTCACACACAACCACCTCACACACAACCACCTCATACACCACCACCTCACACACAACCACCTCACTCACACACCATCATGCCCCCTTACCACCCCACACACCACCACCTCACACCACCATGCCCCCTTACCACCCCACACACCACCATAAAGATGGCACCACCTCGCACACAACCACACCCCCTTACCACCTCACACACAACCACCCCACACACCACCATGCCCCCTTACCACCACACACACCACCACCTCACACCACCATGCCCCCTTACCACCTCACACACCACCACCTCACACCACCATGCCCCCTTACCACCCCACACACCACCACCTCACACCACCATGCCCCCTTACCACCTCACACACCACCACCTCACACACCACCATGCCCCCTTACCACCCCACACACCACCACCTCACACACCACCATGCCCCCTTACCACCCCACACACCACCACCTCACACCACCATGCCCCCTTACCACCTCACACACCACCACCTCACACCACCATGCCCCCTTACCACCCCACACACCACCACCTCACACCACCATGCCCCCTTACCACCTCACACACCACCACCTCACACACCACCATAAAGATGGCACCACCTCACACACAACCACGCTCCCTTACCACCCCACACAACCACCTCACACACAACCATGCCCCCTTACCACCTCACACATCACCATGTCCCCTTACCACCTCACACACCACCATGTCCCCTTACCACCTCACACACCACCATGCCCCCTTACCACCTCACACACCACCACCTCACACACCACCATAAGGATGGCACCACCTCACACACAACCACGCTCCCTTACCACCCCACACAACCACCTCACACACAACCATGCCCCCTTACCACCTCACACACAACCACCTCACACACCACCATGCCCCCTTACCACCTCACACACCACCATGCCCCCTTACCACCTCACACACCACCATGCCCCCTTACCACCACACACCACCATGCCCCCTTACCACCTCACACATCACCATGTCCCCTTACCACCCCACACCACAATGCCCCCTTACCACCTCGCACATCACCATGCCCCCTTACCACCTCACACATCACCATGCCCCCTTACCACCACACACCACCATGCCCCCTTACCACCTCACACACCACCATGCCCCCTTACCACCTCACACTCCACAATGCCCCCTTACCACCTCGCACACCACAATGCCCCCTTACCACCTCGCACACCACCATGCCCCCTTACCACCTCACACACCACAATGCCCCCTTACCACCTCACACACCACAATGCCCCCTTACCACCTCGCACACCACCATGCCCCCTTACCACCTCACACACCACAATGCCCCCTTACCACCTCACACACCACAATGCCCCCTTACCACCTCGCACACCACAATGCCCCCTTACCACCTCACACACCACCATGCCCCCTTACCACCTCACACACCACAATGCCCCCTTACCACCTCACACACCACAATGCCCCCTTACCACCTCACACACCACAATGCCCCCTTACCACCTCACACACCACCATGCCCCCTTACCACCTCGCACACCACAATGCCCCCTTACCACCTCACACATCACCATGCCCCCTTACCACCTCACACACCACCATGCCCCCTTACCACCTCACACACCACCATGCCCCCTTACCACCTCACACACCACAATGCCCCCTTACCACCTCACACACCACCATGCCCCCTTACCACCTCACACACCACAATGCCCCCTTACCACCTCGCACACCACCATGCCCCCTTACCACCTCACACATCACCATGCCCCCTTACCACCTCACACATCACCATGCCCCCTTACCACCTCACACATCACCATGTCCCCTTACCACCCCACACCACAATGCCCCCTTACCACCTCGCACACCACCATGCCCCCTTACCACCTCACACACCACAATGCCCCCTTACCACCTCGCACACCACCATGCCCCCTTACCACCTCACACACCACCATGCCCCCTTACCACCTCGCACACCACAATGCCCCCTTACCACCTCACACACCACCATGCCCCCTTACCACCTCACACACCACCATGCCCCCTTACCACCTCACACACCACCATGCCCCCTTACCACCTCGCACACCACAATGCCCCCTTACCACCTCGCACACCACCATGCCCCCTTACCACCTCACACATCACCATGCCCCCTTACCACCTCACACATCACCATGCCCCCTTACCACCTCACACATCACCATGTCCCCTTACCACCCCACACCACAATGCCCCCTTACCACCTCGCACACCACCATGCCCCCTTACCACCTCACACATCACCATGCCCCCTTACCACCCCACACCACAATGCCCCCTTACCACCTCGCACATCACCATGCCCCCTTACCACCTCACACCACCATGCCCCCTTACCACCTCACACACCACCATGCCCCCTTACCACCTCACACACCACCACCTCACACACCACCATGCCCCCTTACCACCCCACACACCACCACCATGCCCCCTCACACACCACCACCTCACACACCACCATAAAGATGGCACCACCTCACACACAACCACGCCCCCTTACCACCCCACACACCATGCCCCCTTACCAGCCCACACACCTCCACCTCACACACCACCATGCCCCCTTACCACCTCATACACAACCACCCCACACCACCATACCCCCTTACCATCTCACATACCACCTCACACACCACCTCACACACCACCATGCCCCCTTACCATCTCACATACCACCTCACACACCACCTCACACATCACCATTCCCCCTTACCACCCCACACACCACCACCTCACACCACCATGCCCCCTTACCACCTCACACACCACCATAAAGATGGCACCACCTCACACACCACCATGCCCCCTTACCACCCCACACAACATGCCCCCTTACCACCTCACACACCACCACCTCACACACCACCACCTCACACACAACCACCTCACACACAACCACCTCACACACAACCACCTCACACACAACCACGCCCCCTTACCACCCCACACAACATGCCCCCTTACCACCTCACACACCTCCACCTCACACACAACCACGCCCCCTTACCACCCCACACAACATGCCCCCTTACCACCTCACACACCTCCACCTCACACACCTCCACCTCACACACAACCACCCCACACCACCATGCCCCCTTACCACCCAACATACCACCTCACACACCACCATGCCTCCTTACCACCTCATACACAACCACCCCACACCACCATGCCCCCTTACCACCCCACCATGCCCCCTTACCACCCCACACCCCACCACCTCACACCACCATAACCCCTTACCACCACCTCACACACCACCATGCCCCCTTACCACCCCACACACCACCACCTCACACACCACCATAAAGATGGCACCACCTCACACACCACCATGCCCCCTTACCACCTCACACACCACCATAAAGATGGCACCACCTCACACGCCACCATAAAGATGGCTCATTTGCTTTCATCCACTCACATGTTTAGAAATATCTTGGAAAACTGAAATCAAGTTTGCACTGAAGCTTCATCTTTGAATATGTTAAGTGTGCATTCATAACACTGAACTGTATTGATATTTGTTATGTGTGCTTCCTAATTTATCTATTTTCATACATGTCATGTCTTTCCTGTACATTTGATAACCTTTTCCATTTGAAGATGAATAAACAGGTCTTTGAAGTGATAGCCATTGATTTGAGTCCAACCGAACATCGTATCATTATCCATTTCCTGTTATCTTTTGACAACGTGTAATGTTGCCAACAACAACTTAGGGTAGAATTGTAGCTCACAAGTGAGCTTATGTTGTAGCACGTCACCCACCTAATGATTTATTTATTTGATAGTTGGTCTGTCTACCAATCCTTCTGTGCCTATCTATGCCCGGGGGCACGGGTGGCCCAGTCCTCTGAGGCACTGCGTTTCGCTGTGCAGAGTTGCGACCCTTGGGCCGGTCAGAAACCTATGATTGTGGGTTCGAATCCCGGTTCGCCCCGATTATGTTTCTGGGTTTGTCAGCACCATACCCTTGCTCGTGGGTTTCACCGAAGTGGTAAACGTCTGAGACCTGCATGACTTCGGGCTTTCCTCCTACATTAAGCTGACACGCTGCAATATAACTGGAATACTGTTAAAAGCGGCGTTAAACCCAACTCACTCACTCACTCACTGACTATCTATGCCCACCCTGAACCTATCTGGCATCTCCTCTAAGAGCTTGAGTTACATGAAGTTGTAACATTGTGCAGATGCCATCAATATGTCCACCTCACTGGTAGAGGTCTATGTACAAAACACACCAATAAATATAAAGAAACACTCTCGACCATCAGCCCATGCTGAAGTCTCATTCATTTATAATATTACAAATCTCCTAATGCAAAACAAATAGACGGATTTGCGTGAAGATATACATAAAATGTATCATGTATAGCAAAACTTATCAATATTTTATAACTGAGTGTGAGCGTTATATCAATTCATTTACAAGGGAGGTGGTACACTTGTATGATTACACAGTGAAATACATACAGTATGTTGTATATGTGTTGGCTGATATATCATTAATGTCTTCTTGTCTGATGAATCATGATATTGTCTAATTTAATGCCTGTTTATCAATTTTAAAAAAATCTAATATGAAATATCAAACATGATATAAATATCATATAATGTAAGCATTGAAATTGTACCATAGGCAAAAAGTGAAATTGATGCAAAACAAAATGATATGTGGTATTTGCTTTTTGTACAACCTCACTCAGATATCTGCCAAAACTAATTGGAAAGTGCAATTTTTATATTACAGTAAATGAAACACACAGCAGGTCAAAGGACAAAGTCGGTATCAGGTATGACCACTTCGGGTTGCAATGCTGTCACACAACGCCTTCTCATGGACACAGTCAGTCTCTGGATAACGTCCTGTGTTATCCTTCGCCACTCAGGGTGCAGGGCAAGTTTGAGTTTTGGTAACGTTGCCGATATGGCTTGCAATGCGCAGTCCCACAAGTGTTCGATGGGTGACAGATCGGGCGATAATGCAAGCCATGGTATAACAGGTCCGTTATTCTGTGCCATGAAGTCTGTGCCGTGCTCTAGTGGTAGAGCGTCCGCCCGGAGAGCGGAAGGTCCGGGGTTCGATCCCCAGCCGCGTCATACCAATAGATGGTAAAAGATGGTACTTGTTGTTACCCTGTCTGGTGTTCTGCATTAAGGGGCTAAATGTCTGTCAAAATGGCATCGTATCCACCTAAACCTAGGAATAGAAACAAGAATTTCGACAGCTCCGAAATTCAGCTATTAGCCGAGTTGGTGGAGAAACACATCTCCATACTTAACAGTAAGTTTTGCAGCACCGTTACCCACGAAAGAAAGAAGACTATTTGGGCAGACATAACTTCCAAAGTTAACGCTCTCGGTGTTTGTCAGCGTACAACAAAAGAAATAAAAACATAATGGACGAACATGCACCAGACGGCCAAAAGGGAATTCAGTAACAGACAGCTGGACATGAGGAAGACCAGGGGAGGGCCCTGTATTGCCCCACTTTCCACGACGAGTGAAAAGATAGTCGACATTTACAAGGAATGTCCCAGTTTCACTGGACTCACGGGCATCGAATCGGACGATCTAGTGATGCAAATGGGTATGTCGCCTGCGTTCAATAAAATATCGATACACAAACTGTTGTAAGTTTTAAAAAGTACTTTACACGAGACACGAACAAGTAGCCTAATCAAATCAGCTGCTCATACACGTTGAACAAGGCTATGAGGAATGGGATGTTGCACATGATTTGATGATCATATTTCAAGAGGAAATGAAAAAACAAATATTTAACCAGCCTTTTTCACAACTCTTTCAGTACAATTGCCGGTTGTGATAAAATACACAATGCACAGGTTCATATTTTTCATCCGTTCTCCGACCGGCAGCCATTGTGAAACGAGAAGGGGGGCAACTCTCATTACCCCTGTTCCTAACCCAAAAGTTCATGTTGTGTCTTTCGATGTTAAGTTCAAATCTTGACATTTTTCGTCTCCAAATGCATATTTTATGTGAAGCATTTTTACTTTTCAAGAGAGAATTAACTTATGACGACAAAATTGGGTGAAATATATGCCTCATTATATCAAACTAATTTTTTTTTCAACGTGGTTGAATAGGACATATGTTATCGAACTCAAATGTAACATACAATTCTAATATATCATTTCATTTGGCTATAAGGCTAATGATAATAACACTGGTGCCAACATGATATAAAAGAATAACACTGATACAATCAGAATTTTTTTTGCACTATAAAGGGGTGAAGGTTTTTGTTGTTTTCAATCTACGATTTCATCATTTGTCATGGGTTGGGATAATTATTTCTGTAGAAACGATTTTGTTACCCGTGAAGAAAAATAAGACGACAAAAGAAAATGTATTATCGTGATCCATAGCTAATTCTCACTGGAACCGAAAAACAAATGCAATTAGTTGAGCGCAACAGAGTTGTGCCCCTTTACTGCTGGTTCGTGTAAACCGTACCTCTCCGGTTTCAACAGTGTAAACAAATAATAATTATCGTTATATAACAACTTATTTTCAAAAAAGGTGCAAATAACTTTATGTGTGTGCAGGTACGGAAGTCGCCGATGTAATTGGCTCTCCTTCGACTTTACGTCTGTTAGCACGGGCTTTAGAAGAAAATGTTGTCGATGTCCCTACTCAGGAAGCGTCTGTGCCGAGTTGTTCCAGCTCACAGATCTACCCAGAAGGAGAATTGTCTGTCGACCCATCTGCATTACATGCCGACATCAATACCATGGAAGAGTATGTCGTATTAATTAATACTGGGATCTATCTTCTTGCAGCAGTGCTAACATACATGTAATGCCAAGTCCTTTTCTGCACTCGCCCACCCATTAGATTGTAACACTCAAACTAATTTTGGCCTTTAACATACGTGTATACAACGTAGAATTAATTGTATATACATACGGAGACTCGCATGACCATCATGATCAAATGATACAAAACAATATATTTTTTCAGGCCTTTGGTCCAGACTGTGTCGAAATCAAATCGTGTCACCAAGAGAAAGATCAAACAGGATGACATCACTCGACTGCAGTATGAGGTTTTGCTTGAGCAGAAAAAAAAAGTCATTCAGCAAACTATTTACTTTGAACTCATGAACAAGAAGCTCCGATTGGAGTTGGATAGCTTGATGCACCATGGATGAAATGTTACTAAGAGTTCATTAAAAAATATACAATTAGTTTGATAGTGTGCTACACAGTGTTGTGGTGTATATTGTATAGCTTCAATTGAACGAACGGGAGATAACTAACAATGTCAATTTTAATAAACTGTTATCCATCTTTTACTTTATACTATATACAAGTAACCAAACACGTATCACTTCGGTAGATTGCTGGGTGCTCTTTACGTATGTAGCTGTCAATAACGATGAGTTGATGAGATAAGCCGATCAGTTAATACACGATTTCAACGAAATTTATGTAAACCATATTCAATAAAATTAATGTGATTGTCTCATTGCTAAAGATACACAAAGAACATTACATGCTCACCGTGAAGTCTTGGCGTTGTGCAACAAATTCAAACTCATTGTATGCGTGTAGCGTTTAGCTGTATTTTTCTGAAGGGAAATGTGCACTGTACACTGGACAATATTTACGCAGTAATCTAAATTAAAGTTAAACAAAGCTGGGAAACCATATCCCTTTGATTCAACACGAAAAGAGAAAAGTGCACGCATTGACAAATACATACAGCGAATACTGTCAACTATTTTCTTCAGTGACAACAGATGGTATCGCTACATTCTTCTGGATAGTTATATTAAAGCAGAGACAGTTTGACCATTTCAGTTAGGCTGTTGATTTGTCTATCCCTATTGTGTCGCCAGTGATTTGCAGGAAACTTCCACTTGCAAAGAAACGTAGGGCTACCAGAACCTGATAAAATGATTATAAAGAGGCTAATGATAGGTTTGACAAATTTTCAAATATTTCCATAATACTTATATCTACTTTGTTATTTATTTGGCTGCGTTTTCATTGTCTCACTAAGTAAAGTGTTAATGATTGATATAAGATGTGCATGCTTTAATTAATTAAAAGGTTCTTTTGGCCAGAATGGAACACGCAAAACTGTTCTCTTCAGTGTGCACGACACATTTAGTTTAAGTCATTAGAGTAACTCCCCCTTATGAAATTGATCATGGCTGACAACGCCAAGTTGAAAACGTATCTTTCTGGAGTGAAGTGAAAGGGATCCATGAATTTACATTACTTTCAATTGTGAAATATATTTACAAGGTTGGTATCATTAGGCTGCACATATGACTTTACCAACACAGACCAGTGAGCTGACCCACGTAGCAGTGCGTTTCATTCATTGTAAACATTGCCGCTATAAATTTGCCCGCTATAAATTTGGCGCTATAATTATGTGTTTATTTCAAACTAGATGAGTTTCTAGTGACGACTTGTTAATTATCAAACATTTACCTGTAGTTCAACACTAAGTGCGTGCTATCTTGAAGATTTGGGCTGTAATTCATCTCTCACAAGATCGCAGATATATCTGATGCTTGCCTTCCCAAAACGGTAGCGGGCCCTTACTTCTTCATCGCTCATGGATTCGAGGTGTTGAGTTCGTTTTCTGAAAACACGGTCTTTCCTTGTGCCTCCGAAGCGTTCAAACAATATGTTCGCTGCCATGTTTGTTTTTAATGACACGCTAATGATGCCCCAGAACCTTCATTAGGTTAATGACGCGCTAATGACACCACGACGTCATTAAAACATAAGTACAACTGGATTTAATGATACATTAATTAATGAAGGTTTAATGACACGTTAATGCATCATTAAAGTTTGATACAACCGGGTCCAGACTAGTAAAAGCGCACGCAAGCACTCACGTGCCTGTATGTCGCTATATACGTCAAAAGTGCAATGAGCTCGAACGCGACGTTAAACCCCATTTCACCTCCCCTGGAATGTCCATGTTCAAGTGCGGCATGGTATCACAGCGGGTTAGTACAGCAGTCAGACGCACGGACGCACGGACGCACGCAAACATACGTGCATGTACAACGCTATATAAGTGAAATGATCTTGAACACTGCGTTATACCCCATTTCACTTCACCAATAGCAGATAGAAGACATATGTTGTACATTCTGAGAGGACCAGGATCTTGTGGTCAGATGAACTGATGATGATGTCAGTCCTGTTGACCAACACCAGAAGTGAGGCAGCATTTGACATTGTGTCCATTGAACCAGACAAAATACAGCAACTGACAGGTAACAACCCATGCTTGTCGTAAGAGACAACCTGTGCTTGCGTTAAAAAGCGACTAAATGGATCGGTTGATCAAACTCGGTGACTTGAATTGTCTAAACTGTCTGATAAACTCTGTGAAAATCCCGTAAAGATCAGGTTTAGAATTGGTCATCAGTAACCCATGCTAATGAGATATGGTGGTCAGACTCGCTAACTTGGCTGATGCATGTCATCGTACCCCAATAGCGAAGATCTATGCTCATGTTGTCAATCACTGGATTGTCTGGTCCAGACTTGATTATTTCCAGATCGCCATCAGATAGCTGTTATATTGTTGTGTGGCGTTAAACAACAAACAAACACTCACTCACTCATCACACCCTACATTTATCATGGTCTGTACCTTGTTCATCCTGCTCTGTCGCATCTTGCTCACGCTCATAAACACATTGACACCCCTGTCACTCTCTACTTCACCCATCAGGTAAACCAGGGCAATGAACGTTCCTGTTCGGCCTACACCAGCGCTAGTAATGCAGCATGGATTTGAATACATGATTGGAAAAACCAAGATGAAGTGTATTTAAAGCTAGGGTACCCACATGTCTAAGCTACCACACATGACTTCCAAACGAATTCCCTTGACCACATGTCACCACTATCATTATGCGTAATGTTTACGAATGTGCAAAACGTACAATTACAATATATTCACGGTGATGCAATCCCCGCGTCAACTTTGGATTCAGCCCTTCTGTACACAACTTATGTGCCTGAAATATACCGCCAATTAGAGTATTTCAGTGGGACACCTACATTAACTCTACTAGTAGTAATACCCTTGAAGATCCGGGGTAGAATAGGTCTTCAGCAACCCATGCGTACCGTAAAAGGAGACAATGCTTGTCGTAAAACGGGATCGGGTGGTCAGGCTTGCTGACTTGGTTGATGCATGTCATCGAATTTTGTAGATCGTTGTTCATGATGTAAATCACTGGATTGTCTGGTCCAGACTCGATTATTTACAGACCACTGTCATATAGCTGTTATATTGCTGCGTGCGGCGTAAAACAACAAACCAAACCAAATACGAGTAGTAATGTTTACTAATATTATAGGGGACATTAAATTGGGCTTACGGTCGAGATCATGGTTAGTGCAGTCATATAGCGACGTGAATGCACGTGTGTGTGTGGTTGTACTCGTCGCCGCTACTCCACAGCTACTATAAGAAATTATCATTTTGTTTATTTACGCCACTGACTGATCGCTATAAACATTATTGTATAAAAAACATATTGCGTATTTTCTATATCAATCAAACGGGACGCGAACATTGGTCTGGGAAAGGGTCAACTGCAGACTGTTTATATTGCTTTGAATATTGGTATGTGAAAATCCTCATTGCTACCCCAATAATTTGCACAATACAATTATTTTTGCATATTTATGCCACGGACAGGTCAATCTACAGTGAGTGAGTGAGTTAAAATTTAACGTCGCATCGGCATTATTTCAGCTATATAGCGACGAGACCAAGTTGATATATTCAAAAGTAAGTCATTGACCTCATATAGACGCTAGTTTATTACCCAGATGAAAAAAGTCATTTTCCTCACAAAATGATGTACACACAAGTCGCAGAAGCTTCAGTAACTGGTGTAACCACTTTTAGCATTCACACATTTTTGACAACGTTGACGTCCCGTGAAGATCCCGGGTAGAATAGGTCTTCAGCAACCCATGCTTGCCGTAAAAGGTGACTATGCTTGTCGTAAGAGGCGACTAACGGGATCGGGTGGTCAGGCCCGTCGACTTGGTTGATGCATGTCATCGATCCCAATTACGTGGATCGATGCTCATGATATCAATCACTGGGTTGTCTGGTCCAGACTTGATTATTTACAGACCACCGTCATATAGCTGGAATATTTCTGAGTGCGGCGTTAAACAACAAACAAACAAAACAAGACAACGTTGACGTATGCTGTTCATCGGATGTTAGAAATAACATTGAGGGATCGCTTGCCATTCTGCGACTAATTGCTGAGCCAGCTGCTGGAGGTTGACAGCAGGGACGTGATGTGATCCAACTCACCGCCCTAGTTCATCCCACACATACTCAATGGATGACCTTTCGAGTGAATATGCAAGCCAATCCATGTGCTGAACGTGTGACGTGCTGACCAGTCAAAATATCTGTTGAGAGGGGTTCTGTGGTTTATGGATATCCCCGCCCGTTGAGCAACGTTGACATCAGCAAATCTCTCTCCCTGGTGACGAGCCCGGCATCATTGAACTGGATCGAGACTCATCTGTGAACATTGTCTCTGCCCACCGACCACGGTTCCACCGGATATGACGTCTGCGCCAATGCGTCCTTCTGTGAAGGTCAAGTAATGGTGGTCCGACTGCAGGCACTGGCATCGCAAACTTCGGTCTGGCAGCCGATTCCTAATGGCCTGGTCAGACACGGTCCCTCTGGCAGCTCTGAGTTGATCCCGACGATGTCTTGCGGTCACAAAGCGCTGTCGCAACGCCGTTGTCATCAGCTAGCGTTCTTCTCTTGCTGTTGTCGATCGGGGTCACCCAGAACGGGGGCGATTCTGATTAGCATTAGATGTCCTGAACCTCTGCCAGAGTCTGCATATAAAGCTTTGGCTCACATGTAGATGCTGAGCCACTGTTCTCTGAGTTTGTCCACCTTGTAACCAGCCAATGAGTTTTCGTCGAACCATCTTCAAATTTCAAGTGATGATGAATGGAAAATGCTCAGCCCTTTTATTGCATGCGTTGACGCCACTCATGTAAAACACATGCAAATGGGTGGCACAATTGGTCTTTCGGGGCAGTTTGTCAGTTTAGTCTGACTAACTTCACGCTTCAAATCCATGAAAAGGAAATCTGGGTTAAGTTACAAAGTTTCTAAAAATAGGTGTAATGATTACATGCCCCATTATAACGTGATGTCTACAGTCCAAATGACATCTCAAGGTGTGTGACCCAATCTGGCTTAAAAAGACATACTTACAGAAAAATTCCTTTGACCCTTAACTTCTTTTGAGAAGTAAATATATAGACAGAGATTCACTTCGTGTGCCGCATGTCGCATGCATCTATCCAACAACACATCCATTCACATATCACAATATGTTGTTTTATTAACACTAGCGTTTATAAATATTAGCAGTGTTTGTAATCTATATGACGCCAATACAGGACGTCATTACTACGTATTCCTGGAGAAGCCGTCGCCATGTTGTCCTAGGTGTGCCTGCACAAGAACTGAAATTTCATTAGTGTTTGCGCAAGTCATGATATAAAAAGCAAGTGTTCTTAGTGTCAACGAAGTACTTATTAGTAATAGAGAACAACAAAGCTATACACGGCTTTTGATTCGCCATAAGTAATTGAGAACGAAATATCCATTTTGAAAAACCCGCCTCAAACAGTTTCACATGAAATTTTCAGAGAGAAACACTTATTCATTGAATTATTGCTGTATATATATATACTTATCACGAATACCATATTTGTTTGTTAAAATATGAAGAACTACTCATATTCATGAGATGTTAGATTGGTTCGATACACAAACGAACATCTGTTATGTTGCTTGAGCCAGCGCTCGTGAAATCATCACAGGTGATGTCATAGATCCTTGACTCGAGATGCACCATTTGTCTCGTGCAGGATTAGCGTGTGGAGTTTGGAAATCAAGTGCAGCATATCGTGATAAGAAAAATGACACGGTGTGGTAACACGTGACTGATTGCTAGTTTTGTCATAATGTGATGCACGTTGGAAATTCTCCTCTCACTGGACATGTCGCTACATGGCTGAAATAATGCTGATGCGACGTTAAATTTTAACTCACTCACTCTTACTGTACATACTTCTCTATGGTTCCATGGTTCGCGTGTCTTTTGGCGGTGCGTACCATTTTCTATTCGAACTCAAATCTATTTTCTTTATTTTCTGTTATATATTTAGTATTATATTTGGGGGCACGCGTGGCCTTGTCGTCTAAGGCACCGCGATTCAACGTGCAGAGTTGCGTCCCTTGGGCACGCCAGAAACCTATGATTGGGGGTTCGAATCCCAGTTCGCCTCGATTATGTTTCTAGGTTTGTCAGCACCATACCCGTGCTCATGGGTTTCACCTAAGTGGTAAACGTCTGAGACCTGCATCACTTGGGGCTTTCCTCCCACATTAAGCTGACATGCCGTGATATGACTGGAATACTGTAAAAAGCTGCATTAAACCCAACTCACTCACTCACTCACTATTATCATATTTAGTTTGCTCATTTTGATTGGATAATTTAGGCAGACAATGTTTCATCAGCTGTGCAAGATGGCAAACGAGTAAGTACATATGATTTATTTAATATTATAAACATACCTCTGACATTTAGTTACTTCATCAGATGTGTAAAATGGAATAATTTTATTTTTTTATGTTGCTTGAAAAGTGGCATGAGATGCCTTTTATAAATTTCAGGGATGTGAAATCTCCGCGGAAACGCGGAAAATCGCGTTTTATAAAACAGTAGTCCTCGGAAAAAATCATCTTCCGAGTAAAAATATAATCAGATTTAAAAGTAACACTCCGAAATATGTTATCGAAAACCGGACAACCGTCGCAGATTGTCCTGTTTTCGATCAGAGTTTTCATCATCATAGGTTTTAGGACATCATACGTTTTCTATCACAAATACGTGCACTATGATGTGGGGTGTGGCGTCACACAGAAATTATAAATACATGTACTCAGATGATGGCTTGTTTTTTTAAGATAAAGTTGACTTTTAAGTTATAAGTAAATGAGATGTTTTACAGTTGTTCATGTGATTAGTGAGAAAACTATGAATGTTTCTTCAGCGTCCGAAAACCCATAACACGGGTATATATGTTGTATTAATGTCTAATGTTTGCAATGGAGTTTTGTTTTTTCAACAAAAGGTAAGCAAGTACAAGGTAAGTTTTTTTCAATATGCTTCAACATGGGCAAATGGTCAGACATTGCACGCTTGTGACAGTTGTCCTTGTGTCTGGGGATGGAGGATGAAGTTTATGGCAGTATTGCTCCCAGACCTGGCGGATAGCCAGGTGCGCGGAAGCTATGCCCGATTTTTTGAAAGTACTGCATCCGCCATCTTCGTTTATTTGACTTATTAAAGTTACTACTACTATCATTATTATTATTATTATTGACAAACTATATCTTGCAATCTGTATGTGCTAAATTGACACTTGTCTGAAACTTCCTGCACATGAATAAATGTACACTCATAGACAGATTCATTTGTGGCAGTGTTAATGTTTTACATAAGGTCTGACAACTCCTATATTGTCAATGTTGCTGGTACTGTTATATATACTATTCATAAAGATCATAAATTGTTTCAGGTTTCAGTATATCCATGAATTCGAAAACAACGCTTGTGTTGAAATGCAGACGCCAACTTTTGCAGCATGACAGGTTCAAGCTTTAAAAACAGAAAGGCCAAGAAACATTACAATTTAAATGTAAGTAAAGAATCGGATACTATACATTAACTGATTATAAGAGTGATAGTTTTGGTATGTTTTCTAAAGAGACACTGCAGACAGACGTACATGACAAGAGTACCAGAAAGAGACAACAACTGCGATACAAGAGGGAAGACCGTCCGATCTCCAGTTCCAGCGCCGATTCATTGTAGCATTCCCAAGCCCCGGCGTTCACGCATATCATCCCACTGGCGAGCTACACTAGATATTCGTATATTATTACACAAATATTCATGGTTGGATTGATACTTTCCATATCATGTTGTACATGTATACCCTGATCAGCGGGAGTGTATGGGAAGCAGAAGCACCCGTCACAAACACACACAAAGGCAAATCAACACGGGAACATTTGGAATTTCTTTTAGCTAGGGTATGGAATGTCCAAAGTACCTTTTGGGTGCCATACCGTCTTTATTTAGAAAAGGGAGCATTCATTGCATTATGTTGATTAGAATTATTAACTTTGTCCTGTATCAAAATTGAGTTATTCTAAGTCATGCAAACAAAAGATGACAGGACATGAACTGAAATAGACAGACATTCTCCTGTAGTGATTGAAAACTTGAAAATGTTTGCAATACTTGGCTAAATGTACAGTTATTTTATTTCTAAATAAGTGTTTTTGACGTGGAAAACATCTACTGACATTCAGGGATGTGAAATCTCCGCGGAAACGCGGAAAATCGCGTTTTTTAAAATAGTAGTCCTCGGAAAAAATCATCTTCCGCGTAAAAATTATTAAAAATTTTTAAAAAAAACACTCCGAAAAATATGATCGAAAACCGGACAATTGGCGCGGATTGTCCTGTTTTCGATCGGAGCTTTCACAGCATAGGTTTTCGGACATCATATGTTTTCCGTCACGAATACTTGCACTATAACGTGGGGCATGGCGTCACACAGAAATTGTAAATACTCAGAGTCAGCTGATGGCTTGTTTTTAAGATAAAGTTGTCTTTTAGCCTGTAAGTGAATGAGATGTTTCACAGTTGTTCATGTGATAAGCGAGAAATTTATGAATGTTTCTTCAGCGTCCAAAACCCCATGTCATGGGGATATATATTGTATTAATGTCTTATGTTTGAAATGGAGTTTTGTTTTTTTCATCAAAAGGTAAGTACAAGGTAAGTTTTTTTCAATATGCTTCAACATGGGGAAAGGGTCAGACATTGCACACTTGTGACAGTTGTCCTTGTGTCTGGGGGATGGGGGTTGAAGTTTATGGCAGTATTGCTCCCAGACCTGGCGGGTAGCCAGGTGCGCGAAAGCTATGCCCGATTTTGTTAAAGTACTGATTTAACTTCGAAATTTTACTGCATCTGCCATCTTGTTTATTTGACTTATTGACTTTTGCCATTGACTTATTACATTTCTTGGTGTGAATGTTGTCCAAACTGCATGAAATTGCTTAAAATGCAATCAAATGTTTTAAAAATTTCTGGGGGGGCATACCCCCAGACCCCCCTAGACTTTTCCTCTTTTTTCGGCAAAACCTGCTCACATCCCTGGACATTGCTATGTTTCATGAACATTTTCTTACAAGCGTACAACATAACAAAGCCTTTTATCTTCATCTTGCAGCAGCAGATTCAGGGAATAAAGCGTGGTTTGGACGCACGAAAGATATGTCACCAAGAAAGCGGAGACCAATAAACAATAGATCCACGAAAAAACGCTTTGACAACCGGTCAAAAAGCCTATTTAAAAGTTTAGCTGGACTGAAACCTTCCACAGGATGAGAGGGTTTCATTATCTTGTACAATCCCTCTGAACCGTCACAGTGTATTTATGGAGGTTCAGACGATTGCACAAGTAAATTTGAATCTAACCTGCCCTTGTGCACCCTTTCAGATGAATGTAGATCCAAAAAGGTTAATGTGGAAACTATGTTCCTAAAAGTAGTGATTGGGAATAACACCTCAGCTGTAACTGCCCCATCACCGACAAAGGGGTGTCATAAGTCTCTGGACTTCTTGCCAGGACTTTCGTCTCCTGCTTCTACCCAGAGGCAAATGCTGACGGACATTGATATTGTGGCAGATGATAATGCCCAACTACTAAATGTAGAGAAGCGAGCTTATTGTTTTGTCAGAGGGGGGACAAGGAAAGGGTAGAGGAAGAGGTATAGCGGTTGTGGTCTCAGAAGGGGCAGAGGGAGGGTGGTTAGAATTTGAGTTTGGGGCTTTGAGGACACCCAAAAGAGAGTTTGGCCCTATATTTAACCTATTCTACGTCATCAATGTGAGCACGTCATTGCTCTGGTTGTGAATGTAAGAAACTTTCCGTTGGGAATATTATATGTTGTAGCTGGATCACGAGGGGTACGAAGGGACGCATAAAACCCCATCTACCTGAGTGGTCCTGTTACAACTTATAATAGTGCACCTTTTTGATTTGAAGCGGGGTATAAGGAATTTCATTTTCCCTCTCAGAAATCCACGTGCAGCGTCACTTGCTCGTGGCGGTGTACAAGGGATTTATTCACCCGCTGAGAAATTTATTCCCCTCCAAGTCTGGATACATCGTATTTTATCAAGATTACATCATTCGGACATGGAGGAATGATAAACTACTGAATACACATTTAGCTGCGTCTATTTACAATGTAATAGTTGCTATATCACTTTTCAGTGACATTTAAGGAGATAAGTTCTTGCTTATCATGTTCACGGACTGGCAAAGGACGATGCTGAAAACCTTTGGCAAACTTTGCTTCTAGACACTTTCAAAACATCTAGTTATGACCTGCCTCTTTACCAACCTGGCAGTACCAACAAATTCGTGTATATTCCTGTGGGTTTCATAGTAACAGAAGACCTGACTTCAGAGAGGCTCAAGGAGGGCTTGGAAAAATTGGCATGCCCCCCCCCCCCCCCCAGAATTTTTTTAAACATTTGATTGCATTTTAAGCAATTTCGTGCAGTTTGGACAACATTCACACCAAGAAATGTAATAAGTCAATGGCAAAAGTCAATAAGTCAAATAAACAAGATGGCAGATGCAGTAAAATTTATAAGTTAAATCAGTACTTTTAAAAAATCGGGCATGGCTTTCGCGCCCCGTCTGGGAGCAATACTGCCATATACTTCATCCCCCAGACACAAGGACAAATGTCACAAGCGTGCAATGTCTGACCCTTTCCCCATGTTGAAGCATATTGAAAAAAACCTTACCTTGTACTTACCTTTTGATGAAAAAAACAAAACTCCATTGCAAACATAAGACATTAATACAACATATATCCCCATGTTATGGGGTTTTGGACGCTGAAGAAACATTCATAGTTTTCTCGCTAATCACATGAACAACTGTAAAACATCTCATTCACTTACAGGCTAAAAGACAACTTTATCTTAAAAACAAGCCATCAGCTGACTCTGAGTATTTACAATTTCTGTGTGACGCCACACCCCACATTATAGTGCAAGTATTCGTGATAGAAAACGTATGATGTCCGAAAACCTATGCTGCTGAAAGCTCTGATCGAAAACAGGACAATTCGCGATGGTTGTCCGGTTTTCGATCATATTTTTCGGAGGTTTTTTTTTCAAAAAATTTATTTAATTTTTACGCGGAAGATGATTTTTTCCGAGGACTACTGTTTTAAAAAACGCGATTTTCCACATCCCTGCAATGATAACAGAAATAGTTATTTCGATTGACAAACTATATCTTGAAATTTTTATGTGCTAAATTGACGTCTGAAACTTTCTGCACATGAGTAAATGAACACTTAGAGACAGATTGGTTGGTTGGTTTGTTGTTTAACGCCGCACTCAGCAATATTCCAGCTATATGACGGCGGTCTGTAAATAATAGAGTCTGGACCAGACAATCCAGTGATTGATATCATGAACATCGATCCACGCAATTGAGATCGATGACATGCATCAACCAAGTCAGCGAGCCTGACCACCCGATCCCGTTAGTCACTTTTTACAAGCGGTAACAACAAGTAACATATTTTGGTATGACACGGCCGGGTCACAAGAACACACACCGAGGAGGTCTCAGTATTGAGGACTCTTAGAGACTCCACCATTGGCTTACACTGATTAAAATATTTCTGGCAATGCAGTAAATAATGATCTACATTGTCAAGCTGATTACACACAGAACACTGTGCAGAAATGCCTTTATTAATAACAGATATATGCACCAAGACCACAATGCCCAAGACGAAGTCTGGTTAAGAGTACCTCCTCTCCCCGATTGTTTCAAGATATTTGTAATGTTTTAATAATGGGCACGATGCCATAAAGATGACGTCCTTTTAAGGATGACGCCCATCTCTGTTGCCATTTTGATTGAGCATGGATCTTACTGATGGTGCCTAATTCTGCAGAAGGTAATATTGTCTCATCCTGTTCCGACTCATCAAAGTCTAATGCAGCCTTTGCCATTTTTTCTTTGCCATTTCTAAGTAGTCCAACATAAGCAGGTATCCATGAAAACTTAACATCTAAAAGATTACGCTGAGGAAGAACCTACCCGAATTGCCGGTAATGAAAATGACGAAAATGACCGCTGACACAGACCTTAAAACATGAATCCAACGCAATGCTTCATTGATTGCTCCACGTTCAGCAGACAATACTGACAAATGATCGGCCAATCGTATGGAAATTTCTCTTTTTGCATTAACAATGAACACACCATCACCAACACGACCAGACACTGAGCACTTACATCCATCAGTGTAAATCTGCATGGCATTTATCCACTGTAACGTACGGATATGTTCCTCGGCTATGGCTTTAACACGAGGTGCTGGCTCAGATTTATCAATTTGTTCCAGTATACTCGGACCCCATGGTACCGCGGCATTCATCGTATCGCGGCATTTGTGATTTCCGATAGTTCACGCGGGACACGCCTCTTAGCGGCTGTCTATTAATGCAAATCAGTAACCAGGAAGTGCACACTTTGTAAACAATTTCAATTTCCTCGGAATGTTCCGTCTGCTGTAAGTAAGGAGTTATTAATCCGTTGATACATATTTCTGGCATCTGTTGTAATATTGCCTTACCCCCATCTATCAATGGCCAACGATATAACCCGCAGTTTCCCAAGTAAACTTTCTCTATCGACCTGAACTAGATCATCTGCATATTCATGGCGACTAATGAGGTAACGGAAGTTACGTAGTCCGCACATTTTTTCCCGCTCAGTGCCCAGAATCTATTGGGAGATCATAAGGGCCATAATGCCAAACTTAGAAATACGTTCTTCACTAGTAATCAAAAGATAAATACATACTTTGGGCATACTAGGAGTGCTTTTAATATATTTATTGTTGACTTTTAAAAAAATTCCATTTTGTGACAAATTATTGTCATCCATTTTTTTTTAGACAATCTTAAAATATAATTTCTGATATTTTGTTGTTGACTTATAAAAATATTTTTCTCTTACTTTTCGGTAAAAATGCATTGAATACCTATTGCTGATAACACATTTAGAATTTTACTTGTGCTGTCTTTGCACTTGTCTGGACAAATCACTGATGTCTGGCATGATCATACCAAGTGGTTGGTAGAATTATGTCCTCTTTTTGTCCAATTCGGACCTCCATACACAACTTTTCTCTGTACCGCGATACGATGGAGTTCTCTCCCTTGTCAAACAGAGCGCGAGGCCCGGCTTTTACTCGGAGCTACTAATGTAAATAATGAACTTTTATCAGTAAAATATGCATTGTTAGATAGCATGAATGATATCTGATAAACAGATCACGAATAATCATAAAGGTTAGTGAGTGCATTTTGTCCCGTTTAGCGTACATGACAAGTGCCGCGATACCCCGAGGTTGCAGGCTACATCAAGATCAACTGATGTAAGATCAAGCAACCATGACGTCTTCGCCTGAGAAATCGGTGACGTTTTAGCCTGCACCCCACTTTCAGAAAGTTGGAATAAGGCCTCATTACCATCTTTCCAAGAATTTTGAAAATACTCAAAACAATCATATACCACAGTTGTGTGGGCCCGTTGTGTGTTTTCTTCCATATGATTTCGATTTGAACATATATGTTACTTCCAACAGTTCCAGCCTGATAACTAATGGCATTTCACCCGAACTGGAAACATTCCGCTTGAGAAGATTTTCCGCGAAGCAGAGTGTATTTGTGCAACCTACTTCACAAAACAGAAACATCGGTTCTCTTTCGTTCAGAGATGACACCTCACCAGGGCACTGCATGTGGTGGTCATGGGGGACATCCCAAGAGGATATTCTATGTGTCTCGTGAAATATTATGTTTCTCTCATCTCGTGACGGGGGAAGAGACCAGTCGCCACGAGTGAAAATATATCTCCCCCCCGCCACGAGATGAGAGAAACATGATATTTCACGAGACACATGGAATCTCCTATATATTATATACTATTTGTGTGTAGTTGTCTACCCGAAAATTAAATTATTTCATTACAAATGTAAAACCTTGAAACGTAAATTCTCCCTACCTAACACACAGGGACGGTTCACAACCCCTTGTATTTGCAACTTGAATAATAGTTTGTGTTTGCAAAATCTTATAAAATATATACAAAAGTATTAAAAAATATTTAGGGTCACGACAATTCTTTATCATACATTTAGATATGATTATATACGAAATCAACTTTAACAAAAATAAATTCTTGAAAACTACGAGACAGCTGTTGGAAGTGAAGAGAATACACGCTGGTCAAGTAACAAAAAGGGCGCTAAGCGAAACAATCTCGACTGACACATGTATACACCGGTTGGTTGGGTTGTTGTTTTACGCCGCACTCATCAATATTCCAGCTATATGACGGCGGTCTGTAAATAAGCGAGCCTGGACCAGACAATCCAGTGATCAATATCATGAGCATCAATCCACGCAATTGGGATCGATGACACGCATCAACCAAGGCAGCGAGCCTGACCACCCGATCCCGTTAGTCGCCTTTTACGACAAGCACAGTCGCCTTTAACGGCAAGCATGGGTTGCTGAAGACCTATTCTACCCCGGAATCTTCACGGATCGTATTACACTGGACACCCCAACGTCATATATACTAAGGTCCTGTGGTGCTATCTAATAATAATATCGCACGCAAGCTAACGTAGATAAAAATAATTAATAATTAATCTGATGAAAAATTTGACATGAAAATCAGATTCCTTGGGTCACTTCTGGTTTATTAAAACTAATCTACGAATATTGTTCTCGTTACAGTGAGTGAGTGAGTTGGGTTTAACGCCGCTTTTAACATTTTTCCAGTTATATTGCGGCGTGTCAGCTTAATGTGGGAGGTAAGCCGGAAGTGATGCAGGTCTCAGACGTTTACCACTTCAGTGAAACCCACGAGCACGGGTATGGTGCTGACAAACCTAGAAACATAATCGGGGCGAACCGGGATTCGAACCCACAATCATAGGTTTCTGGCGTGTCCAAGGGACCCAACTCTGCACAGCGAATCGCGGCGCCTTAGACGACTGGGCTACCCGTGTCCCCTTCTCGTTACAATACGTAAAGAAGTAAAAAAGGGCTCGATACTAAATTATCTTACAATTGTACGCTAAGCATGATGGGAAACGGAACAGCTGATCGTTGGAATTGTCTTACATGTGGGGGCACGGGTGGCCAAGTCGTCTAAGTCGCCGCGTTTCGCTGTGCAGAGTTGCGTCCCTTTGGCACGCCAGAAACCTATGATTGTGGGTTCGAATCCCGGTTCGCCCCGATTATGTTTCTAGGTTTGTCAGCACCATACCCGTGCTCGTGGGCTTCACCGAAGTGGTAAACGTCTGAGACCTGCACCACTTCGGGCTTTCCTCCCACATTAAGCTGACACGCCGTGATATAACTGGAATATTGTTAAAAGCGGCGTTAATCCCAACTCACTCACTCGTACATGTCTATTCTGCGTGACTATATACGGTTGACTGGTTTATTTTCTGTCTTGAAATATGTTTGGTAGTGTTGGATGAATGCAGCGAACAGATTGGGGGAAATTGGGATAAAATTCCGTTTAGATAGATGAATCAAAATTGGGGAAAAGAAAATACAATAAAGGTAAACGTGTGGAAGGGCAGTGGGTGTTCGGGGCATCGATAGAAAAGTTCAGAAACATTTTAAACCTGGCACAACCATAATCGGTGACTGCTGGAAGACGTTCGCCATTCACGATAGAGTCGCCGAGGGGGCTTTGAAACGGTCCCCCCCGCAAAAGACATCTATATTTCTTATTTGAGGAATTGTGTGTCCGAAGGAAATATCAGGATGTCCAGGATCAGAGTTCACGGCTAATTGTTCGGGCCTACAAACCACAAGGGAGGGACAGGGGGTAAGCCGAGCAAAACCTCGCCCGCCGCTCACCTAGATTTTCACAAATATTACAGTTTTGTTGCCAGGAATTTATTCCACATGTTTAAGCTGAGACCATGAGAAATTCTATTCTAGTCTATCAATACAGTATCAACACTAAGTGTACGCTGCCAGCCACCTCATGATATAAATAAATGTTTATATGCTGCATGTAAATGCAATAACATGTAATACCTCGATGTATAATGTACATCAGGTCTATAATTATATACATGTCCATATGTAGATCGTCTGTACCCTACCCTACGAGGGTGTTCTGTACAATAAAAAATCTTGATTCTTGATTCTTGATCCGTCGAGATCCGGGTAGAATAAGTCCTCAGCAACCCATGCTTGCCGTAAAAGGCGACTTTGCTTGGAAGAGGCGACTAACGGGATCGGGTGATCAGACACGCTGACTTGGTTGATGCATGTCATCGTATCCCATGCGTGGATCGATGCTCATGATGTCAATTACTGTATTGTCTGTTCCACCCTCGATTATTTACAGACCGCCGTCATATAGCTGGAATATTGCTGAGTACGGCGTTAAACAACAAACAAACAATTTATTGGTTTCTATCAAAATTATATATTTTCAGAGACTAAGCGTTAGTCTACTAACAAACTTAAGGATGAGCCTAATGCAAAACTACCATCATTAGAAATGGTTAATGAATTGCCTAATTGGGCTTAAACCCGCTATATATAAATGTCTACCATATTGAACATAATTCAAATAATGATTAAGGGATGACAGTTTCCAGTGAATAAACACTTTATTAGTTATAACCTCCAAACCTTTTTTTTCAAAAGAGTTGATTTGGTCACTGTAGTTTCAATCCTTAAGTGAGTGAGTGAGTGAGTGAGTATTGTTTTACGCCGCTTTTAGCAATATTCCAGCAATATCACGGCGGGGGACACCAGAAATGGGCTTCACACAATGTACCCATGTCGGGAATCGAACCCGGGTCTTCGGCGTGACGAGCGAACGCTTTAACCACTAGGCTACCCGACCGCCCCTCAATCCTTAAGTGTCATGCTGGCCCAGATGCCATCAGTGCCCAAACGTAAACAAACTCGGACCAGCGTGCCCATGCCTGCTTCATTAGAGCAGGGGAGCAACTGATAAGATCATGGTAAAAGAGTATCAGATTCAGTGAGAGGGGGGATGCTGACAGGGAGAGTTTGGGCTTGTGCCACTAAGTGTTGAGGGGAGTACGTTACTGTTCAATGACAATAGTTCCGTCAAAGTGTAATGTTCACTGCAATGAAAATATAACTTTTCTCAGAAAACTCAGTCTTTCACAATGAAGGACATAATAAGTAACACAACGTGAAACCGAAAACCCGGGGTCGATTCCCGACATGGGTACAATGTGTGAAGCCCATTTCTGGTGTGTACCGCTGTGATATTACTGGAATAGTGCTCAAAGCGTCGGCGTAAAACCATATTCATTCATTCATTCACTCACCCACCAACCCACCCACTCACTCACTCACATACATACATACATACATACATACAGCACGCATAAAGAGAATGCGTTATTTTCCGCGAAGCAGAGTGTGTTTGTGCACCCTACTCCACACAACAGAAATATCGGTTCTCTGTCGATCAGAGATGACACCTCACTGTGGTCGTAGTGCGTTTTTAAATTTTCTTAATGAGGACATTTCTGCAAATTGTACAGTTTGTATAACCAGCTTGACAATGTGGCTCATTATCTACTGCATTGTCAATAATATGTAAATCAACGTAAGGTTATTATGGAGTCTTTTAAAGTCCTCAGTATTGGAATATTGTTCGCCATGACGTTCAGAATGTTATTCTTGCTGTGGCAGTTTTTCTCCTTATAACATTTCTAGAAATTAGTAAACCTTTATTACGAACAAGATGTAAATGAACCTCGTTGCCCCAACCCACCTAAAACTTTCAAAGATCAATCAAACGTTCACCTCATCTTAATATTGATTAACCCTGAAACCCCAATTGAAAACTCTCCTCAATAGGGTTAGTGAATGAGAATGGTTTTACGCCGCAATTACTAATATTTCATCAATACCAGGGCGAGAGACCAGAAATGGGTTTCACACATTGTACCCATAAGGGGAATGGAACCGGGGCCTTCGTCGTGACGAGCGAACGCTTTAACCACATGATCTTCAGCAACTCATGCTTGCTGTAAAAGGCGGCTATGCTTGTCGTAAGAGGCGACAGACGGGATTGGGTGGGTAGGCTCCCAGACTTGGTGGATGCATGTCATCGTATCCCATTTGCGTGGATCGATGCTCATAATATCGATCACTGGATTGTTTGGTCCAGACCGCCGCCATGAGCTGGAATATTGCTAACAACAAACAAACAAACTTTTAAATGTTTCAAATAAGTGAATTTGGAAGGTCGTGCGAATAATCATATGATGTTTTTTTCTCAGTAAAGGATGAATCCAGATTTCCCAGATACTTCAATCTCCTTTCAACTCCTACACCGCATATAGAGACACCATTCTATTACCTCTGGGTTGGGTTGGGTTGGTTTGTTGTTTAACGCCGCACTCAGCTATATGACGGAAAACTGGTTGCATACTTACCAGATTAACATCCCCCGGAAACCAACACTTCCACAGATGCGGGGATGTCATACTAGGAATGCAACCTGTGCACTGACACGACAAATTCAGACACACCTGGATGCTGTCAAGACCAGGTCTGCGGCAAGACTTGATGCAACAAGGAAGTTATTGTGTAGTATCATACCAAATAGTATGTCAGGTCAAAGCGGGCACTTTTTAATTTCTTAGCTTTTCTCTTTTTGGAACAGCTACCACCAATGACGTAAATATTTTTGCTAAACATATCAATGCCCTTGTCAGCCATGAAAATTTAGTCTCAAATAACCTCCAACAACATGCCAAACATTTATCCTCTTATATGTCTTTAGTTGACTCACGCTTTCATAATGCCATGAAAGCAATCAAAACCAATCATGACACAATTCATTTTGCAACAATAACGCTCAACAGAGACGTCAATTCTTTTAAGTCCTCGTTTGTTGCCCTATCGGCATTACTTATGGATCAGGTAGAGCTGGCGTCTGTCGTTGACCACCAACAAGAGGAACTTAAATAAGGCATCCGCAGTTTGGTCAATAATAGACTCCTCTCCTCTCCTGATCTCAGAAGAAACTCTACAACAAACTATCATTCACCTTACCAAACTACTTTCTAGCACTCGACCCAACCTTGCAGATGCCTCCTCCTACTTCTCACAAGGTCAGTTTATATATACTCGGGCTGGCGATCGTCTATATGTGTCTATCAAATCCCCAATTTCCTCCTTTGGCAAACCATTACACCTTTATAAAATTATTTCTCTTCCCGTTTCTGTCAATGAGACATCTATCCCCTCATACTTTGCTGTCAGTGAAGATAATCAGCACTCTGTTACTCTCTCGGACACCCAAGTGTGTACCTGTACCGGGCGTAGCATTCTCCACAGCCCATACAGGACATCTCTAACTCCTGGCACTGTTCCTTCTAGTGAGCTCGCCCTTTTTCAAAACAACAGAGCACATGTAAAGCAACTGTATGACTTTCGTTATGTAACCAAGCCTCACCCTCCTACTCTACTTGAAATTGACCACTCTACTGTGTTAATCTATCGTATCCTTACCCTATCCCTAACCTGTCCTTCCATACAACGTATGATTCCAGGCTGTTCCTTCTGTGTCCTGAAGTCTCCGTGCTCCTGTGCTTTGTCAACTGAATCTATCTTCTTCCCTGCATCCTTCAGCTCTTGCACAAACAACACAACACACTTTACACCCTGTCAGTCCTGCCCTTCTTCAGCATTTCTTTGATGACTCTAACCTCTCTGCTATTGTCGGAAAAACTACCATCAAAGGGGCTATCTCAATCACCAATATTACTCAATTTCACCTCTACTCTCACAACTTTTCTCCTTTTTGGCACGAGATAACCAAGACCATCTCAGTCTCAAAAGAATGGTTGCCAGTGCCAAGAAAGATGAAACAGTCTTCAAAAATCTAGCCGAACCTTTATTAGATGGTGAAATTAATATTCCAAATTCATGGCCCGACACTAATGCCTTTATTGTTATAGTCAGTACCATCATGTCGTCCTTTTCGGTAATCTTAGTTATTTGGCTTTTCTTGAAATTACGTTCTTTAACGACTGCTCTTGCTCTTCTGACCAATGCAAGACCTATTCGTCCTCTACAACCACCATCTTTTGACTACAAACAGCTCGTGCCTACCACATCAAAACCCGACAACCTTTCTCTACCTGATGTAACAGAGTATCACGTTTCTAACTGTTAGGGGTTCTATCCATTCTACTTTGTCTTATCAATTTCACTCTTATATTCAAACAGAAAAAAATCCAATCAAAACTGCCTTGTCTTAGAAATCACCACCGGCCCGGACTGTATTACTATTCCTATTATTGCTCTTTCTCTATGTCCATCTTACTGGACCATCAGCCCCCCTACTTATATTCACAATCTCAGAGTCACTGATTACTTATTTCCTAGTCTTTCTCTGGAATGGCCTAACTTCTGCATCAATAACAACTTATGGACACCTTCCTTTATCTACCAACTGAAATTCGTTTAAAAAAATTTAATGCCAAGGAACTGCGAAAAATGCTAAACCAACCTGTCAACACCCCTAACCAACCCTCCACAGCATCAGTTAGCTCATCGTCATCTTCAAATCTCCGGCCCCGGAGGTGTTTTTTCAGCCAAGAAAGAGGTGGAAGTCACTGAGGGCTAGGTCTGGAGAATAGGGTGGGTGAGGGAGGAGTTCGTAGCCACATTCTTGCACAGCTGTCATTGCAACAAGGCTCGTGTGGACTGGCGCGTTGTCCTGGTGAAGCAGAATTCCCACGACGGATTTTTCCACGACGTTTCACCTTGATGGATTGGTGCACCTGCTTCAATAACTTGGCGTAATACTCCCCATTCATTGTGGTGCCATGGGGCAGGTAGTCGATGTGAATCATTCCTTTGCTGTCACAGAAGATGGTCATCATAACCTTCTTGGTGGATCTGGTGGCATTGAACTTCTTTGTCTTTGGAGAAGTGGCGTTTTTCCATTCCATCGACTACTGTTTGCTCTCTGGATCATAATGATAAACCCAGGTTTCATCACTGGTTACAATCCTAAAATGAAAATCATCTGGGTTGGCGTTGTACAAGGCTCCACTGATGGTGACCCTTGATAGCTTCATGTCATCTGTAGGCATTCTCGGGACCCATCTGGCACACACTTTGGACATGTGGAGTTTACCATGAATTATATTATGTATGGATCTATATGATAGGCCTGTTGTTTCTTCTAGCTCATGGAGAGTAATACAGCGGTTTTCCATCACTAGTTTGTGTACAGTGTCAATGTTTTCAGGGCTGGTACTGGTTGATGGCCGTCCGGACCGGGCATCATCTTCTAAGCTCCCTCTGCCACGCTGAAATTCCTTCACCCATCGTTTGATAGTTGCAGACGATGGGGAAGACTCTCCATAAACTGCAGTCAATCGCTCTTCCACCTGTTTGGCAGATTGACCCTCTAGGACAAGGAACTTTATCTCCGCTCTGTACTCAGATTTGTCCATTTTGCCAATTCACTAGGGGTAGTTCTCTTCCACGAAGTGTTGTGACAAAATATTTGCAGCCAGCAATATGTTTCTACATAGCATCTGTAGCTAAGACATTCATGTACATCAGGTGTAGCGCATTGTACCATTCGACCAGGAATACTGTGTGAGGCTCAAAGCTTTTTGATATCCCCTCGTATATCCTGTTAATCCATGGAGGATATATTAAGGCTTTGGATGACGATACTGTAAAGCCGAACAAGGTGCTGTACCCAAATCTTACCATAACGTAGTATTACTTCCTACCACACCCAGTTGTCATAGTTGTCTTGAATATTTATCATCTGTATATCCATTCTTCAGAAATGATTATGTCCATACTTTACCATAATCCCTATTATGACGTATATTTGCCAATGCCCATATTGCCACTTTTAAGAACACAAGCGTATCCTAACCTTCGTCTTTGATGAACATTAGTCAAATGTCATATGTTATTTTTTGCATTGTATTATCATGTCTGTATCAACATTTATCCTTATCTAACTATGTCAATTCTATTTTTTGCTTTTGAGGACAAAAGCTTCCCGTCGCAGGGGGTATTGTCATAGCTTTCGTCTAACACCAATTCCCCATAAGAAAATATATATTAATCAGCCTATATCGGTAAACCAATATGACAATTCTTAAAGTAAATTCTGTGTAGTGAATGCACTAACTGACCGCCGCATACAAGATATTTTATGTTTCACATATGCGGCTAAACTCACGGTCACTCCAGCTGTGGGACAGTGGCCCATCATGCAAGTCTCCCCAGCCAGGCTGACACAAAGGGTCACTCTCTCAGAGAACCAGTGATTAGAGGGTTAACTTCACGTCACAGGGTCGGCACACATAGTCAGTCCGACTGTGAAATAAGGGTCAGTTAGGAAATATAACAACCTACTTGAATAAATTCTTAAATAATGACGCAACCATCCACGGTTACAGCCGATCAACCGCTGACACCTTGGATGTTGTGATCTTTAGTTATGTAACGTAATGAAGGCCTGAGTTGTATATATACGGCGGTCGGTGGTAGCAAACTAGAAATAAACTAGAAAACTTCAAGGCCCTAGGCGTATTCCTAATCAAAACAGACCTAATTAAGCGCATCTAAAAACTAATTAATCTACCAATCCAAAATCCAATAAACATACAAACACCCACCTCACCCGGTTCCCTTAGTTCCCTCCTCCACCCACCTCGGCATTTATTCCAAATTTAAAAATTTCAAAAAATCAATATAAGCAACCCCTAAAAACCCCCTCTTGGGTTGCACACACCACTTTCACCCTTCTCGGAATACACTAAATGGTCCGGCCAGGCCCGTGTGCGAAATACGCTGCAGTCGGAAAGCGCACGTTAAACCTTCTATATCAGTCAGTCAGTCAGTAGCAAACTTCACTCTGCTTCCACCAATAAACGCCATCAACTCCGCATCCTCCTCTGTTCTTCAAGGTAAGACACTATTGACTTAACTGTTAACTTATTCTGTCAGCTACGATCTTAATACGTTAGGTGTAGGTTAGATATATTTCGACTATATCGTAGCTTTGAGAAAATTATCATTGACTTAATATCCAGACAATACTTCCTCTCGCGAAGGTATATTTTGGTACAGTAAAGTACGGTTATAACGAACTCAAAGGGACTACTAATTTTAGTTCGTTATAACCGTAGTTCGTTATAAGCATATATACAGTATAACAACAGCAAATAGTCAGGACCCAAAAGTAAGTTCGTTATATCCGTCAGTTCGTTATAAGCGTGTTCGTTATAACCGTAGTTTACTGTATATTAGTATACTAGTAGCACGGCAACATCCCAATATGAGTACGTGTACCAATGTCAATAACTTGTACGTTCCTACATTCAGGGACACATACTCAAAGCAATGATTTGCCTGTAACTTAGTAGCAATGAAAACTGAGTCGGCCAGCATTAAATTATATTGTTTGTTATAACAATATGTTGTTAAATATCCACGCGTGACAGCGTGAGACCGTGTACTGTTTTCTACTAGACATATTTTCTCGTAGTAAATGCCTTTTAATAACCAGCTGTAAAACCTTAAAATACGTATTGTACATCTATATAGTCATCTCATTATCTGTTGTTTACCGATTATATTATTATGATCATACGTGTTGTACACGTATCGAATTATTATAATTATATGTATACGATAATATGTGTATGACTACCTCTGAACACGACCCGTGAAGATTCCGGGTAGAATAGGTCTTCAGCAACCCATGCTTGTCGTAAAAGGCGACTAACGGGATCGGGTGGTCAGACTCGCTCACTTGGTTGATGCATGTCATCGATCCCAATTGCGTGGATCGATGCTCATGATATTAATCACTGGATTGTCTGGTCCAGACTCGATTATTTACAGACCGCCGTCATATAGCTGGAATATTGCTGAGTGCGGCGTAAAACAACAAACCAACCAACCAAACCTCTGAACACGTGTTGCACAAGTATTATATTATCTTGTCATTATAATTAAATGTACTTGACTCTGCTTCCACCGAATAAACGACATCAACTCAGCAGCCTTCTCTGTTCTTCAAGGTGATAGCCAGTCGTGACCGCTCTACTACCGCTAATTCCCCTAATTAAGTAGTAACACCCAAAGGACGTCTATGTCACCCAAAAGACACGCTACGTCAAGCGCATTTGCGATTCGGTCAATGATATTGCGTCCTCGTCTCATCCGCTATGCAGGGAATACGAAATTTTACACAGGGAGCAACTTCATTTGTTTATGGATAAGGCGAACAATGAAGTTAAAGAGAAACACAGAAGTTATGGGAATTTTATAGACGTAGTGTTAAACAAGCTTATTACCAGAGAAACAGAGATTCGTAATTCTTCAAGAAAACAGAAATGTGTAAGGTGTGATAGGGGGGATTACGAAAGGGGAAAGAAACTGCCAGAAACGCAAACCATTTAGAGGGGGGGACCCGTCGCAACCGAAACGACTCTACACTTTTCCAGTCCCGATTCCCGCACGGTTATCACTGAGGATGAGGGGTACAGTCACATTGCATCCTGACACAAAGACACGCACAGCATCGTTCTCACTGACCCAATGTACATATACCCCAATAGCGCTGAGACGGTTAGGGAAGTGCTGCGACAAATGTGCAGGGAAACGATTTAGATCATTATGGTGGTGATAAAAGACATTGGACTGTAGTAGGCTGTGGTGGTTTGCCATTTTCTATCATAAAGAAATTGAAGGATGAAGCGTGTGTGTGCCAGGCATGCCATAGCAGTTTCTAAAACAGAAGTCTCACGCAAACAAGCCTGTACAAATGCATTTTCAAAATTAGAATTTGATTGAGTGTATCTTAAAATCGAACTAAATTGGACAACCCTTCTGGAGTATTTCTGTGGGCTTTAAAACTGAAACAGCTAACTGCCCAAAACGGTAGCGACCATCATAGGGCTCTGCTCCTTGCTTTCCATCTCGGCACTCTCCGTGAGCTCATCAACCACTATGTCACATCTGAATCTGCCCCCCATTCGGCCAAAGGTTTCCTAAATCATGCATGCAAAGTCTCAATACACTTCCCCAAATGCTAGCTACCTTTTGGAAAAGGTTTTCAGATATTCGCGAGGGATAATTAACTTTAAAATGGCAGTCCGTCGGAATCACCCTCCGCTTCCTCTTTGTGCCTACCGCCAAAGTCAGGGTAAAACCATGTACATATCCATAATGTGTTTAACTGTGCATATACATAAACTCAAATGTATCAAATAAGCAAACGGAGCAAAATCTGTTAACCTCATCTTTATTATTCCATTGTGCCGTGGCTCCCTCAAAATTGTGTATTACACTTTAAGATGAGGATGGACAGGGAGCACTCTCGTGTCAAGCCAGGCACCATGTTGTCTCCGAAGACGTTTGGAAAACAATGCAATGAACACTCGGTACAGCCGTTTTGCTGCATAACTTCAAGAATGACGAAGCGTTGACAGATGACAAGCCTTCCGGTATCAACTATACGAAAGACGCGCAAAGTGAAGTGGTGCACTGATTGGCACCACCATCCTTAATAGACGTCAGAGTAACGTGAAGATCCGGTGAAGAATAAGATCTTCATCAACCCATGCTTGCTGTAAAAGGTGACTATGTAAGAGGCGACTAATGGGATCGGGTGGTCTGGCTCGCTGACTTGGTTGATGCATCTCATCGTATCCCAACTGCGCGGATCGATGCTCATGGTGCCAATCACAGGATTGTCTGGTCCAGACTCTATTATTTTACAGACCGCCGTCATATAGTTGGAATAATGCTGAGAGTGGTGTTAAACAACCAAATATAGACGTCAGAACGCCTGAGAACACATATCAAGTAGGAGACAACATAATTGCAAGGACACCAGGACAGATATGTTCCAGGACTTACAGTACCTAAAGATTTGTCACTCAGCAGTAAACAATCCTAAAGATGAATTTCAGTTTTCCATGGATCTCATGAACATTTTGAGCTTCAGATTGTTACCAGACCCACATCCAGGATGCACGCACGCACACACGCACACACGCACACACGCACTCACTCACTCACGCACTCAAAGAGTGTGACTTGGCAGTCAAACTGCACCTACTTATATCAGATTTCACCATTTGTGTAGGGAATTATAGTTTTTGGTCAGCGTATCAATCTGGAAGTGTTAATCACTGGATTGCAGCGTTAAACATCAAACAAACAAACAAACAAACTGGAAGTGACACACAGATGGTGGCTGTAATGCAAACAGGCATCTATTGTCTGGCTGCATGTTTTTACAACCTGATCGAGATGTCTGAGTATTGACTGCAACGATACCTTTGTGTATTTTATCAATTTTAAATATTATCTTTATATTTTGATATGAATTATTAACCAAGTGTTTGCACTATGATACTACCCCTCTGTTACAAGAAGCTTATGTCTTCAAAAGCAAAAATGATTAACTCAGGTGATATTATCAAGATCTTAACGGCACCGGAAACCAAGATTTTCGGGTTCTCGCTTCTGTGTGGAATTTAGGGACCTACTATGATCTAGGTTATATGATGTATGCATGTTATTTGACTGTATTAAAATTAACTATTTTCCAGGGATGCGCAACCAGACTCTGTCATGTTGCATAAACAAACAGTCGTCTCGCCTGCGCGACTTCAATTAGCCAGTGTAACACCGTCCCATGTCCCACTGGAAATACCATGTCAACAAACCCGTACTGAAGTACGAGGGGAGGGGGGAGCGAGGGGAGCCCCTCTTTTGAAAACCAAATAGGGAGCAGTGCACACTTTTTCAGATCCAATTAGTGCTGTGGGGGCTCGAATGCGCTTCGCTGGCTCGTTTAATTAATGTGTTAAATAGACGCTCTACCACGGGACCATGAGATCTATGACATGTAATCAGTGCTCGTTTAACGGGTCATTAAAGGGTCATTAAATGAATTGCACATGCGTGTGGCATTCATCTTTTCTTGAAGCCACAGCCACCATTGTATTGTCAACATGAATGACCAATCCAACCACGCCATGGTTTATGACGATGTCTTCCGATGTCTCTTGTCTACTGGCTTACTGCCCGTGGGGTCATAGGTGACTTTGTAGGAGCCTGCCCGGTTGTGGTAGTGGCCAGTTGACACGGAAAAATGACTGGAGTTTAGGGAAAGACAGCCGGACCAAGAGCTGCGGGCAGAAAGTATCGATTCGGAAAGGGAGTTACTCACCCCACCTCACCCTGTCACAGCTCCTTAACACCTTTACTACTGGGTGTACAAGACTCCAGGTCACGTTGTACAGCGGGAACTGAGAGTCGGTTCCAATCACCTGTTAGTGGATTGGAAGATGTTCTGCTGGGAAGTCTGTCTGACAGTTATTGAGGCAGACAATAAGATCGGTGGCCCTGGAACCACAGTTTGGAAAATAGAAGTACCACCGTGGGAAAAGGGTCGAGGGAGTCTGGGTGCTCAGTGGCATCAAATGAGAGAGTCACCAAGTCTTTCTCACCGTGCTGACAGACAGGAGTGCGGCCACACTCATCCCAGCGATTGAAAGACATGTTGCCAAGGGAACGACAATCATTGCTGGAAAGCCTACAGCTCACTCGGCAAGATAGGCTGCACTCACAGACGGTCAACCACTCCGTCAACTTTATGGATCCAGAAACTGGGGCGCACACCAATACCATTGAGTCAACCTGGCGCATCGTAAAGAACTACTTCGTTGAATACATATTTCATCAAGCCCTCCATTCAATCAAGAACTTACTGGTAGTTGAGCCAACTGAAAACGCCACTGCATAAGCCACGCCTTGACGTCTTTTGTCCCAAAGTGACACGTCTGAAGTTTCCCTCCTGGAAACCAACCTGCACTGATGAGTCCTGGTGGGACAAAATGTGTTTAAAAGGATGACTCTGATCTGATTTACCGGAAAAACGCTTGAAATGGTAAGAATTTATGGCTAACCCTTGCCAAAGAAAGCTAACCCTTAAGGAACGCCTAGGGGTGTTGGATTGCATCTTCTCAAGGCAAGAGAGTTTACTGACTCTAAAAGTCCAGTTTCCACCCTTTCCGAACCAGGCTGGTATTATGGAGTTTCATTTTGGCTGGACTAACAAGTCTAAGCATAGTCCAATCAAAATCGCACAACGAAATCAAAATCCTGTTCTTAAACTGTGGCGCAGATTTTGATCGATTGCTGGAATTGCAAAACATGTGCACCTCCAACTCGTTCACAACACATATTTTTCACAAATCTTTTCATGTATTTAATCAAGGTGCTCACATGATTTGATGCATTTTGCAATGTAAGACCAGTTTTATCACAATATTGATCTTGATTATCGATCAGATCGTCTTGACTGGAAACCGCCATTTTTTTTAAGCAAATGCAAGTGATACGAGAGCTGGAATCTGATTGGTCTATAGACGAGGCATAGAAAGGACATAACTCGTAATAGCCACACATACTAAGTCAACTCTTGTAACCAGTCAGCCACACCACCAGAAGCTGCAGTCACTGTATGATCTACAGACTACTCCAAAACTATCAGACATCTGTAGAATTCCCATCTCCCTCCGAATCAGGAGCATTCCTCTCCTCTACCGAACTACAGGTTCATGTGACTGAACAAATCTTTTGCAACTTGCAGATCATCAATAGGCATCTCTTGAAGTGACATTGTTCAATTTCCTTAAGTCAATACAGAACCTGCAGGATCCATCTTTTTGGGTCACTAAGCAGGCGAAGATCAAGGACTACTACTACTAAGCTCCGTAATGTTTTGTTGTAACATCTTATCTTCTACTAACTGCTTCTTAGTCAAAGGAACCCTTCTAGCAGGTAATTTGATAGGGGTTGCCCCACCGTGTTGATGGACTAAGTAATCTCATCCGTCTGCCCTAACAAACTGTCTCCACCAACGAAAACATCCCAAAATTCTCACACTTTTGACTTTCTGAAAGATCAGTTGAACACTGATCAACGGGAGTAGTGCACTTTACCGGGCGCACTTTTTCAGATCCAATTAGCGCTGTGGGGGTTCAAACGCGTTTCGCCGGCTCATCGGCTAGGCTAATTAATGCGTTAAATAGCCGACGCTCTACCACTGGACCACGAGCGCTATCACAGGTGCTCAGTGCTCGTTTGACAGGTCATTAGCACCACATTAATACACATCAGCAATTAAATAAACAATGGATTGCGCATGTGTGTTTCGTCACGATCCGCCTCCCCATTCATCAATTGTTGAAGCCACACCCGCCATTGTTTTGTAAACATGAACGACCAATGGTGTATGATGACGTGTTTCGTCTCACGTTCGATGCGATGACTCTTGTCGACTGGCTTACCAACCGCGGGGTCATGGGTGACATCGCAGGAGCCTGTCCCCGTTGCAGTAGTGGCCAGTTGACTCGGAAGAAAGACTCCAGTTACGGGAGAGACAGCCTGGTTTGGCGCTGCCGGACCAAGAGCTGCGGGCGGAAGGTGTCGATACGTGAGGGGAGTTGGTTTTCCGGCTCCCATCATACCCTGTCGCAGCTCTTGAAGCACTTGTACTACTGGGTGTACAAGACTCCCGGTCACGTCATACAGCGGGAACTTTGAGTCGGTTCCAATCAAACGTTAGTGGATTGGAACATGTTCTGCCGAGAAGTTTGCATGACGGTATTTGAAGCGGACAGCGAAAAGATCAGCGGCCCTTGACCTACATTGGAGATAGACGAGTCCAAGTTTGGGAAACACAAGTACCACCGTGGGAAAAGGGTCGAAGGAGTCTGGGTTCTAGGCGGGATCAAGCGTGAGAGTCATCAAGATCGGCAGCCCTTGAACTACGGTGGAGATAGACGAGTCCAAGTTTGGGAAACGCAAGTACCACCGTGGGAAAAGGGTCGAAGGAGTCTGGGTTCTAGGCGGGATCGAGCGTGAGAGTCGTCAAGTTTTTCTGACGATGTTGACCGACAGGAGTGTGGCCACCCACATCCCGGCTATCGAGAAGCATGTGGCGAAAGGGACGACCATCATTACCGATTGTTGGAAAGCCTACAGATCCCTTGGGAAGATTGGCTACACACATCAAACAGTCAACCACTCAGTGAACTTCGAAGACCCAGAGACCTGGGCGCATACGAACACCATCCAGTCAACCTGGTATGCCGTGAAGATCTGTGCAATTCCCAGTTCCGGGACTCAGAAATCCTTCTCTGATTCATACTTTGTTGAGTACATATTTCGTAAGAAATACCTCAGTTGCGCCCCCGATAAGTTCCTGGCCTTCCTTGATGCCGTGAAGCGCGTCTACACGCCCTCTCTGGACAGTGTTGCAGCTCATCTTGAGGAACAGAAAGCTCTCCGTTCCATCGAGAACGTAGTTGTGGCAACCGAAAGCGCCACTGCCTAAGCCACGCCTTGACGTGTTTCAGCCCAAAGTGACACTTCCCAAACAAACAGACAGCCAACCGAATCACGTCTGCAGTTTCCCTCCGGGAAACCAAACTGCACTGATGAGTCCTGGTGGGATGAAAGGTGTTTAAAGGGATTACTCTAATCGGATTAAATGGATTAACGCATGAAAGGTAAGAATTGGTGGCTAACCCTAACCCTAACCCTAACCCTAAGGATCGCCAAGGGGTGTTTGACCCTAAAGACATGTAAGTTCCCTAAGAATCGCCAAGGGATGTTTGACCCTAAAGACGTGTGAGAATTTGTGGCTAACCCTAACCCAACCCTAACCCTCAGGATCACCAAGGGGTGTTTTACCCTAAAGACGTGTAAGTTTCCCTGAGGATCGCCAAGGGGTGTTGGAGTCACTGGAGCGTGAGCCACGGTCACGGTATAGCGAGACACTGGCCGCGCTACAGCGCGGTAATTGAGCGGATGGTAGAGTCTGGGCCCTGTTGCCCTGATCAACTACTGACTACAAGTGACTTGGTAAGTCCTGGCTTTTAGCATCAGCAGTAGGAACATCATCATCACAAGCAACCACGTGTTCTTCCATGCCAACTGTACCCACTACTGAGGAGCTGTCTATGGTCACTCACTTGCTATTCTGCTCTATCCCAATTACGTGGATCCATGCTCATGATGTCAATCACTGGATTGTCTGGTCCAGACTTGATTATTTACAGACCGCCGTCATATAGCTGGAATATTGCTGAGTGCGGTGTTAAACAACAAACACACATTTGCTATTCATATTCAACACTGAAATGACTACTACATCCTTTGTCATGTTGGACTAGACTTCTAGCCACTAAAATTCCCTTGTTTCTCTAATAATTGTTTCGCTCAAACCCGAATCAGCACAAAATGAACTGTCAACCATTGGTTTCAGTTTAAAGACCTCATCGTCATGTGAGATAACTGAGACTGGACAAAAACAACGGGCGGCAAACCTCCATACAACTTTTATACACCAACGCTCAAACTTTATTTATTACAACCACACCTCTAACTCGCAAAAACTATCTTAAAATAAACCAATTTTATTCCTATACTAATTCTCCCTCACCCATATCCAACACTTCCCCAACAACATTATCCCAAACAACAAAAGTAAGGACTGATGAAAAGTGAAATGGTCTTGATTGAAGACACGAGAGCCGATTACATACTTTACCAGATACTGGTGAAAGAACGACTGACAATTCCCTACCCAGGGTAGGCTCGTACAGCTGACATGCTGACCATGTGACCAGGAAAACAGACACAAGCAATCGGCACGCTCCTTACATGTCTCTCAATAAATGGCTGCCACCTCGCCGAGTGTGCCAGGAGCATGACATCATCATGTCTCCCATCCACTACGCCTGCATGGGTATCTGCCACTACAACAAGGACTACAAAGATAGGTACGTCAGCCGTTCACATCCCTTTAAACTAACCCACCCGCTACTTTTCTAAATATAGAAATTTACCCCCGAATCCTGAGTCCACCACATACTGTTAGGTTTATGGGCTTGTCGAATTATAACAAGCTAAAAGTACTGATCCGAGATGACATTGTTCAGTTTGTGTCTCATTACAGTGAGTGATTGGGTGTTTTTTAACGCCACATCCAACAGCTTTATCATGGTCATTAATCAAGTCTTGGACAATCGAACCATTCATAGATAGCACAAACTATCTTCCTCATCATCGAGTGAGTGAGTAAGTGAGTAAGTGAGTATGGTTTTACGCCGCTTTTAGCAATATTCCAGCAATATCACGGCAGGGGACACCAGAAATGGGCTTCACACATTGTACCCATGTCGGGAATTGAACCCGGGTCTTCAGCGTGACGAGCGAATGTTTTAACCACTAGGCTACCCGACCGCCCCTCCTCATCATCGATGTATGAGGACATGCCATGAAGCAGTTCACAAAAACTTTTAAGGCAATCGTACTATCAGGAAGTGTTCTACACCAATTTCTTCTACAGAAATATGGTCTGTAAGTTAGGTTGTTAAGGGGACCTAACCTCTGTTGAGTAGGGCGGTCGGGTAGCCTAGTGGTTAAAGCGTTCGCTCGTCACGCCGAAGACCCGGGTTCGATTCCCGACATGGGTACAATGTGTGAAGCCCATTTCTGGTGTCCCCCGCCGTGATATTGCTGGAATATTGCTAAAAGCGGCGTAAAACCATACTCACTCACTCACTCTGTTGAGTACATATCACACAGCCTGTCAGCTTAGTGTGGGAGGAAGGCTGAACCACCAGTCTTCACTACTCAGACACCAATGCACCCAATGGACATGGCAATCTAGATTCTACAGCAGCTGATATTTTACTGCCACTATGTCTACAATCGTATGATGTTAAACACTGCTTGGAATGTCATGTCAGTTGTATCATGGTGTTTCATTGATGTGGAGTTGTATCATGGTGTTTGATTGATGTGGAGTTGTATCATGGTGTTTGATTGATGTGGAGTTGTATCATGGTGTTTCATTGATGTGGAGTTGTATCATGGTGTTTCATTGATGTGGAGTTGTATCATGGTGTTTGATTGATGTGGAGTTGTATCATGGTGTTTCATTGATGTGGAGTTGTATCATGGTGTTTGATTGATGTGGAGTTGTATCATGGGGTTTCATTGATGTGGAGTTGTATCATGGTGTTTCATTGATGTGGAGTTGTATCATGGTGTTTCATTGATGTGGAGTTGTATCATGGGGTTTCATTGATGTGGAGTTGTATCATGGTGTTTCATTGAAGTGGAGTTGTATCATGGTGTTTGATTGATGTGGAGTTGTATCATGGTGTTTCATTGATGTGGAGTTGTATCTTGGTGTTTGATTGATGTGGAGTTGTATCATGGTGTTTGATTGATGTGGAGTTGTATCATGGTGTTTGATTGATGTGGAGTTGTATCATGGTGTTTCATTGATGTGGAGTTGTATCATGGGGTTTCATTGATGTGGAGTTGTATCATGGTGTTTCATTGATGTGGAGTTGTATCATGGTGTTTCATTGATGTGGAGTTGTATCATGGTGTTTGATTGATGTGGAGTTGTTTGATTGATGTGGAGTTGTATCATGGTGTTTCATTGATGTGGAGTTGTATCATGGTGTTTCATTGATGTGGAGTTGTATCATGGTGTTTGATTGATGTGGAGTTGTTTGATTGATGTGGAGTTGTATCATGGGGTTTCATTGATGTGGAGTTGTATCATGGTGTTTCATTGATGTGGAGTTGTATCATGGTGTTTCATTGATGTGGAGTTGTATCATGGTGTTTCATTGATGTGGAGTTGTATCTTGGTGTTTCATTGATGTGGAGTTGTATCATGGGGTTTCATTGATGTGGAGTTGTATCATGGTGTTTCATTGATGTGGAGTTGTATCATGGTGTTTCATTGATGTGGAGTTGTATCATGGTGTTTCATTGATGTGGAGTTGTATCATGGTGTTTCATTGATGTGGAGTTGTATCTTGGTGTTTCATTGATGTGGAGTTGTATCTTGGTGTTTCATTGATGTGGAGTTGTATCATGGTGTTTGATTGATGTGGAGTTGTATCATGGTGTTTCATTGATGTGGAGTTGTATCATGGTGTTTGATTGATGTGGAGTTGTATCATGGTGTTTGATTGATGTGGAGTTGTATCATGGTGTTTCATTGATGTGGAGTTGTATCATGGTGTTTGATTGATGTGGAGTTGTATCATGGTGTTTCATTGATGTGGAGTTGTATCATGGTGTTTGATTGATGTGGAGTTGTATCATGGTGTTTCATTGATGTGGAGTTGTATCATGGTGTTTGATTGATGTGGAGTTGTATCATGGTGTTTGATTGATGTGGAGTTGCATCATGGTGCTTCATTGATGTGGAGTTGAATCATGGTGCTTCATTGATGTGGAGTTGAATCATGGTGTTTCATTGATGTGGAGTTGAATCATGGTGTTTCATTGATGTGGAGTTGTATCATGGGGTTTCATTGATGTGGAGTTGAATCATGGTGTTTCATTGATGTGGAGTTGCATCATGGTGCTTCATTGATGTGGAGTTGAATCATGGTGTTTCATTGATGTGGAGTTGCATCATGGTGCTTCATTGATGTGGAGTTGTATCATGGTGTTTCATTGATGTGGAGTTGTATCATGGTGCTTCATTGATGTGGAGTTGTATCATGGTGCTTCATTGATGTCGAGTTGTATCATGGTGTTTGATTGATGTGGAGTTGTGTCATGGTGTTTGATTGATGTGGAGTTGTATCATGGTGCTTCATTGATGTGGAGTTGTATCATGGTGTTTTATTGATGAGGAGTTGTATCATGGTGTTTCATTGATTTGGAGTTGTATCATGGTGTTTCATTGATGTGGAGTTGTGTCATGGGGTTTCATTGATGAGGAGTTGTATCATGGTGTTTCATTGATTTGGAGTTGTATCATGGTGCTTCATTGATGTGGAGTTGTGTCATGGGGTTTCATTGATGTGGAGTTGTGTCATGGGGTTTCATTGATGAGGAGTTGTATCATGGTGTTTGATTGATGTGGAGTTGTATCTTGGTGTTTCATTGATGTGGAGTTGTATCATGGTGTTTCATTGATGTGGAGTTGTATCATGGTGTTTCATTGATGTGGAGTTGTATCTTGGTGTTTCATTGATGTGGAGTTGTGTCATGGTGTTTCATTGATGTGGAGTTGTATCATGGTGTTTCATTGATGTGGAGTTGTATCATGGTGTTTCATTGATGTGGAGTTGTGTCATGGTGTTTCATTGATGTGGAGTTGTATCATGGTGCTTCATTGATGTGGAGTTGTATCATGGTGTTTGATTGATGTGGAGTTGTGTCATGGGGTTTCATTGATGTGGAGTTGTATCATGGTGTTTCATTGAAGTGGAGTTGTATCATGGTGTTTCATTGATGTGGAGTTGTATCATGGTGTTTCATTGATGTGGAGTTGTATCATGGTGTTTCATTGATGTGGAGTTGTATCATGGTGTTTCATTGATGTGGAGTTGTATCATGGTGTTTCATTGATGTGGAGTTGTGTCATGGGGTTTCATTGATGTGGAGTTGTATCATGGTGTTTCATTGATGTGGAGTTGTATCATGGTGTTTCATTGATGTGGAGTTGTATCATGGTGTTTCATTGATGTGGAGTTGTATCATGGTGTTTCATTGATGTGGAGTTGTATCATGGTGTTTCATTGAAGTGGGAGGCAACCCCAAAGTAACATAGTTCGAGGAGAATACACCTGACGGGTGATGAAAAAAAAGAATAACAATAACATGAATCTGGTATTTAAACAGCACATCCTGGAAGGGATAAGGGACACAACTCTGAACAGTAAAATGCGTTGCCTTCAAACACTGCATTTGCCTCTGAAGCTCCCTCCTAGAGTTGAGACTGACAACAAGGAGCTTCCATCAGAGATACTTTGAAAGACAAAACAAAACATCAGACAAGCATCATACCATTAAGTCCTTTATTTTTCTGAATTACATGTCATACATACAAGGTAATGAGTGAGTATCGGGATTAATGCTGCTAACCAGAGTTCCACGTGATCAGCAACTTTGATCTCTAGGTGACTGCAAAGCCATATATGTATAAATACAGTCAACAATGAATCTACTGTTTGATATATACTACTCAACTCTTGATGAGGATACAGTGCGAGTTCACACACTTATAAAGTCGGGCGACAACAACGTGTCACTTAAGATGAAGCTAAACATGCGTCCGTTTCATGCCCATTATCGCATCCTATTTATACAACATTTCCCCAAAACCAGACTTATTCCCCCTGGACAATCAGAACGTTAAGTATCAAACCCTATCAAATGTTGAGTGGTATATTTTGGTATCTGTTCAAAAAGATTTAATTGCAGATTTATATCGCACACAACAAAAGTATATTACAAACCAATTACAGATATCAGAATACCGATACTCCATTTCATAAAACGTCAGAATTTTATTCCTAAAATGTTTAGATTGTTTCCTAAAAATATAATAATAAATTGATAGCTTATTGCACAAGAAACTAAAAGTAACGAAATGAAGAAACACAATGGACTTTTCTAAAAACACAATATTATCCAACAGTATATTTAACAAGATTTCTGAATGATAACCAACCTTGAGTGGATTTGGTACCAAGTAAGGGTGTGCAGTATTATCGGTATATCAGTAAATTGAGGTTCATTCTTTCTACAATACGTATCACAATATATTTTCACGCTTGATATATTGGGAGATGTCAAAAAGCGATTTTTTAAATGTTATTTTCCTGCCAAATGTCTTCGCTGCCCCAGAGCATGCATCCAGGGCCCCAAGATGGCTGCATATTTATTGTCTGAGTAAACATTATGTTGTACCAGCATCTTGTTTTGTTCCATTTATGAACTTGAGTTCATACATTAATGTATCAGATTGCTGCTGAATTCAAAATTAATAATTATACAATATATTGTGATACGTATCGCAAAACAGCCTTGTGCATTGCCAAATATTTTGATACCCATCCCTGGTACTGAGCATTACAGACTTATCAAGGCAGGATGTACAGACTGAGAGACAGATGACACAACCATCCTGGTCATTCAGGACTGCCACCCACCCAAGTACTATTCATACTCTCTTTTTCAGGTACTACTGTGCTGAGCAACATTTGTGTGGGCATCAGAACATTTACAAGAGTGTACAAACAAAAAATACAAACTAAAAAACTAAAGAACAGATATTAAACATTCATCAGAATACAGTCTCCTTAAATAGTACATGAAAAATGTTTTAACATACACATGGAAGGTACATTAAAAGAAAAACTGAAACTGAAAAATGTGTACAGTTTGTAATTCAAGCTTAATGTTTGTTTGTTTGTTGTTTAACGCCGCACTCAGAAATATTCCAGCTACATGACGGCGGTCTGTAAATAATCAAGTCTGGACCAGACAATCCAGTGATTGACATCATGAGCATCGATATACGCAATTGGGTTGCGATGACATGCATCAACCAAGACAGTGAGCCTGACAACCCAATCCCGTTAGTCACCTCTTACGACAAGCATAGTCGCCTCTTGCAACAAGTATGGGTTGCTGAAGTTGACATGTGGTGATGTCCTGGGAACGTTCCATGATTGACATGAGAGGATGACGTTCCGTGGATGTTCAATGATGAATTGAGAAGATGATGGACAAGTTCAAAAGATTTAGTGTTTTACACTGCTTTAATAATATGGTGGAGGAACGCCTAAAGTGAGGGAGGTCAATGAGTGGATGCTACTCTGTAAATGTTCAATAATTGGCCCTGATGCTCTCAGTATGTTTAATGATTGATATGAACGGATGATGGCGACAGTCATCATGGTGGGTTTCACGTCAGCGATGACACAAACTGTCCAAGCTTAAAGGTACAATCCATCTTCGCTTCGTACATAACGATGTCGTCGTCAAGACTTCCTGAAGCAACTGTAAAAGAACAACAGCCCATCAACATGTCATTTCTTTATTCATGGTTCATGTAAATCAATAGTAAAAAAATGGAATTGGGTAATACTGTATGTTCATGGAGTGAGTGAGTGAGTGAGTGAGTGAGTGAGTGAGTGAGTGAGAGAGAGAGAGAGAGAGAGAGAGTATGGTTTTACGCCGCTTTTAGCAATATTCCAGCAATATCACGGCGGGGGACACCAGAAATGGGCTTAACACATTGTACCCATGTCGGGAATCGAACCCGGGTCTTCGGCGTGACGAGCGAATGCTTTAACCACTAGGCTACCCGACCGCCCCGATTGAGTGAGTGAGTGAGTGAGTGAGTGAGTTAGGTTTAACGCCGCTTTTAACAGTATTCCAGTTATATCACGTCGTGTCAGTTTAATGTTGAAGGAAAGCCCGAAGTGATGCAGGTCTCAGACGTTTACCACTTCAGTGAAACCCACGAGCATGGGTATGGTGCTGACATAATTGGGGTGAGCCGGCATTCGAACCCACAATCATAGGTTTCTGGTGTGCCCAAAGGGCCGCAACTCTGCATAGCGAATCACAGCGCCTTAGACAACTGGGCCACCCATGCCCCTTCTATTCACTAGACCACAGATGCAGATGTCTTAAGGCTGATATGAACCATGAAAAGGTCTATTCACAGAATGGTTATAAACAAGTTTTAGTGGCTCAACACAATCTATATGACATGATTAATGTATGATCTGATCATGACTCAGATCTCTTCTGAAATTCTGGCTAGTGAATTGACAAGAGTTCTCTCCCTTGGATCAGAGCACACATAACAGCAAAAATGAAAAGAATACAAATCTAAGCAAATATAGATAGTCATTGACATACCTCGTTCAACTTTTGCATTGTGAAACAGGGAGGACTTGACCTTGACTGTGAGACATGTGCGGGTCAGACAATTGAGATCCTCCAGCATCTGAGCAAAGAATGAAACATGTGAACAGGAGAGCTCATGCAGATCGAGATCTCAAGCGGCATTGAGATCAGATCAAGATCAAGAATTTTAATATACCATAATCACTGTATAAAGCACCCTGCTCCTTTAATCACCCCTGACCAAATTCTGGACAAATTTGTAGACTTGTAATCTTCATAAACACCTCTGTATGATACTGAAAGTACAGGACAGTCCATACATTGTATATATAAAAGATTTCTTTTGCAAAAAACAGCAGCGCAAAAATGATACATAATTTCTTTTAAACTATTATCAGTATCTAAAAGTAAGTAAGTCAATAAAGTCTGCGAAATTGAAGCGAGTCTCTGGGTTTCTTTTTGTTATATTGTAATAAGATAATTTAACATTTTTTCTTCTGTAAAATATTTCCATTTCATAGACTTGATGTTAGTCAAGGTTTTAATAAGCAGCCGCCTTAGTCAATTTGTTTTACCAGGGTGCTTATTACAGTGAATACGGTACATAGCTACTCCACATGGGCAAAATTTGTAAAACTATGAGTGAGTGAGATAACAAATGGATATTTTGTACAGTATTTCTGTTACATAGAGGCATGTCATATGGCAGCTAGTCCACAGTGATGCAGCTCTGCACAGTGACCTGAGTATTGGTCACCTTATAAGTACAGCCTATATTTGACTGTCCCATATGTCTTCATTTTACCCACTGACATTCTGTGACTTCACTGGGCAGTAGAAGCCTTAGTTTCTGTGAATGTCTGAAGAATGTTGGTCAGCCCAGAGTCATTGTGCCTCACTCATTAAAAGGACAGTGTACAAGCACTAGCTAGCTATATGCACCACAACAACCTGGGGGTAAGAGTTAGGAATGTTCCTGACAACGGAACGCTGTCAACTGTCCTTCAATAGGTACAAGGTGTGTAGTTCTTACAGCATCAGGGCTTAATTGACCCTGCCTCTGCTATAAACTACAGAGTCCATGAGCTTGCAGCAACTGACCTCCACGAGGCCCTGCACAACAAGGTACAAGGTAGAGATCACTTGACCCAACATTCATCTTCTATAAACTAAAATGTCCATGGGCTGGCTGCAACTGACCTCCACGAGGCCTTGCACAACAAGGTACAAGGTAGAGACCACCTGATTCAGCATTCATCTTCTATAAACTAAAATGTCCATGAGCTGGCTGCAACTGACCTCCACCAGGCCCTGCACAACAAGGTACAAGGTAGAGATCACCTGACCCAACATTCATCTTCTATAAACTAAAATGTCCATGGGCTGGCTGCAACTGACCTCCACGAGGCCCTGCACAACAAGGTACAAGGTAGAGACCACCTGATTCAGCATTCATCTTCTATAAACCAAAATGTCCATGGGCTGGCTGCAACTGACCTCCACGAGGCCCTGCACAACAAGGTACAAGGTAGAGACCACCTGATTCAGCATTCATCTTCTATAAACTAAAATGTCCATGAGCTTGCAGCAACTGACCTCCACGAGGCCCTGCACAACAAGGTACAAGGTAGAGATCACCTGATTCAGCATTCATCTTCTATAAACTAAAATGTCCATGAGCTGGCTGCAACTGACCTCCACGAGGTGCTGCACAACAAGGTACAAGGTAGAGATCTCCTGATTCAGCATTCATCTTCTATAAACTAAAATGTCCATGAGCTGGCTGCAACTGACCTCCACGAGGCCCTGCACAACAAGGTACAAGGTAGAGATCACCTGACCCAACATTCATCTTCTATAAACTAAAATGTCCATGAGCTGGCTGCAACTGACCTCCACGAGGCCCTGCACAACAAGGTACAAGGTACAAGGTAGAGACCACCTGATTCAGCATTCATCTTCTATAAACTAAAATGTCCATGGGCTGGCTGCAACTGACCTCCACGAGGCCCTGCACAACAAGGTACAAGGTAGAGATCACCTGTCCCAGCATTCATCTTCTATAAACTAAAATGTCCATGGGCTGACCGCAACTGACCTCCACGAGGTGCTGCACTACAAGGTACAAGGTAGAGATCACCTGATTCAGCATTCATCTTCTATAAACTAAAATGTCCATGAGCTGGCTGCAACTGACCTCCACGAGGCCCTGCACAACAAGGTACAAGGTACAAGGTAGAGACCACCTGATTCAGCATTCATCTTCTATAAACTAAAATGTCCATGAGCTGGCTGCAACTGACCTCCACGAGGCCCTGCACAACAAGGTACAAGGTAGAGACCACCTGATTCAGCATTCATCTTCTATAAACTAAAATGTCCATGGGCTGGCCGCAACTGACCTCCACAAGGCCCTGCACAACAAGGTACAAGGTAGAGATCACCTGATTCAGCATTCATCTTCTATAAACTAAAATGTCCATGGGCTGGCTGCAACTCACCTCAACAAGCTCCTGTACTACAACTGGCTGCAGGTAGGGTGTGTACTTCTGGTAGATGGCGGTGTTGCGGACCCCTGGGTTGGACATGATGTACAGCATCACCGACTCCAGCATGAACTTCAGCAGCCACTTGTTGAGATGTCCCTCGGGCTTCCTCCACGGCCGGGCAATCAGTCGAACCTTCTCATAGGAGCTGGAACAGTGAGGAGGTGAGGTGAGGTGAGGTGAGGTGAAATGGGGTTTAACGTCGCGTCCAGAATTATTGCACAAAAAAATTACATGCATGCACGTGAGTGAGTGAGTGAGTGAGTGAGTGAGTGAGTGAGTGTTCGGGTGGGTGGGTGGATGGCTGCTTGTACTAGTCCGAACTAATGCCGATTTTATAGTGCTAACCCACTAAGATACCATGCTGTAGTGACTTTGAGTCAACCAGTCCTTGTTTTAGCCCCTTAATGCAGAGCACCAGGCAGGGTAGCAACAAGTACCATCACGTAACAGCTTTTGGTATGACGTGTCCAGGGATTGAGCCCTGGACTCCCGCTCTCTTGCCGGACGCTCTACCACTACACCAGAGTCTGAGAAGGTGAGGACAGGGATACGCAGCACACATGCTGACGTTTAGAGTAAGTGAGTGAGTGAGTGAGTGAGTGAGTATGGTTTTACAGCGCTTTTAGCAATATTCCAGCAATATCACAGTGAAGACACTAGAAATGAGCTTCACACACTGTACCCATGTGTGAGTGAGTGAGTGAGTGAGTGAGTGAGTGAGTGAGTGAGTATGGTTTTACAGCGCTCTTAGCAATATTCCAGCAATATCACAGTGAAGACACTAGAAATGAGCTTCACACACTGTACTGTACATGTAGGAATCAAACCCTAACCTGAACACTTTGACCTCTAACCCACTTGTCAGTTAAACATATGTGATTGTACAAGTGTAACTGAAAGAAGGTTGGGCTAACAGCCAATAGTTAACTGATTCTGATGAGATTCCACAGCATAAATGATATAATTCTTAGACACTCAGCAGCTACCATTGTCACTCGGGGTGACTATTGGTCTGGAAATAACTATTGCGATAACTATTGATATTGAAAGAAACTATTGCGATAACTATTGATATTGTAAGCAACTATTGTGATATCAAAAGTTTTCAGTGTATCATTTTAGATGGATTTTAGAGTTGAATTAAACCATGGAACTGAAGTGCTTACCAATATCGTAACACTCCTAACTGTCACCTTTCACGCAATGCATAAGGTGACAGAGGCGGATACAGCTTTTTTGAAAAGGGGGGGTGCACAACTAAGATCTTTTTATTGTCTTTGGTGGTAATTTATACAGAAATAAAGATTTATTTCGAAATAAAAAGGGGGGTTGCGCACCCCTGCACCCTCCCTCTGTATCCCCCCATGGGTGTTGAGGAGACAACCATGTGATACAGGTGGTATTTTCTGTTGTGAAATCAACACAGGGGAAAAAGTATTGGGTATTAGGGAGGCAAGCATAGGCTACTGGAGACCTATTCTGTCCTAAAATCCCCAAAGCGTAGTAGTAGGCAGATAAAGGGCAAAAATAAATAGGTGAATTATTCAAAAATTGAAATTATATTCTTACTAGTATGAATGTAGAGAAAAACTAGTTAGCCACATGGAAATCCCAGATGGACAATATCTTTAACAATCGTTATTAATTTGTGAAATAGCATTTCACAGAAGTGTCCAATTTGTTTTCAATCTACATTACCATGCCAACACTGATTTTACAACTTTGAAACCTATCAGATTGTTCTTTTTCTCCTTTCATAAGTCTGCCATTAAAACAAAGACAGCAATGACTTGTATTATAGCTAAAATGGATAGAATTATCATAAAAACACCTGCATGTTATCAGAAAAGAGCGGGCCACTGTAACTTGATAATGCCCTCATATTACTTGACGACGGGCCATTATCACGCCCGTTGTTAGGTGACATCATAGGATAGGGATAGGTGACGTACATTCAATAGTGACGTCATCTGGTTCGTTCTATGACGTTTCCATATTTGTAAAAGTGGGTCAGTGACATTAGTGTTGATTGCAGCAAATGTTTCAAAATCGATATTGTTGTTTCTTTTTATTTGGTAACAAATTCCATCCATTTTAGCTATAATAACGGTAACGCTATTTTTCAGGGCATTATCATTTGCAGAAGCCCTCGGTCTTTTCAACTTTATATGCTTGTATAAAGATAAAACTTCAGTCAACTTCAGTGTATGCATGGCCAGATCATTTTATACCTGTATCTAAATACATTTTGACAGGAGTACGGTCAAACGTTTCCCAATCGGACATTTTGTACCTATCTCTCTTGAGACCTGTTGGACTGGCACTAATCTTGTTGACATATTCACTGGCTGCTTGGAAAGAGATTATGGTATCACAATAGATGAGCTTGTATGGGGCTAATCCTTAATGAATCTAAATTGAAGTATTTGCTGAATGCTATTCTAATATAGGTGATGACAGATTTACTGAAATAAAATAGTTCAAGGCAATCTATAAAACTATGTAGACATAACATATATATGTCTTCCAATCAAATTAAAAAAATCTGCAATATTTCTTGCGGTGATCCTTGATCAACACCTCACTTCCCACAAACATATAGAATATGTGGAAAACAGATGTTAAAAAGACCTGAACGTATTACGGGCAATTTCAGGAACATCTTGGGGCACATTGAGGGACACTCAGCGGGACCTCTACAAATCACTTATCAGATCAAAAATTGACTATGGTTGTGAGGCCTTTCACTCAGAATCAAATACTGTCTTGAGCCTCGACAGAATACAATACAAAGCCCTAATGCACTAGAAGCACTACAAGTAGAAACGGGATAACTCCCATTGAAAGAGAGCAAGCAATATTATCGTTCTGGGGATGAACATCAAACCCTTTGGTTAAAAAGATATGGCAAGACAAAAACACCTGAGATGAAGCCCTAGCTTGGAAAAATCCCTCACTAAAACCATCTGGGATATTAGTACAATAACTCATCCGAAGTCACAATTGTGATGACATTCAGCGATCCAGAAAGTCATTACAAAGTGTTACATCCTCCTTGAACTTTAAAAACTCCTAAAGTTGACACTGCTTTAACATCAGAAGTCACCAAAAAAGAAAACCCAACCCTTCTACAATCAGTAGCTATCACCAAAATTCAAACTACCTCGGACTATATATACACTGATGGATCTAAGAATCCTATCAACAACAGTGCTGGTTACGGGATCCATATCCACAGCTCCAAACCCCAAGCACATTCGGTCGCCTGCCTGTTGGTCAGTCAGTATTCACTGCTGAATTTGAGGCAATTCATCATGCACTCAAACTCATACCGGAACTTCCTGAAGCAAAGGCAGTCGTCCTATCAGACTCGCTAAGTGCACTTCAAGCCATCGGCGGCAGGAACTCAAACTCCAGGCCAAACACAGTCAATAATATCCTATATGAATATACAAAACTATCGGACCAAGGGCAACAGGTGGAGCTGTGTTGGATCCCTTCTCACATAGATATTCATGGAAATGAAAAAGCAGACACACTGGTGAAGCTAGCTCTAGACAAAGCAGAGATACAGCCTATTCCCTTTACCATACTAGAGATAAAAAGCAAAAGCAAAGCCTGTATAGCCCAAAGATGGCAAGACCAGTGGGATGCAAGTAAGATCAGCAGATGGCTACACAAAATTCAACCCAAGATCCAACAAAAGTCAAACTCATACTCAAATGAAAGGAAAGTTGAAATTGCCATCTCACCCCTCAGACTCGGCCACAAGAAGCACTATGACAAGGTTTGTTCATCTTGCAATCAACCTGAATCCATTGCTCACTTGTTACTCGAATGTCAAGACCATGCCCCAGCCCGGGCTCGGTTAAAACAAGAACTGCAGTTAGATCCGCTATCTGTCATAGATTTTCTAAAGCCAAGAGATGCAATAATGATATATAGCGAAGGCCAAACTAACTCTATTTCTGAGAGATGGACAGCTACTCGAACAGAGCAGCCAAAGTTAAAAATGAAATTATATCAATATACAAAAATAGAAATCATATACCAAACTCACACACATGAGTCCCAAAGAGGGACAGGTCAGCCAAAATTGCTGAGGCAGAAGGCGACCTCTTAAACACTTCATGCAACAACTAACAACAACCTTTGTCTTATTGAATAGTATGTCTAGGAGATGGGATCTTCTTACCCTAGCCTAGTATCTATCTAAAAAGCTGTAACTGTAACTACTAATATTTTGTATCTGCATTTTTCCTGGATCCTAATATGTATTTTTGCTGTTCTATAATTATATGAAATGTTGTATAAATGTTACACCATGATAACTTATAAAAGCACTTGCTGTGGATCTAATTATTATATGAAAACTTGAATTTTCGGTGCCTAACGTTTTTTCTTCTTAGTTTCTGTCCTTGTATCATCATTTTATTAATCATAACTGTTATCTGCTCCACTATAACACACATAGGGTATTATGGAGGCAAGCGTTGGGTACTGGGGACCTATTCAGTCCTGGAATCACTGCAAGTATTGGGTATCATGGAGACAAGGGTACTGATATCTATTCTGCCTCGGAGACATACATGGTACTGGGAACTTATTCTGTCCTGGAATGACCACAAGGAGACACTCATTGGGTACAAGGGAAGCAAAGGTACTGGTGTCCATTTTGCCTCTACCCAGCTAGACAGAGGTGAGGTGAAATTGGGTTTAACGTTGTGTCCAAGATTATTGCACTTATATAGCGACGTGCATGCACGTGTGTGTGTGTGGCTGCATGTACTAGACCGGACTGATGCCGATTTATAGTGCTAGCCCACTGAGATACCATGCCGCAGTTTAACATGAATACCCCAATCAGACACAGTATACAGACTCTGAGCCGACCAGTCCTTGCTTTAACCCCTTAATGCCGAGCGCCAGACAGGGTAACAACAAGTACCATCTTTTAACGTCTTTTGGTATGACAAGGCCGGGGATCGAACCCCGGACCTTCCGCTCTCCGGGCGGACGCTCTACCACTAGATCACGGAGGCGGTCAGCTAGACAGACAAACTATATCTGACGTGCGGGCTATATCTGACGTGTCTACACACCTAAGAGCAAATGGCATTTCTGGTAGGGGGGTCTGTGTCCCCTGATCCAACAGGCTTCCATCGTCAGCTTGATTCAGATCCGCTGTACTGGTTCCAGCATCACAGACATACTTATCTCCCCTTGTCTGAGGCTCGCCATCAGGAAACTCATCCAGCGACACTCTGTCTGCCTCCTGGTACAACATTATCAGGTCAATATGATTGCTCATTAACAATCCTAGATGCACATTTGAAAGTCATTCATATAAGTTTCATCACTATTTTACCTTTTACGACCAAAGAAATCTGATTCGGCAGATAATCAAGATTGATTATTCTCAGGTGTTGTTGTTTTGAATTTCACTGGGAAACGTAAGCATGGTAGTGGCATTTGTGGTAGTTCCAGTAATAAAAGTTATTTTAGGGGGATCAATCCCCATAAATATAATAAATATCAGATTCATCAGACAGATTTCTATATGCCATGCATATATTATCCACCATATTTAACAGTATGTCTCATACCATCCACAAACTTACCATGACCAAGAATAATATAATAAAACATATTGTTGGATCCTTATGATTTACACAATTAACACTTAGTCAATAAAATTAAATGATAATTTTTTTTGTGAAACACAAATTCAAATAGCTAGTCAATGAGTGAACATAGCTAATATTCAGATACCCACTTCATTGTCCCATTGTCCTCGTGTTTTGTTTATCACTTGAGCCTGATTCTGCGAAGTGATTTATCACTATTATGATTGTATACATGTACATGGACTAGCCATAGTGCTAAAATCTCTTTGTGTAACCAGGCCCAGGTCCGGCTGATCAGTCCTTACACGAAAGTGAGTATTGAGATGCCTACCTGGTCCATGCTCCTGAGCATTGAGGTGCGACCCTTTGTGTTCTTGTAGGAATGGATCAGCCAGGGTCTGGCGTTGCCAAGACTCACAAGTCTCACTTTGGCCACACCGACACGCAGGATCTACAACAGACAGACACATCAAGTACAAGCTCAGGTGACATGGGATATATAAATATATATCACCCTTGGGTGAAATGGGACATTTGGGTGAGATGGGACCTGTGGATGAGATGGGACCTTTGGATGAGACTGGAAGTTTGGGGTGAAATGTCCACATTACGGTGATTTGTCACAGTAAGTGAGGTTGATCTCTGTTGAGCAAAATAAAAACAAGGAATTAATAGTAGGCCATTATTTAGAACCTGCAGAATTTTCAGTACATGCCATAGAAATGAAAGCAACAAAACAATTTCCATAGCCATTAAAGAAATCTTGGTTGATTCCATTCTACCATTTTGACAATATCAGAAGCATGTGTTTCTGAATCACAATCAATTAATGATGATACCAGGCGTACATGAAAAGGGGAGCATGTCCTGCACACTGGTGGCACGGATCACAAACACATGCAGAGGCAACTCAAGAATTCATTAGAACAAACATGGGAACGTATGGTATAAGTCAAAATAGGGAATTGCATTAGACATGATTTTGGTAATTGCAAAGTCCTTCACATGGTTAGCATTAAACATTTGGAAAGCCTTGCTAAGACCTTGCATGTTGTTATCCTGGTAAAACAACGTTTGAGCAAGAGTCATATAACACTCTTTGAAATCTTCATAGAGAGAGCAAGCTCAATTGTACTTCAACATTTATGAGTGAGTGAGTGAGTATGGTTTTACGCCGCTTTTAGCAATATTCCAGCAATATCACGGCGGGGGACGCCAGAAATGTCAACATTTATGAAATGTAGACAGGCACAACAGGCTGTAGCTGCTGAAATACTGCTGGAAATGGGTGGTTCCATTCATATGGCAGGAATCAGTGGCAACCCATTATTCATCTTCCCGAGGTAAGAGAGTTAAATGACTTTAAGAGTCCAGTTTCCACCCTTGCCGAACTAGGCTGGAATTCCTGGGTTCGATCGTAGTGCCACCAGTGGCTATTACCAGTTATGTCCCTTCTAAGCCTCTCCTATGGACCAATCAGATTCCACTTCTCGTATCACTTGTGTTTGCTTCACACAAAATGGCAGCGCCCAGTCAGGACGATCGATAATAAAGATCTATATTGTGATAAAACGGGTCTTACATTGCGAAATGCATCAAATCACGTGAGCACCTTGATTAAAGACATGATAAGATTTGGAAAATATCTGCTGACGACGAGTTGGCGGTGCACATGCTTTGCAAATCCTGCAATCGACCGAAATCTGCATGATAGTTTATGTACCGGATTTCGATTTCGGTGCACGAATTTGATTGGACTATGCATAGACTCTAAGCCCAGCCAAAATGTAACTCCATAATACCAGCCTAGTTCGGCAAGGGTGGAAACTGGACTTTTAAAGTCAGTTAACTCTCTTGCCGCGGGAAGATGCCCATTATTGTGCATTAGTGCATTTTCTAAGAAAATATACTTTTCTTGTGCTTTATGATAAGTGAAACATCCTATTATGACCTGCCCAACACAAACACACTTTCTTTGGTATTCACGAGCATTTACTGCTCACTCTGGTTGTGTGGATAAATTAGGATTATGCTCAACCACAGCAAACCGCCTTCAAAACATTAACACACCACCTAGGGCTGCGACGGGTACTCGGGTATTCGGGTACTCGGATGGGTACTGAGTAGGACCCCGGTACCCACTGCGGACTACCCGGATCCGTCGTTAGTCAAGTGATATATTATTTAATGACAAAAAAATTCCAAAACTCCATGGTTACACTACAAGTCACCAATGTTCCCAATTCTTTCTGACTATGCACCCATTCCTTCTGACTTTTATATGTTTGAATAAAGATAAAACTTCATGCAGTAAACTTCAGTGTATGCATGACCAGATCGTTTTATACGTGCATCTACATACTTTTTGCGAAGGCAACATTTTCCCAAAAGGACAGTTTGTACCTATCTCAGGAACCAAATACTATTTTCTCTTCTCCTTGCCCAATTTTATACAGAGACACTTTGAATATGCATATTCAAATTTCTGTAATATTTGGCAAAATGGCCAAATACCTATCTCAGGAACCAAATACTATTTTCTCTTCTCCTTGCCCAATTTTAAACAGAGACACTTTGAATATGCATATTCAAATTTCTGTAATATTTGGCAAAATGGCCAAATACCTATATCAGGAACCAAATACTATTTTCTCTTCTCCTTGCCCAATTTTATACAGAGACACTTTGAATATGCATATTCAAATTTCTGTAATATTTGGCAAAATGGCCAAATACCTATATCAGGAACCAAATACTATTTTCTCTTCTCCTTGCCCAATTTTATACAGAGACACTTTGAATATGCATATTCAAATTTCTGTAATATTTGGCAAAATGGCCAAATACCTATCTCAGGAACCAAATACTATTTTCTCTTCTCCTTGCCCAATTTTATACAGAGACACTTTGAATATGCATATTCAAATTTTTGTAATATTTGGCAAAATGGCCAAATACCTATATCAGGAACCAAATACTATTTTCTCTTCTCCTTGCCCAATTTTATACAGAGACACTTTGAATATGCATATTCAAATTTCTGTAATATTTGGCAAAATGGCCAAATACCTATATCAGGAACCAAATACTATTTTCTCTTCTCCTTGCCCAATTTTATACAGAGACACTTTGAATATGCATATTCAAATTTCTGTAATATTTGGCAAAATGGCCACAAAAGTCAAATTAAATGAAGATAATCAGACACAAGAATGTTGTCATACGGGTTTGAATCTCATTTGATGTGTTTGAAGGTGGACACAAAACCACACCTTGTCTGATGCCTGAAAACATGATAGTGTGTTTTCACTGTGTGTTGGTCCACTACATTGAACACCACATCTTTAATGTTCCTTCCTCGGAGCGAACAGTCCTAAATACATAGAAGCAACATTGCTAATCTACTAAGTGTGGGGGAGTGATTGATAGACACTGCTTTGAACATTTTGTTTCATGTCAGTGTCAACCAAGTGTTAAGAGAAGAGTGTTAGGTGTTTAAGACACAGATCTTTTAATCCTCTGCATTATTCAGTGGATGATTAATGTCATTGCATATTGTGGCAAAAATATTCAGGATAGAGGCATCAGCTTAGAGGCATGAACATCCAAAAATCTGAAACACATCAAGTGCTTCACCAAAATTGTTGGCACCATACAGTGTTGTGTCATGTCATTATCAAGGAGTGAGGTGAAGGTGAAATTGGGTTTAACGTCAAGATTATAGCACTTATATATATTATATACTTATACTACCGGGTATATATATACTCTGTGTGTATGTGTGTGTGTGTGTGCGTGCGTGCGTGCGTGCGTGTGCGTGTGTGTGACCCACTCACACACAGTATAGTGACTCAAAGCCAACCAGTCCTTGTTTTAGCCCCTTAATGCCCAGCGCCAGATAGGGTGACAACAAGCACCATCTTTTAACGTCTTTTGGTATGACACAGCTGTGGATCAAACCCCAGACCTTCCGGTCTCTTGGCGCTCTACCACTAGACCATGCAGGTGGTCAATTGTCAAGGAAGAATGTGACAACAGGTCAATACACTGGAAAGACAAACATTACGAAAGGAAACAGTTGAAGGGGGATTTAAAAACACACTCAAATTACATAAAAGCCAAATGATTTATTGTGTTTCAAAGAAAACCATTATAGCATAGTGAGTGAGTAAGAATGACAGCACACCAGTACAGGCTGCTGACACACCCATGCAGAACACTGACAATATGAACAAACTCGGGCAGATTACAATAAGGGTGAGTGAGTTGGGTTTGACGCCGCTTTTAACAGTATTCCAGTTATATCGCGGCGTGTCAGCTTAATGTGGGAGGAAAGCCTGAAGTGATGCAGGTCTCAGACGTTTATCACTTCGGTGAAACCCACGAGCACGGGTATGGTGCTGACAAACCTAGAAACATAATCGGGGCGAACCGGGATTCGAACCCACAATCATAGGTTTCTGGCGTGTCCACGGGACGCAACTCTGCACAGCGAATCGCGGCGCCTTAGACGACTGGGCCGCCCGTGCCCCCGATTACAATAAGAAAGAAACCCCAGATACTTTTTTCAGATTAATTTGTCAACAAATGACAACACAAGCAAAGTGCAAAATCTTTTTTATCTAACATCACATCTATCTGAGAAAGGTTTATGTCATTCAATGTTAGGACTGCATTTAGTGCTTGTAATTTGAAACTGTCAGTCATTTTGTAGAAAAAATATAATCACCAGCAAAATGTGTCACCTGATTTTTTTTCCTCCAAAATACTGAATCCGCCAGAGGGGGGTGCGCATTATATTGGGGTGTGCTCTATACTCAAGAAAATACAGTGCTTGATATGTTGAAGTCAATGAATTTTTTTTAAATTTCAGCTTAGGACATATAGAAAGAGTGAGTGAATGTGTGAGCAGCTCATCCTTGCAAGCTCCTTGCAGCGATAGCCCATTACCGGAGCTCTCTATACTATCACTGGCACCAGTCAAAACTCCCCACTGTGATAGGTGGCCACAACCATGCTTGGAGTTGAACTCGCAGCCGAATGACCGTTATGTTTACAAACAAGTGACGACTGTCATGACGCTGAATACACTTACCGCTGCTAAATTACTTTATTTGTCAGTTTGAATTTCTATTTCATTACAACTATCGTGTTATTGATACAGTAAGAATGTAAGGGAGGAGTTGGTTGATTTTTCCGTTAGTCTGCAATCTAGAACCAAAGTGATTATACAAACAACAAAGTAAATTCATCTGGAAAACATGGTCAATCTTAAACCTTTTCAAAATTCACTATGATGGCATATTCCCAAAGACATAAACAAAAGCATGAACGTTACTACATTTGGGGTTAGAGGGCAAATTTCAAGATTCTTCTAAAGGCCGCGCCCACACTGGTGGCAGCGATGTTACCGAGAGTGTAACGAAGGTGTCAGGCGCTGAGAAGGAGCTTGCTCATTCTGGCAGCTAAGGGACATAACTCTGCAGAGCAAACTGCGGTACTTTAGAGATTGAGTGTGTGAGTTTGGTTTAAAGCCACTTTAAAGAGTATTTCAATAATATCAATTAGGAAAACATAAAGAATTGTAGGTCTTAAATGGTTACCACTTTGGGGACACCAACGGCCATGGGTATAGTGCTAATAAACCCAGAAACCAGTGCAAATCTCAGATTCGAACCCACAATCACACATTCCTTGCACATCTAAGGGGCGCAACTGTGAACAGCGAGCTGTTGCACCTTAGAGCACTGAGCCAAACCCATGCCCCTGCAGCACCTTGGATTTATTATATTTTGCTTGTTTGTTGATTACCGCACTCTGAAATAATCCCTCTAGATGGTGGCGGCCTGTAACTAATCAAATGCAGACCAGACAATCCAGTGATTGACATTATTGGGGCATGTGCCTGAGTCACCGAGCAGGACCACACGAACAATGAAGTGGCTTCTTATAACTGGGGACCTATTTCAACCTGCAATCTTTCAGGTGTCACAGCACCTTAGGCTACTTTTTAAATGACTAGGTACAGTTTTATGTAACAAATTTATGCACACAAAAATGTCACGTGTCACTGGTCCTCCTAGATGATAACGTCCGTTCGTCTGATAACAAGAGGCGACAATTTCCATCCACAATCCTAAGGGGTCACAGCACCTTAGGCCCCTTTTTAAATGACTAGGTACAGTTTTACGTAACAATTCATGTCACAGGTCAAATTTATTACCAGCATTCTTAAGTCACCACATCAGACGATTGACCATGGGCTGTCAACCAGTACACAAGTACTGCTAACAAAATGCCCAAAGTCAAAAGAGTCTATGAATTCCACTCTCCCACATTGGGTCCAGAAGATATATTTCAAACTGTATCGATGAGAAAAGTTCAGTCCCCCAATCAAGGACATATATGCACATTAAGGACAAATACCTGTCTCTCAGTAGTTCAAAGCACCAGTAATGGATCTGCATCACTGATAACAGGGAACTGCCTACCCCATGCATCATTAGCAGTGTCCACTACATATAACAGGATGACCAACAAAGCCACAGCTATTGATCAGGGGAGGTCAGTTGGACCTTGAACACAGTAATGAGTTCGGTTGATGAAGATCTACCCGGATTTGGAATTACCGTATTCGACGTAATAAGCGCCCACGGTGATACTTGCTAGTATATTGGCTAGTGAACAATCCCAATTAGCACCCCTTCCGATTGATCAATGTACACACGACATATTTATTTGTGTATGATACACACTCGTGTGTTATATGTCTCTTAATTATGGCCAATTATATTCTGGAAAAATATATCTGTCGTGTATAAACATTTCAGTCTGTCACTATAAACCACGACATCAACAAACAAGTATCAAAGAGTTCTATTGTCCTATTTCTGGTACCCGTTTCAGTCCCAGACAAAGAAAGAATCATTATTTGGTTGAAATGGGGATTCCAACCCACACTCTGTGGACACTGATGGCCAGGATGTTACACCCCATTCCTTCCTCCAGAATAGGTCTTCAGCAACCCATGCTTGCCGTAAAAAGCGACTATGCTTGTCGTAAAAGGCGACTAACGGGATCGGGTGGTCAGGCTCGCTGACTTGGTTGATTCATGTCATCGATCCCAATTGCGTGGTTCGATGCTCATGATATTAATCACTGGATTGTCTGGTCCAGACACGATTATTAACAGACTGCCGTCATATAGCTGGAATATTGCTGAGTGCGACGTTAAACAACAAACCAAACCAAACCAAACCTCCAGCATTGTGTACAAGGAATATTCACTCTTGACATTTGCAACTTTCTGATTAGTGTTAAAAATATCCAGTGAACAAAACAAGGTTAGAACTACACCGTCTTCTTCTTCATTTGAAGTCAGACATCCACTTCCTCTGGTAAAAGCCGTCCCTTGAAAGAAATATACTAATAAACGAGATGGTGGAGCCATCAACACCCACTCAACGTCAGAAAGTCGGATTTAATTAAATATATATTCCTTCTCTACCTAATCTGCAGTACGGAAGTGCTGGCCATTAGGTATGTAGTTGAGGTCAGTCAAGAAGAGTTTCGCTAATGCTTACAAGTTTAAACCATACTTCGTGCCAAATGTTTTTCTCTCAAGTGCCTTTAAACGTATTCTCCAGCTGAGTCCAGTTCTCCTTGTGTCAGTCTGGATTGTCTTTAGTAGTCTTGACAACAGTACTGAGTGAGTCAATCCTTGTGCCACACTCTGCAATATACCAGCTACAACACCGCAGCCAGTGGTCAGAAATACTAAATTTGTATCTGCCTGTAATCAGCGATATTAATGCTACTATGATCATGAGCTGCCTGTAGTCAGAAATACTAAATTTGTATCTGCCTGTAGTCAGCAATATTACCGCTACATCATGGGCTGCCTGTAGTCAGAAATACTAAATTTGTATCTGCCTGTAGTCAGCAATATTACTGCTACATTATGGGCTGCCTGTAGTCAGAAATACTAAATTTGTATCTGCCTGTAGTCAGCAATATTACTGCTACATAATCAGCAGTCTGTAGTCAGAAATACTAAATTTGTATCTGCCTGTAGTCAGCAATATTATACTGCTACCATGATCATGAGCTGCCTGTGGTCAGAAATACTAAATTTGTATCTGCCTGTAGTCAGCAATATTAATGCTACTATGATCATGAGCTGCCTGTGGTCAGAAATACTAAATTTGTATCTGCCTGTAGTCAGCAATATTACTGCTACATCATGGGCTGCCTGTCGTCAGAAAAACTAAATTTGTAGTCAGAACACAGCAGTCAGAAATACTAAATTATCACGAAAGTGCTATAGTCAGCAGCGATATTACTGTTATTTGACAGCGGCCTGAAGTAATAATATCCCACCCATATCTCAGCCACCGCTGACTGACTTATAGTCTCTGAAATGAATTATATATATATATATATTATTTTCCCCCCGTTAAATTGTCTTTTAATATGTAATAACAGGGAACCAGATTTGATACCTCACATGGGTACAAAATGTGTGAAGCCTATTTCTCGTGTCCCTATCATGCTATTGCTAAAAGTGGCACCGATTTTCACTCACTCACTCAGGTGATTCTTCATTTTGAGGAGTCATGAGCCTGGCACTCTGAAACACCCTTACCTTACAGAACATCATGAGGAACAGGGGGCACGGGTGGCCCAGTCGTCTAAGGCGCCGCGATTTGCTGTGCAGAGTTGCGTCGCTTGGGCACACCAGAAACCTATGATTGTGGGTTCAAATCCCGGTTCACCCCGATTATGTTTCTAGGTTTGTCAGCACCATACCTGTGCTCGTGGGTTTCACCGAAGTGGTAAACGTCTGAGACCTGCATCACTTCGGGTTTTCCTCCCACATTAAGCTGACTGGAATATTGTTAAAAGCGGCGTAAAACCCAACTCACTCACTCACTCACTCATGAGGAACACCTACAAACAAACACGCAGTAACTACCAGGGTATATGCTGAACTAGCTCATCATCTGAACTGTGCTATAATCTCACAGATTTATGTAAGAAATAAAGACAATTACTTTGTTTTATTTAACTGTTATTTATTGCATTTACAGCTATGTGTAATTACAAGATATTATAATGATACAGCAAGAGAAGAGAAATGGCAGCTTGACCAATACATGTTCATGTAGAAGACAGCTGTCACAGTATCTCCTATCATGACTCCATGATCATCAAATGTCCCTCCCAACAGTGTTTTCTAACACAGCTTTCTGAACCCACTTGCACAAAGCGATCTCAGTGCGATGACAATCATAAGGCTATGTTAAAGTATCGGAGTTATGATCATCTTAGTGCTAAGATCGTTTTGTTAAAGTTGGCCCAGAACACATGAACAGTTCTTTTCCATTTTCGATTTCCAAACAGTAACTTCCTGCTCTATGATTAAATACATTTACTATGCCAAAACACCCAACTGCCCGGACAAAGGATACTTCTTCTGCATCTACACCATATACTACCATTGTATACACCAGTCTGAGAAACGAGGTCAACACCCACTCATGTACACAGCTTCTAACCAGGATCGCGTTCATGACGTCAGCTGGACATTGTTTTCGGACAGTGGTGTGTGGGTGAGAAAGGGGTGGTACGGCCAAGCAACACCTCTGGATCAGAATCATGTGATGCATCTAATCATGTACCTACAAGAATGTGATGGACATGCTGTTCCCAAGGATTAACACGAACATCCTGATACAAGACCACTTGCAAATTCATACTGATCAAATATTGATTCACCCTTTCAGCTGCCCATGGTTGGAGCATAGATAACAGATGACTTTTTTCCTGGTATTTTGAAATTTTGTAATTGTTAAGACTTTATATATAACGGCTGGTTATCCTTTTAATCTTTTGCCAATTATACAGCACTGTAGCTCACCTGCCACATGTTTATTCATTCAGAAAGATTCGCACATGTTGGCAGGTCATGCTCTTGAAATGAATTGGTAGTGAGCTCCTAATGTACTGCAGGCCTTTGGCCTCTTGTGCACAGAGAACAAAAGGATTGAAACATGATTGAGTGAGTGAGTGAGTGAGTTGGGTTTAATGCCACTTTGAACAATATTCCAGTTATATCACGGCCTGTCAGCTTAATATGGGAGGAAAGCCCAAAGTGATGCATGTCTCAGACGTTTACCAGGTAAAACCCACGAGCACGGGTATGGTGCTGACAAAACTAGAAACATAATCGGGGGCGAACCGGGATTCGAACCCACAATCATAGGTTTCTGGCGTACCCAAGGGACGCAACTCTGCACAGCAAATTGTGGCGCCTTAGACGACTGGGCCACCCTACCCCCCCCATAAGAGATATAGCCTTTTGACATTTATTTAAGGACTGACTGTTATTAAAAAAAAACTCACATGCAAACTTTCGTCCGAATATGCTTTTAACTCCTCACAATTCAGACTTTGTTTTGAAAAGCTTACACTTAATTTGAGTATGGGTTTAGGCATAATTGTATGAGAGGACAGAGATGTCAAAGTAATGATAGTACATTGTCCATTTAGGTTTCATTTGAATATCGTGTGTGGATGAGAAAATGCACAATAAAGCTCAGCGATGAAGAAGATGATGTTTTTAACCTTATTTGTTCACTGTACATTTTTAACTCTCATCAGAAAGTTGCAAATGTCAAGAGGGAACTCTCCTTATACACAATGCTGGAAGGAGAGAATGGGCTGTAACGTCCTGGCCATCAGTGTCCAGTGAATGTGGGTTGGGATGACTTATATATTAAGTACATACCTAATGGAAGGTTAGCATTTTCAGACTGCAGTTTAGGATGAAGAGGAATGCATATTTAATGAAATCCAATTTTCTGATGCTGAGTGGCTGTTGATGGCACCAGCTTCGTGTTTATTAATATATTTCTTTCAAGGGATGGCTTTAACCACAGGAAGTGGATGTCTTATTTCAAATGAAGAAGATGATGTACTTCTAACCTCGTTGGTTCACTGTACATTTTTTACACTAATCAGAAGGGACAATGCTGGAAGCATCCACTGAACCTGGGAAATATTCCCCCTGCCCCGTCCTCCCAATTCAATGGGATAATGAAGCTTGCTTTGTTGAGGGCTAAAATGGGTATTTATTGTTGACATATGTGTATACACACAAGAATATGCAGCCTTTCAAATGATGCGAAAGATAATGATCACATGCACAGATCCGGGGTGGAATATGTCTCCAGCAACCCATGATTGACGTAAAAGGCGACTATGCTTGTCGTAAAAGGTGACTAACGGGATTGGATGGTCAAGCTTGCTGACTTGGCCGATACATGTCATCGTATCCAAATTACATAGATTGATGCTCATGATGTCAATCACTGGATTGTTCGGTCCAGACTTGATTATTTACAGACCACCGTCATATAGCTGGAATATTGCTGAGTGCGGCGTTAAACAACAAACAAACAAAAAACAAACAAACAAACACAGACCTAGGTTGCTCTGACAGATCATGTTTCAAACGCCTTGACAAAACATTTTGCATGATCATTTTTATTTTACTTATTTTATTTTATACCTAGTTATATACAGGTATTTCTCTGTACCATGCCAAATTTGAAGAGCATCGGGTTTTAATGGTGTTTTAATAAATCATACAAACACTGCAAGACAAAAGCACCACACCTGAATTATTACCAGTCTACTGTAATGATGAGAAAGTCTTAAATTTGTCGCATCCATTTCAAGACTAGCTGTCTGTAATTGGATGCCTAATTCATATTAAACTTCATACAGTGTGATCACAGTCAGGATATTCTGGGCATAATCATAATCCCTAACCGGAATATATTTATGTGGGTGAGTTAATTATCCTCACACTACAATACAGCTTACCTGGTGTTTTGGCAGGCTTGTGTGTGGTGGATGTAGACTACTAATGGCAATATTGATTGCTTGGAGACAAGATAAAGAGTGATGAGATCTCTCTACCAAATAACATATAATGCAGTGAGGACTAAAGGTTTCAGGAGACATCCGTTTTGGGGAAGCCCTGCTAAAAGTCTGTCTTCTAACCTACAACAATGCCTTTCTTCCAGTGGGTTACTTTGTCTTGAATGCAGTTAATAGGGCTATGACAGAGAAGAGAAAAACTTTATAATCAGAAACTGAAAAAGATTTTCTATTTTAAAGGTACACACATGACAACAATTACGGAATGATGGCATTGAGAAGGCTGCAAAGTGGTGAAAAGGTCTTGACCATAGTAGTTGCACTGATGTGATATAACTGTATTTATATTGCTGACTACAGACTGTTGTGATATAACTGTAATATTGCTGACTATACAGGCTATTGTGATATAACTGTAATATTGCTGACTACAGGCTGTTGTGATATAACTGTAATATTGCTGACTACAGGCTGCGGTGATATAACTGTAATATTGCTGACTACAGACTGTTGTGATATAACTGTAATATTGCTGACTACAGGCTGCGGTGATATAACTACAATATTACTGACTATAGGCTGTTGTGATATATCTGTAATATTGCTGACTACAGACTGTTGTGATATAACTGTAACATTGCTGACTACAGGCTACCATGATATAACTGTAATATTGCTGACTACAGACTGTTGTGATATAACTGTAATATTGCTGACTATAAGCTGTTGTGATATAACTGTAATATTGCTGACTACAGACTGTTGTGATATAACTGTAACATTGCTGACCCAAGGCTACCATGATATAACTGTAATATTGCTGACTACAGGCTGTTGTTATATAACTGTAACATTGCTGACCCAAGGCTACCATGATATAACTGTAATATTGCTGACTAGAGACTTTTGTGATATAACTGTAATATTGCCGACTACAGACTGTTGTGATATAACTGTAATATTGCTGACTACAGGCTGCTGTGATATAACTGTAATATTGCTGACTACAGGCTGTTGTGATATAACTGTAATATTGCTGACTACAGGCTGCTGTGATATAACTGTAATATTGCTGACTACAGACTGTTGTGATATAACTGTAATATTGCTGACTACAGACTGTTGTGATATAACTGTAATATTGCTGACTACAGACTGTTGTGATATAACTGTAATATTGCTGACTACAGACTGTTGTGATATAACTGTAATATTGCTGACTACTGGCTGTTGTGATATAACTGTAATATTGCTGACTACAGACTGTTGCAAAATACATTAATATTGCTTGCTGGTGGACATTGTGATATTACCAGTACTGTTGTTGACAATGATATATTACCTCGTTTACTCATGGAGCAAAGAAAGAAGGCAAGAGACACTGGACCGTATATGTGATCGCGAAGTTATTCATATCAACTCAGCATTTCAACTAAAAGCATAATTTCAGCAATCACTATCCATATTCATTGACATTGTTTCTTTGAGAGAAAATAAGTCAGGCTCATAATCCAATACAACTTCAAAGATTCACTTAATGGCATTTGTTGATTAGATCCTTGTCGAGGTAGGATTTGAATACAGAGTGTATTCTAGAGCCTGTCACAGGAGCAGCATCACACACACACACAGACAATCATGCAAGTGGTGCTGGACAGACCAAAATCAAAACTTGCACTGATGTAAAATGTGTCCGAAACTCCAGATAAGCTCATATTTGCATAGACTACACACAATAAATCACCATGAACCAATTATCTTTATTTACTGATCGAATGCCGGCATCACATGTACCGGTACATGAATTCTACTCCAGTGAATAACGCACAAAAGTGCTACGTCTCACTTATTGCAACATGTTAGCTGTAACATGTTATCTGATGTGATACGTGATTTCCTTTTTTTTGTTTAACGCCGCACTCAGCACTATTCCAGCTATATGAAGGAGGTCTGTATTTAATCAAGTCTGGACCAGACAATCCAGTGATTGACATCATATTCGGAGTATCGATCCACGCAATTGGGATAAGATGACCTGCATCAATAAAGTCAGCAAGCCTGACCGCCCGATCACGTTAGTTGCCTCTTACGACTAATGATGACTATACCTTTTGAGGTAAGCATGAGTTGCCCCATTCTACCCTGGATCTTCACGAGCCTGTCACATGTGACACACTTGTTGGTACTGCTTTTGGGCGTGAGCACTGGTGACCAAGTGGTGAAAGATTTGAACATATTCTTTTATTCCTTAAAGATGCAAAGGTATTGGCAGAGTCGTATTCCTAAAAGAAGCGAATATATTTGCAGACTTGTATTCTTTAAAGATGCATAAATATTTGCAGAGATATTTTCTCTTTAAAGATGCAAACATATTCGCAGACATTCGTACAGAAGCTTTGACAAATGTTTAGAGGACTTATCCACAAGTTCCTCACTCATGAGTAAGTAATCGACCTGTTGTGGCCTCCGCAGTAAATCACATTCAGATTCATAATGACAGAAATAGTTCAATCCCGAACTACCAAGGAAAGTTAGGAGTATGCTTTTACCAGGTATTTACGTGGGCTATATATTTTGAGGATCCAGGAGACTCAAAGCCTTTAATTGTTCTTAGGGGTCACTGGTTAAACAATGGGGTCCCAAGTTACAAAATGTGGGTCCCAGAGAAATATCCAAAATTGAATACAGATTGCACATGCATATTTAAAAAGAAACATAAAGACTCTATCAAATATATCAACACAAGTCGATAAAAGTTAAAAACTCGGGGCTAGTCAAGGAGTTCTAATTACTTATCGACCGGTTCAACATATTTTTATACTGAGATGATTTTGAACCAAGACAATGAATCCAATGTTACTGTCTCATCAATAACGAACATGTGCGACTCAGTGTGGCTTATCAACATGGATGTAAATACAAATCATTCCAATAACATTTGAAAAAGTCTCACAGGTATCATCCAACGGTGCACAGAAATTGTAATTCTGACTGCAATGCAGCTGCTCTTGGGCAGGTTTTGCATTTCACAGCATTTTATGTTCTGGTTTGTCTTTGATGGGCATGTTGTTGCTGGAAGTTCATTGATGATCAAAACAACACAATACCGTATTCGACGAAATAAACGCCCCGCTCTAAATAGCGCCCGGGGCGGTCGGGTAGCCTAGTGGTTAAAGCGTTCGCTTGTCATGCCGAAGACCCGGGTTCGATTCCCGACATGGGTACTATGTGTGAAGCCTATTTCTGGTGTCCCCCGCCGTGATATTGCTGGAATATTGCTAAAAGCGGCGTAAAAACATAATCACTCACTCACTCACTAAATAGCGCCCACGGTGATATTTGCTAATATATTGGCCAGTGAACAATTCCAATTAGCACCCCTTCCGATTGATCAATGTACACAAGACTTATTTATTCGCGTATAATACGTACTCATGTGTTATATGCACACTTAATTATGGGCAATTAAATTCTGGAAAAATATATCTGTCGTACATAAACATTTTAGGCTGTCAGCAAAAACCACAAAATTTATCTTTCAACTCACGAAAATAATATTCCAATAAGAGCCCCCTATTTCTATTTTTGAGAGCACCCTGGGCGCTTATTACGTTGAATATGGTATTTACATGACGTCTTACTGCCACAGCTAGCAGGTATAATGGGCATGGGCACTGCAATTTGCTGTGCAATGTGGTATCCCTGAGCCATCAAGGGTTCTATCTGTCCTTATATAAATTTCTATGTAATGTTGGTGGGACAGTAACCTGGCTGTTCAGATTCTCGTGGCACAGCCACCACGGGGTCTAAGACTCAGCATCTCACTGTAATCCTAAATTGGAGATCCACCTTATAACGATGCCATACCTTGCTACTAGGTACGACCTGCATTCCTTTGCCTTGACCTCCCACATGCAGGGTGCTGAGGTAGCCTAGCAGTTAAAGCGTTCATTCATATCACTAAAGGCCCAGGTTCAATTCCGCAATGTGTCAAGCCCATTTTTGATGTTCCCCTGCCAGGATCTATTGCTGGATTATTGCTAAAAGCTGCAACTCACTCACTCACTCACTCACTCCCACTCATGCAGTGATGTGATGTAAACACATTCAAAAACAGCACTACCAAACTCCCTTATGTGGGATAATCTCTCCAACAAGTCAGTGTTTTGTTAGACTAGGGGCCAAGTCTTCTAACATACTGTCCAGAATTGTGCTAGAAATCTATTATCGTGGGTTCAAATCTGATTCCCTTGATCACGGTTCCAGGTTTGTCAACAACATACCAATACTCAAGGGTTTCACCAAAGTGGTAAGAGTTTAAGACCTGCATCACTTCAGGCTTTTCTCCCACATAGTCCCGTGATGTAACAGAAATACTGTTGAAAGTCGAGTTAGACACAACTCACAGTAAGTCCCCTTCTGATGAACAACAGTTCTGACACCACTTAACCAATCCTCATGCTACATTTGCTTATTTTACATGCATGTCAATTATCCCAAATGGAAAGCAGTGGACAGTAATTCCAGGTCCTGTAGAAAACGACAAATTAATCATGGAAGCATTGGGGGACCCCTTGCCCCGACCCTGACCGTGCCAAATATCCATTGTAGGAATAAATTCCTCATTCTGTGGAGGAGTATTGGTGTGATTATAAACCTGCAGGGTGAGCAGACCGTCTCAGGACCTCCCTTTGGCCACGTCTCACGGAGCAGTGATCACAATCACTACAGCTCATACATTCTCCGATATTACGCCGATACTATGCCGAGCAATTACGTTGATCCGTGTTTGATCCTTGGCCATATGACTCTCTTCAAATGTTAGCAATCTCAATGAAAGTTGATGACAAATCAGGGGCAGCCTAGTGGATAAAGGGGATGCTTGTCACGCTGAAGGTCTGGGTTCGATTCCCCAAATGAGTACAATTTGTGAAGCCCATTTATTGTGTCCCTCACTGTGATATTACTTGAACATTGCTCAAGTGGCGTAAAACAATACTCACTCACTCACTGATGACAGATCAGGAGGAAACCAGGGTAGTTTTCTTATCTTGTTTTTTCACTTGTCATGGTGACAAAGGGAGTGAGTGAATATTTCTTTACGCTCCATCATAAAAATTCAAGAACTGTCATTCATGAAATTGGGGTGAAAAATCTAACAATAGTTATCATTGTCTATAATTCTAAGAATACTACCTCTATTTCCTAAATTCCTGTAAATTCTCAGCATAAACAGGAATTTATAGCTATGATGTAATAGAGGTAGAGTATTCACAAGAATTATGCAAGTGTCCCCTGTTCATATTAATAAAGTGAAACATTTTAATCTGGACATTGGAGTCAGTTGTTGTGTCTGGGTCAATGCACATGGGAAGAAACAATGACATATATATAAAAAAGCTCTGACTGACTGAGGTTGGGGATTTTACTTGCGCTTTCCGACTGCAAGCGTATGTTGCACACAGGCCCGCTAGGCCATTTAAGGTATTTGCCAAAAAATATGAAGGAAGGGATTTGTGCAAATTTGGAGATTTGGAATGAATGCCAAGGGGGGAGAGATTAAGGGAGGTGTGAGTGTTGAGTGAGTTGGTGTGACCTGTTTGTAATTCAGTTATGGCCCTGTTGATTTTTTTGGATGGGTGAGTGAGTGAGTGAGTGAGTATGGTTTTACGCCGCTTTTAGCAATATTCCAGCAATATCACGGCGGGGGACACCAGAATTTGGATGGGTGAAGAATGTTGACTTTAGTTAGGGTTTTTTTTAGTACTTTTTTGAGCTGACAGTTTGAGTTTTTGTATTTTGTTTGCCATTTTTCAGAGATTTTTTTGTTTGTTATGCTTTTAATTTCTGATTTGGAAATTGGCAGATTTAGACTTATTTCTGGGAGTTTTAGTGAAAGTTTAGCTGCTTGGTCGGCATGTTCATTACCATATATTCCTACATGTGCGAGTATTCAAACGAATTCTATCTGTTTGCCTGTTTATTTAGTTCATTAGAGCTTTATAGTATTTGATTAATTAGTTTGGGGCGTTTTTTAGTGTTTGGGGTTTTTAGGGCCTGGAGTCCACTGAGAGAGTCTGTGAGGTTGAGGACTTACTTACTTTGGTTGAGGATGTTATGGTGGGTTTTTATTTGTGGGTTTTGAAGGGCTGTGGCCATGCCCATGAGTTCACAGCTCACAATAAACAATGTATTTGAGCGCTTACTAAGACAGTGTTCCTTGACAAGTCCCGCGTCAAGTGTGGCAAGTTGTTTATTCAAGTAGATCAAGCTGTTATGACAGCCACCAACCGTGTAGGATGATATCTTTGTTCTTGGTAACCTATCAAGTAATCTAATGATCTGATAATTACAAGCAAAACACTGCTCACCTCTGTCGTGTCTGCGACAGCGGTGATGGCAGACACATAACACTGTCATTTACGTTCAACAGATTGGGCTAACTCATGTCACAACACTTGGAGCCTGTACAATATTCGTCATGGCCCGACCTATCTCAGGTGGACATGCGCTATTGGAAATTCCTACTTTTGATTTCATATCAAGCAGTTGAAGTTTGCGAAGATAGCAAATGATATTATCAAACTGAACCATCACCCAATATTACATAGTTTACAGTCTTGGTGCTATCGTTTGCTGATCAGTTTTTATAGTTAAAAGGTAGGGCTACTCTCATTAATTACATGATGCATTTAAGGCCTGGTCGGAGGGTTGACACTTGCACTAATTTGGAGATGCACTAATTTCATGATCAACAGTATTGGCAAAATGGAAGCAGCTACAACTCTTTGGTGATCTTGTTCCACCTGGATGAGTGAGAGATGTTTTACACTACTGTCATGAGTATACAGCCGCTTGGCCTGTAAATAATAGAGGCAGACAAAACAGTGGTTAATGATGTGAGTATGTATGCACTGTCTGACACTGACATTTGTTTTTCATGAATGATAAGACAACCAAACTGTACATATTAAATAAGTCACAAAGACTAACGGGGTGGTCGGGTAGCCTAGTGGTTAAAGCGTTCGCTCGTCATGCCAAAGACCCGGGTTCGATTTCCGACATGGGTACAATGTGTGAAGCCCATTTCTGGTGTCCCCCGCCGCGATATTGCTGGAATATTGCTAAAAGCGGCGTAAAACCATACTCACTCACTCACTCACTCACTCACAAAGACTAACTCAGTATTCAAACCCATGTATCTATTACAAGAATTATTTAAATAAAGGCTACAAAACGCGTTCCATAGCCATAAGAAATCTCTGCCAAAAGAAAAGTCGATTGTACAATTCCGACTGTATCTTGAGGATATATGTTAATGAATCACTATCAAATAGTGATAACAGGTGTTCGCCAAAGGTGAGCCTATCCTGCCCTACTAGTGCACCCATCACAAACACATGCAAAGGCAAGTTAATTATTCACATGAAAAAACATGGGAACATATGGTATAAGGAAATACAAGAAATTGCATCAGACATCATTTTTGTCATTGATGCATCAAATTTGGAAATATCGCCCAAGAAACTTGATTATGCTCAGATGAGGGCCTCCAGCATATGATGTCAGCACTTTGACCATGGCGGCACCCATCACAAACACATGCAAAGGCAAGTTAATTATTCACATGAAAAAACATGGGAACATATGGTATAAGGAAATACAAGAAATTGCATCGGACATCATTTTTGTCATTGATGCATCAAATTTGGAAATATCACCCAAGAAACTTGATTATGCTCAGATGAGGGCCTCCAGCATGTGATGTCAGCACTTTGACCATGGCGGCACCCATCACAAACACATGCAAAGGCAAGTTAATTATTCACATGAAAAAACATGGGAACATATGGTATAAGGAAATACAAGAAATTGCATCGGACATCATTTTTGTCATTGATGCATCAAATTTGGAAATATCACCCAAGAAACTTGATTATGCTCAGATGAGGGCCTCCAGCATATGATGTCAGCACTTTGACCATGGCGGCACCCATCACAAACACATGCAAAGGCAAGTTAATTATTCACATGAAAAAAAACATGGGAACATATGGTATAAGGAAATACAAGAAATTGCATCGGCCATCATTTTTGTCATTGATGCATCAAATTTGGAAATATCGCCCAAGAAACTTGATTATGCCCAGATGAGGGCCACCAGCATATGATGTCAGCACTTTGACCATGGCGGCACCCATCACAAACACATGCGAAGGCAAGTTAACTATTCACATGAAAAAGCATGGGAACATATGGTATAAGGAAAAAGAGGAAATTGCATCGGACATCATTTTTGTCATTGATGCATCAAATTTGGAAATATCGCCCAAGAAACTTGATTATGCTCAGATGAGGGCCTCCAGCATATGATGTCAGCACTTTGACCATCTAAACTCCCATTTTCTGACATAGACTACAATAGGTGTTATTAAGACCACATTCTGGAATGAGGCCCTTCATATAACACAATCTATTGTTGATGGGAGCGATCCTACTTCATGTCTGGAAATAGCAACCAGATTTAAAGTAGTCTGGAACCAAATTTGTCATTTTTACAAACCTTTTACAGCATATCTTTGTGAGTGAGTGAGTGAGTTGGGTTTAACGCTGCTTTTAACAGTATTCCAGTTATATCCCGGCGTGACAGCTTAATGTGGGAGGAAAGCCCGAAGTGATGCAGGCCTCAGACGTTTACCACTTTGGTGAAACCCACGAGCACAGGTATGGTGCTGACAAACCTAGAAACATAATCGGGCGAACCGGGATTCAAACCCACAATCATAGGTTTCTGGTGTGCCCAAGGGACGCAACTCTGCACAGCAAATCACGGCACCTTAGACGACTGGGCCACCCATGCCCCCTCATGAGTTGTGAAGTCACAGAGGTGTATGTAAACTTTCCTCAGTAACAAATGTGCTATTTCACAAGAAATGCAAAACCTTCCATTTATCATGTACGATTTTTCACTGATCTTTGTCAGAAAACCATAGAGTCCAATAGCTGCCAGTGAAGCAGACTGAAATTAATTCTGAGATATATAATAAAATGTCTAAGATCATATTTCATCACTTATTAGTCAGAAACTGAACATTGTCAATAAATATAAGTGACAAAACCCTTTCCATAATCACAAGAAATCTCCACAACACGATTCTGACAATATCATAACAGAGTTTGTATGAATAACTATCAAATAGGGATGATAAGTGTTAGCATTGCGGGAGGCCAGAGGCTGTCTTTGATAATAGTAACAGATAGTATAGTTTGTATTGCACTAACAAGCCACCCACCTCACGACATTAATGAGATTTTCTTTGTGGAATCTCAGACTATAATTGGCATTGTATGACTACATGTTGTCGTGGGACAGAATAAACAATGATAATACCCTGATAATTTCTAAAATATACTGATTATTTCTATGTCCTTGAGAAACAACAGACAGCTACTGACAATTACCTCATCAAACATGATGCTCACTTGATATTACTAACCAATTTGAAAGTAAGAAAAGGGATGCTTGGTAAGATGTGTTGTGTTTGTCAAGCAGTTTGAAGATTAGCAAAATTAATAATTCAAACACTTCAGAATGGGAATATCACCTATATGTGTGGGTGGCTTGGTTGGTTGGTTTGTATGTTGTTTAACGCCGCACTCAGCAATATTCCAGCTATATGACGGCGGTCTGTAAATAATCAAGTCTGGACCAGACAATCCAGTGATTAATATCATGAGCATCCACCCACGCAATTGGGATCGATGACATGCATCAACCAAGTCAGCGAGTCTGACCACCCAATCCCGTTAGTCGCCTTTTACGACAAGCATAGTCGCCTTTTACGGCAAGCATGGGTTGCTGAAGACCTATTCTACCCCGGAATCTTCAAGGGGCATGTATGGGTGGGCATGACATTGTGTTTATTCCACGGTGCTGCCATACTGGTCTCTCTATTAATGCCAGACCAACTTTTTTTCCTGTCATATTGAATATTTGCAAAAGATAGAAACAGAGAATATTTGTTTAAAATTATTCTTTTTGTTTTCAGTAAAGTAACCTGAAATCAACCCCCCAAAATAAAGGGGTTTGCTGGAAGGCATAAAATTGTGAACGGACACAAACAATTTACATTCCAAATCCTTCGGTGGGAAAAAAACTATGGCTGTGTGAATCTTTAAATCTAATTAAAATTGTTGATTGCATGGTACATAGTATTGACATTTCTATTCTTGTAAGAAATACACTCAAAGTTGAGAGTGTCAATGGTGGTTGATTTTCTTCTTATATAGAAATCCCCATCTGTACGTGTATAATTAGCTCAAGGCTTGTGAGCAGGTGCAATTATAGCTATGAATATTATCAAGCTGTGTCAGTACAATTCTTGAAAATCAAATGAAATGGTCCAGATGTCGCCATGCTGAGATACTTGATGACATGAGATAGATCTAGGTAAATCCATGAAAATATCCCATAATTTTCTCTCCTTGACCAAAACTAAAACAAGAGTAGTGGGGTGACATGAAAACGGGGTTTAATGTCACATTCAAGGTGAGGTGTGGTGAAATGGGGTTTAACGTCACGTCCAAGATTATTGCACTTATAAAGCGACGTGCATGCACGTGTATGTGTGTGTATGGCTGCTTGTACTAGTCCGGACTGATGCCGATTTATAGTGCTAGCTCACTGAGATACCATGCCGCAGTGTAACATGAATACCCCACTCAGACACAGTATACTGACCCCAAGCCGACCAGTCCTTGTTTTAGCCCCTTAATGATGAGCGCCAGACAGGGTAACAACAAGTACCACCTTTTAACGTCTTTTGGTATGACGTGGGCGGGGATCGAACCCCGGACCTTCCGCTCTCCAGGCGGACACTCTACCATTAGACCACGGAGGCGGTCCCGTCACATTCAAGATTATAATTGCACTTACATAGTGATGTGCATGCACAAGTGTATGAGTGTGTGGCTGCTTGTACAATTTTGGACTTACGCCGGATTTATTGTGCTCGCCCATTCACTGCATGGGAGTTATAATGTCGGAGTATAAAATGGATACCCCATTCTGAGTCAAGCAGTCCTTGTTTTATTCCCCTCAATGCCAAGCGCAGAGCGTAAGAACAAGTACCATTTTTTAACATATTTTGGTATGAAGCATCTGGGGAATGAATAAGTGAGTGAGTATGGTTTTACGCCGCTTTCAGCAATATTCCAGCAATATCACGGTGGGGACACCAGAAATGCGCTTCACACATTGTACCCATGTCGGGATTCGAACCCGGGTCTTTGGCATGACGAGCGAACGCTTTAACCACTAGGCTACCCGACCACCCCTCTGGGGAATGAAACACTGACCCAAACCGTGAGTGCTCCCCAGGAAGATGGCCTCCACTACACCACAAGAGAGACTGAGTGAGTGCATGCTGTATAACTGCAGTCAGCATTATGCCACCTATATCACAGTGTCCTGTGAACATGGACAGGCAAACCAGGGAATGAAATCATGAGCACTGATCCACGCCATCAGGTACACTGACACATAGCCAGCCAAGTCACACTTTGTAACCATTCGATCTTAATTAGTTCTCAATGCCAGTGGAGCAGGATGACAGACAATCAGTCCGTGAGTCTCACCACCCAATCCATCTTACACTCCCACAACCAACATAAGTTACCCAGAGGACCAATTCTAGCTCTATGACCCCCACGGGGTTCATACAGACCAGGGAAGAAATGTTCCAGCATTCCTAATTGTACCAAAAGGACACCACAATGGTGCCCAGTTTGAACAAAAAGTACCGTATTCGATGTAATAAGCGCCCCGCTCCAATAAGCGCCCACGGCGTTATTTGCTAATATATTGGCTAGTGAACAATCCCAGTTAGCACCCTTTCCGATTGATCAATGAGCACAAGACTAATTTCTTCATGTGTAATACGCACTCGTTATATGCACCCTTAATTATGGGCAATTAAATTCTCGAAAATATATCTATCATGTATAATACACACAGATTCTTCTTTTATATCATTACAGGCTGTCAGCAAAAAACACAAAATTTACAATCTTTCAACATCGTTTTTAATCTCACCAAAATTTTATTCTAATAAGATCTCCCTATTTCTAATTTTGAAAGCGCCCTGGGCGCTTATTACATAGAATATGGTATTCGCCATAGTGCTAAGAAAGATTACCTTTTGTTTGTTTGTTGTTTAACGCCACACTCATCTATATTCCAGCTATGTTGATCTATGTAATTGGGATACGATGACGCATGAATCAAGTCAGCAAGTCTGATCACACGATCCCATTAGCATTGTCACCTGTTACAGAAAGCATGGGTTGCTGAAAGCCTATTCTAACCCAGATCTTCACAGGTAGAAGGATTACGAGCCTGGTTTAAAAGTTGGTAAGGGGCACTAGAACAATACGTTTAAATCATTGAATATTGAATGCCTTTTGTTTGATTAATTTGGTAATGAATCCACTGCCCCAATGTTGCACGAAATGGAAATGTTTAGTTGAGTCTTGAAAACTTATTTCAGTCATGAAAAAATTATTTTACGTAGGCCAAATGAGAAGGGGGATTATAATTTTCATTCCGACCACCAACCCTATTGGGAAATAAAACCCCACAAAACAAATAAGTTTATCAAATAATCATATTCAGATGCTGATAGCTGTATCTGTCTCCAGTTGTCCTTTCTCCATATGATCATCCACATATCCCACCACCCATGGTGGCCATTCAGAAACCAGACACGCTACAATAGTGCCACGGTACTGTAGCTCACCTGGATATGTAGTCAAGACAAAAGACTGGCACTTAATAAAATTTGCTGTCGGCATTGATATTCAAATATTGTCTGCATACATGCTGAGGACTAAAATCTAACAATCAAATCAAACAACTAGAACAAAGTATGATGTCATCATAAAGAGAAACATACATATCAATGTACTCACTCAGTGTGGCCATTATAAGGACAAGAAGATTAAAGAACCAAATATGAATTTTTGGAAATTAAGATCCAAATTGGAAATTTTGCTAAATATAGAACATACATGTTGAATCACACCATATACAACGTAAATACCAAATTTCATTACATTTTGAACATATTAATGACCACAAATAGGCTTTTCAATATGGCTGCCATGGAGGCCATACTGAAAATCAGATTCAATCCTCTTGAACAATTTCAGGTGTCTTCAATGTTGACAACAAGCATACGAAGTTTCAATGTTATTGGTTCAGTGGATTCTGAGAAGAGGGTTACTACAGATAGGTAACATTTTTTTCCAATATGGCCAATAGTAGCCATAGTTAATTTTGTAATCATGATGTTTGAACAAACTTGCTGCACCGTCAGGTGACCATCACACCCACCAAATTATATGCCTCTGGCCACTAAAGATTTTTAGAAGATTTTCTATAGATTTTTTTGTAAATCAAAGATGGCTACCTGGCACCATAATGAAATTCCAATTTTGAAGCCCAGAACAAACTTGAACCCACTTATAGTGACAAACATCCACACAACATTTCAGCTGAATCCAACTAGCTGTCTAAAATAGTTATGGATGACGATGCTGATGCTGACTTCAGGCCAGGTGAGATAAACAGTGTTCTGCGCAGACAGAAGATGAATGATCTATTTAAAGTCGAAAACAAACCTGACACTGAAGAACTAAGAGAACATTATTTGTGGACATGAAACTTTAACAAAATGCTTTCCTGGTTAAGTATTGATTCATGATCATGTGCAACAGATACCACAATGAAATTTCCTTTACACTCAACATCTTCGTGAGATGTCAATAAAGTAAACTCTGTTGCCAAGGTGACAAAATAGAACTATTAACCATTATGATAAAATACTGTTTACTGTTTTCATCTTACAACGTCCATGGCTTCAAGTCTACACAGAATGGGTTCATCATTATTTCTCAGCTTAGGAACAAAACCCAAATTGCCACAGGTGAAACTTCAATATTTATGTATGAAATGTGTAATGTAGGTTGAGAACAAGAGTTAAAACTAGAGTCAACTGTAATATACTACATGTCATGACAGATGAATTACAGTCATATGAAAATATCAGATGGTCCTAAACATCTTTTGACTTGTATAGAATAACAAATAGCTGTACACACGTTTTCTTAGAATCTACCAGTGTTTCGGTCAAGACACACCCAATGATATAACTTTACAGGATTTTTATGCAAGGATCGGCAAAAATTGTATCTGAAACTATTTTTTATCAGGAATAATATATTCCAATATCTTGTTAATATAGTTGCAGCTTTTTCTAAACATATCTAAAATAATAATAACCCTTAGCGAAGCAGCTGATCGCTATTGCCAGTTATTATTTTTTCACATGGAACCAGTTTGACCAGTCACCGTCAAGGCTCCAGCGCACGTGTTGACATAGAATCGTCAAACTATAACAAATATGACTTTTAACAAGTCAAAGTATGGCATTTATAATATATGTATCCATTCTCTGTCAACTAAAGTTTGTTTCAAGGCATCAATAGTGGTAATCTGACCGTGGTTGCTGTTAATATTGGTGTGTTGTGCAATCGGAAGATCGCTTCACACACGATTTCGCTGAAATTAATTATAACATCATTAAAAGGAATTTTGAATAAAATTAATGAAATAAGTTACAAACATAAGTCCAGATATACAAAGAAACTTTTCATAGCCAGACAGTGTAATTACATGATGATTTTGCGTACTTCAGTATGGATTTGTTGACATGGTATTTCCGGTGTTACGTGCTCACGGTAATATCTTTCCATGGGGAAAAAACCCATCAAAACTCATCATTTCGTATATGATGCGCACCCCCTTCTACACAGCTGTGTTTTTTTCGAAAAAAAGTGTGCACTATACTCAAGATAATACGGTAGTGAGTTTGGTTTCAAGCTCACAGCTCAGAACATTATTTCAGTTATATCACAACATATCAGTTCGATTTGGGAGAGGGCGGTCGGGTAGCCTAGTGGTTAAAGCGTTCGCTCGTCATGCAGAAGACCCGGGTTCGAGTCCCGACATGGGTACAATATGTGAAGCCCATTTCTGGTGTCCCCCGCCATGATATTGCTGGAATATTGCTAAAAGCGGTGTAAAACCATACTCACTCACTCGATTTGGGAGAAAAGGCCCAGAAGGTGCAGGTCTAACAGCACAAGCCCTTGTATGGCACTGACAAACCAAGGAACAATCAGGACAAACTGGGATTTGAACCAGTCACTCAAGGTATCTGGCACACCTCTCTGGTGAGATGAGGTGAAATGGGGATTAACGTCGCATCCAAGATTATTGCACTTATATAGCGACGTGCATGCACGTGTATGTGTGTGTGTGTGTGTGGCTGCTTGTACTAGTCCAGACTGATGCCGATTTATAGTGCTAGCCCACTGAGATACCATGCCGCAGTTTAACATGAATACCCCATTCAGACACAGTATACTGACTCCGAGCCGACCAATCCTTGTTTTAGCCCCTTAATGCCGAGCGCCAGACAGGGTAACAACAAGTACCATCTTTTAATGTCTTTTGCTATGACGCGGCCGGGATCGAACCCCGGACCTTCCGCTCTCCGGGTGGCGCTCTACCACTAGACCACGGAGGCAGTCTCACCTCTCTGGACACAAGTCTGCACAGAGAATGCCTGTGCCTCAGATGACAGGGCCAACAATGCATTCCAGTAATGAACAGGAACAGTCTGCCACTGACAAAAGTTAAAACAGTGACACTCAGAGTTAAGGTAACATGTGCCTTGAGCACAAGCACGTGCAGCCATTTCAAGTCATTTATCAAGATCTAGGACACGTAAACCTTTCAACTAACTTATGTCTGTCTTTTGTAAGCCATCTTTAAACAATGTTATGCCTCAAAGGTGTAATTGTTGATATAGCCCTTTGTTAAATGTGGAGGATACAAAGCTTGTGTCCAGGAGAAAGGCACTTCAAAGCCTGTCTAAACAGAGATGAGACCTACAGAAACTGTCTGCCAGAAGCCCTTACAGTCCAGGATCTTGGGACATGTCTGCCATTCCAGAAGACCAACAACCGTCTTGTGAACTCCACATTATAAGTGGTGACTTATCTCCCCATGGCAATCTTAACAGGATCTGTCTGTATCAATACCATCACATACTGCTGAACAAATACACCACAAACATCCCATGGTTTCAGTTGATGATGTTTACTGCTACTCCTGAAGCAGTATACATGAAAATGTTTCCCTATTCCTGAATAGACCTCACTACAATGAGTAAATATTAATTTACTCTGTTTTTATCTTCCAGCCACATCATGGCAGAGAACACCTGAATTGGGCTTGAATTATAAAAAATAATAGTCTTGGTTCTCAGGCACCACTCGCATCATCATAAAGTCTGCCGCACGTTTTGTTTTTATTTCAATTTTCAAAAAAATATAAAAATCCTAATACAATGAACAAAAAAATGGAAATGGAAACCAAAATAAAATGTGCAATGAACTTTATGATGATGTGGGCAGTGCCTGAGAACCAAGACTATTATTTTTTTTAGCCTAACATGCAACATTCCATGTGATCTATGAAAAAGTATCGGTAATCTGTTCCAAGTGATCGCATTGGCGAGGGACTTTCAACATCAACTTCTCAATGGTGAGTGAGTGAGTGAGTGAGTGAGTGAGTGAGTGAGTGAGTGAGTGAGTGAATATTGGTTTTGCACTCCTTTTAGCAATACCCAATTATCCCAGCAATATCATGGTGTGAAACATCAGACATGGGCTTCACACATTGTACCGATATTGGGAATTGAACCCAGGCCTACACCATGATGAGCTAATGCTTTTACCACTAGGTTACCCCATCGCCTTCTTCGAGTAAGAAGGGTGAAAATTTGAAAATTGGATATTTGTTAATCAGATGGTCACATATCATATCTTTCCTGATGCTCATTTCAGGGAAAACAGGAAATGACACAGGTCCGTCCAATCAACGCTGCTTGGTCACAAACAATTCCTGCAAAGTGCACAATTCCAACCTGAAATCAACGCTCTGCCGTATCAGGTCAATATCTAAATAGAAGACATAAAGTGACAATTACAAACGCATGGCCGAGGAAGTCATAAGATTCCATGTGCTGAATCAGCATCAACTACACCAGGACGCAATCAAACGCATATCAATCTCGTCTATTTTCTACATGCTATAGAGGATTTGTCCAAATAATTTTACTTTTACTTTGAAAAGTGCTTAGCTTGCATTATGAAGGCATCAATCTGTTACTTATAAAAAAACTGTTGAAATAACTTCTGTCTGGAAGGGTGAAAGGTCTCTGTATGGCCCATGTGATGAGAACAACTTGAATTGGGTTCAATACTGGTGGAGAATCAATGTCTTAACTTAGAAGGGAAGCACATTTGATGAAACCATGTGAAGAAATTATTTCATGACATCCTCAGACATGTAATACTTGAAAGGAATGCTTTGCTATTTTAGTTGTAGTTCGGTTGCACAGATTGAGATTTTGCAGATCTTAAAACATTTGTCAAGGGAAAAGACCATCATGATTTCTAATTAAAGGTGAGTCAGTCTACGATCTCCTTCAGGGATATCACACATTCAACTCAAGCAGCCTCAGTGATCTCCATGATCTCCTTCAGGGATATCACACATTCAACTCAAGCAGCCTCAGTGATTTCCATGATCTCCTTCAGGGATATCACACATTCAACTCAAGCAGCCTCAGTGATCTCCATGATCTCCTTCAGGGATATCACACATTCAACTCAAGCAGCCTCAGTGATCTCCATGATCTCCTTCAGGGATGATATCACACATTCAACTCAAGCAGCCTCAGTGATCTCCATGATCTCCTTCAGGGATATCACACATTCATCTCAAGCAGCCTCAGGGATATCACACATTCAACTCAAGCAGCCTCAGTGATCTCCATGATCTCCTTCAGGGATATGAAACATTCAACTCAATCAGCCTCAGGGATATGAAACATTCAACTCAATCAGCCTCAGTGATCTCCATGATCTCCTTCAGGGTTATCACACATTCAACTCAAGCAGCCTCAGGGATATCACACATTCAACTCAAGCAGCCTCAGTGATCTCCATGATCTCCTTCAGGGATATGAAACATTCAACTCAATCAGCCTCAGGGATATGAAACATTCAACTAAATCAGCCTCAGTGATCTCCATGATCTCCTTCAGGGATATCACACATTCAACTCAAGTAGCCTCAGGGATATCACACATTCAACTCAAGCAGCCTCAGTGATCTCCATGATCTCCTTCAGGGTTATCACACATTCATCTCAAGCAGCCTCAGGGATATCACACATTCAACTCAAGCAGCCTCAGGGATATCACACATTCAACTCAAGCAGCCTCAGGGATATCACACATTCAACTCAAGCAGCCTCAGTGATCTCCATGATCTCCTTCAGGGTTATCACACATTCATCTCAAGCAGCCTCAGGGATATCACACATTCAACTCAAGCAGCCTCAGGGATATCACACATTCAACTCAAGCAGCCTCAGTGATCTCCATGATCTCCTTCAGGGATATCACACATTCAACTCAAGCAGCCTCAGTGATCTCCATGATCTCCTTCAGGGATATCACACATTCAAATCAAGCAGCCTCAGTGATCTCCATGATCTCCTTCAGGGATATCACACATTCAACTCAAGCAGCCTCAGTGATCTCCATGATCTCCTTCAGGGTTATCACACATTCAACTCAAGCAGCCTCAGTCAGTCTTTTATCTCCTTCAGGGATGATATCACACATTCAAATCAAACAACCTCATTCGTGTCCAAGATATCCTTCAGGGCAGAAAATAACTTGTACTTTTTACCGTAAAAAATGTGTTATGATTACAACTAGATTTTAGAAAATTAGAAATAAATCAATGATACAATTGATTGGGTCATTCCTAGACACAATCCAGGCACAGACAAATTGCTCATATACGCCCTCTCTGTCGATAAATCTTTGCACTTGGGCATTATTACGGGGCTCATGCCACACTCCCCATATCACCAAGTACTCAAGACTAGATTTATTGAACCTTGCATTTGTTGGATAAAAAAAGAAGCTTTTCATTATTTCTTTCAGGTATTGATCACATATAAACCAAGCACAGACACAAATGAATATGGCTGAAATCAAGCGTGAGTGTTCCTGCTGGCATTAAAGAGTTTATACATATTTCATTGGACTGTTATTGTATACAGGCAGTTGAAGTTCAAACAGAATGCTTACAGACACTTTGAAGATTGTTTAAAGCTTGGCATCACTAATGCAGCAGAACACATCAGGTGTATGTGGATAACAAATGACCCAGCTGCATCAGAGCTAGAAAGGAGAATCCTTTCATTGTTATAGTTAGACTGAACAATGTGAGGTGAGGTGAAATGGGGTTTAACGTCGCGTCCAAGATTATCGCACTTATATAGCGACGTGCATGTACGTGTGTGTGTGTTTGTATGGCTGCTTGTACTAGTCCGGACTGATGCCGATTTATAGTGCTAGCTCACTGAGATACCATGCCGCAGTGTAACATGAATACCCCACTCATAAACAGTATACTGACTACGAGCCGACCAGTCCTTGTTTCAGCCCCTTAATGCCTAGCGCCAGACAGGGTAACAACAAGTACCATCTTTTAACGTCTTTTGGTATGACACGGCCGGGGATCAAACCCCGGACCTTCCGCTCTCCGGGCGGACGCTCTAACACTAGACCACGGAGGCGGTCAGACTGAACAATCAAACATGAGTGAGGTAGTTACTGAGAATTCCATATATATCATTGCATGTCAGCATAATGTAGGAGGAAAGCCCAAAGTGATGCAGGTGTCAGACGTTTACCACTTCGATGAAACCCATGAGCACAGGATTGGTGCTAACAAAACCTAGGAACACTATCGGGGCGAAACAGGATTCGAACCCAAACTCATACGTTTCTGCCATGTTATCGATGTTGAAAATCAAACTGGGGGCTTATTATCAGGGTGTGATGAACAAATTCAGCAAACATCTGCTGTCATATATACAGTGATTCATATTGATATATTTCACAGTTGCATGATATTAAGTATTTGTCATTCATGATTGTGAGTGAGCAGATCAGTCCTTGCCTGAATGCGTGGCAGGGTAACAGTTACAATCTTTTGGTACGATGCGGTCGGGGATCAAACCCCAACCTTCCGTTCTGCAGACAGACGTTTTTTCCACTAGACCACGGAGACGGACGTTGTACTTGAGAAGAAATCCTGAAGTGATGAAGGTCTCAGACATTAAAGATTTGGGTGAAAACAACAACTTCAGACATAGTGCTGACAAACCAAGAAAAAAGGCAAATCTGGGATATAAACCCTCATGTGACACTTACTGACAAACAGATGTCACTCCATACAAACAGCTCACATGAAACTTTCAAGTGAGCTACAAATCGGGAAAACATTTGTATTCTGATATGGAACTGAAAAAAACAAAGAACTTCTTACCAAAAATTCCTGTCGTAAAACCCTGCCTTAAGCCATGCATGTGTGAATAAAGAAATAACTTCAAGAGCTGCTGAACACATCTTCACATGTTGTTGACTTGCATATCTTCCGTTCTCTTTTCACAGGAGTGAGTGAGTGAGTATTGTTTTACGCCGCTTTTAGCAATATTCCAGCAATATCACGGCGGGGGACACCAGAAATGGGCTTCACACATTGTACCCATGTCGGGAATCGAACCCGGGTCTTCGGCGTGACGAGCGAACGCTTTAACCACTAGGCTACCCGACCGCCCTTTTCACAGGAGCAACCGTTATTGACACAGCTTAGTACACTAAAGGACCTTCCACGTTCACTGGCAAGTCAGTCAATGCAAACAGCCAAATCCCCTATAAACATTGAAGGCAGTCACCTAATCACTATACAGTTTCCCTCTCTCTATCACTGTCCTCCAATGCATGAGAAACAGGACTTAGCGGCTTCAGAAGCACCATTGGCGAAACCAGAGCTTGTAGCACAGTAACTAGCTGGACGGCAGCAATTAACTAAATGCTATTAAGCCAAGAAGCCAGCATAGTTGACACAAATAATCCCCTTACTGCAAAATTAAGATGGAAAATTTGCAATTTGAACTGTCATTGTTGGACAGAGAACATGTTAAGTGAACATGAGCCTTGCCTGGGATTGCTTTGATTGTGAAGAAAATGAGCTCATACATGCAATAAAGGTTTGGGTCTGAAGCTGGGATGGAAATAGCTGTTATTCCATGGGCAGTAACATTCCTGCGGACCAATCAGCGAGCAAGTCTAGTTCTTAGCCTGTTTGTATGGCCATACTTCAACAACATTTTTGACAGGATTAATGGACGAATTTGTGGACCAGAATCGAAGTTAAAATTCACAGTTCCACTGCTCTTATTGCAATTAATCATGACACTTTGGTGTATTTATTTTAGACATCAGCAGAATGACCATTATAAGGATTCCTATTCAAAATTTAAACAGTCATTGGTTTATGTTTGAAGCAATAATGTGGTTGTGAAAAAAAGAAAATTGTCGGCTTATACTCTTTGCTGAGGAGGAAGAGGAGATAAGAGACACATTTCATCTGACTGGTCTGAAGGGTGAGTGAGTTGTTTGTTTTGGAGTGAGTGAGTGAGTGAGCGAGTGAGTGGGTGGGTGGGTGGGTGGGTGAGTGGGTGAGTGAGTGAGTGAGTGAGTGAGTGAGTGAGTGAGTGAGTGAGTGAGTGAGTGAGTGAGTGAGTCTTATCTGTGGTGGTAACTATGCTTTAAATTGATGGGATCAAGGTTTTGCCAAATACAATCACTGGACCCTTAGGTTGTTTTGATAGTACCCTTGGTCATAAAAGAGTGACTAACAGGATCAGGTGGTCAGACTTGCTGACTTGGTTGATTCATGTCATTGTATCCCATCTGCATAGATTGATACTCATGATGTGAGTCACTGGATTGTCTGGTCCAGACTGCTGTGATTCAGTGTTAAACAATAAACAAACAAACACAAAGATCTTGCTTCTTACAAGACTGGAATCCCTCGAAACCCCATTAGCATAAAACATGGGAGTGGCTTTGGAAAACAGTAAGTGCCTGAAGGTCACCTGAAGTTTGGGATATTTGCTAGATATTTAAAAAACATTCTGAATTTAATTATTATATGACAAGAAATATAACTGATATATAGCAGCCCCAACATTATTTTCAACATGGCTGCCAGTTTGTGTCAGAGGAGTAACTCCATACACAGAGAGACCCACATTTTTTAAACAATGGTTATTGATCTGTAGATTTAGGCAGAAGTTTTACCAGACATATAAACTTGTCAAATAGGCAATCAGATCAGTTCCTAATGTACAAAGTAGCAGCGTGACATGGTGCACGCACTCTCTCTGTTTCGCTCACATTACACATGACACATGTCAGTGTTTGTCATTGAGTCTAATCATACTGAGTTGGTAATAGTGTCTGTACACTTCATCCACACAGAATGTCCAGACAGGTGCTAAACTTACATCTGATGGATACAGTATTGGGAGAGTTTTGCTGAAGGGTCTTGTCAAAAGATCAACGAAGCTGAAGTTCGAAAAGATCCTTTATTGCTGTAAAAGCATATCTGGCAGATACTTGCAACAGTGTGACAGTTCATATGGCACTGTGAAAGGCCAACACAACACTGCGATAGACCAACACAACACTATGACAGACCAACACAACACTCACAGACTAACACAACACTGATAGACCAACACAACACTATGACAGACCAACCAACACAGTGACAGACTAACACAACGCTGTGATAAACCAATACAACACCATGACAGACCAACACAACACTGTGATAGACCAACACAACACTGAGACACCATCACAGCACTGTGGTAGACCCAAACAACACTGTGATAGACCATACAACAATATGACAGACCAACACAACACTGTGACAGACCAACACAACAATATGACAGACCAACACAACAATATTACAGACCAACACAACACTGCGATAGACCAACACAACACTATGACAGACCAACACAACACTATGACAGACCAACACAACACTGTGACAGACCAACACAACAATATGACAGACCAACACAACAATATGACAGACCAACACAACATTGTGACAGACCAACACAACACTGCGATAGACCAACACAACACTATGACAGACCAACACAACACTCACAGACTAACACAACACTGATAGACCAACACAACATTGTGACAGACCATACAACACTATGACAGACCAATACAACACTATGACAGACCAACACAACACTCACAGACTAACACAACACTGATAGACCAACACAACACTGCGATAGACCAATAAACACTATGACAGACCAACACAACACTCACAGACGAACACAACACTATGACAGACCAACACAACACTGTGAAAGACCGTACAACAATGTGACAGAACAACACAGCACTGAGACACACCATCACAACACTGTGGCTGACCCAAACAACACTGTGGCACACCATCAAAACACTGTGACACACAACACTATGACAGACCAACACAACACTGTGAAAGACCGTACAACAATGTGACAGAACAACACAGCACTGAGACACACCATCACAACACTGTGGCTGACCCAAACAACACTGTGGCACACCATCAAAACACTGTGACACACAACACTATGACAGACCAACACAACACTGTGAAAGACCGTACAACAATGTGACAGAACAACACAGCACTGAGACACACCATGACAAGAATGTGACAGAACAACACAACACTGAGACACACCATAACAACACTGAGACACACCATAACAACACTGAGACACACCATAACAACACTGAGACACACCATCACAACACTGAGACACACCATAACAACACTGAGACACACCATAACAACACTGAGACACACCATAACAACACTGAGACACACCATCACAACACTGAGACACACCATAACAACACTGAGACACACCATCACAACACTGAGACACACCATAACAACACTGAGACACACCATCACAACACTGAGACACACCATAACAACACTGAGACACACCATCACAACACTGAGACACACCATCACAACACTGAGACACACCAACCCATCACATTGGCAGACTAGTGCAACACAGTGACAGAAAAACACGTCTTTAAGCCTTTCTCACAACAGACAATTCCTGGACTGCCTGAGTGCTTTGTACTGTAACTATTTCAGGCACATCACTGCATGTTAGCTGAAGGAGAAGGAAGGGATGCAGGTCATAGACATTTCTCACCAACTCTGCCAGTGAAGTGTGTCTTCCCCGGGAGCCCAGGCTGTGTCCTGGTTCAGAGAAACCAGTTGTAAATCATGAAATCAGGTGACATGCAGTGAGTGAAAGAATCCATGATGTTTAATTCTACAGACAGCAATATTCCAGCTTCATCATGGACATCTGTCACAAATCAAGTCTGGCCCTGGCGAACCAGTGACTGAATGCATGAGCAACGAAGGTACACCATCAGCCAGGATTACAATGACAGCCAACCCTAGAATGTCCACAAGTTTAGACATTGACCTCTCGGCCATCTACCTCAAGCGATTAAAGCCAGTGTATGAAAAATTACGTTGATATTCTTACATAACTTAAGAGCCATTACTTCTGACATGCTAAGTAATGCTATCGACAATAAAGTCTTATAATTAAGCCTAAAGTCTATAGTTTAAGGTTGAATATAGATTGCCTTATTATCTATAATGACAGAAGCTTCAATGGCTCTCTAAAACCTACTGACAACAATATTCAATCTTCCTGCTAGTTCCCTTTTTCAGTAAAGTCGCAATGAGATCTATTACTGTAATAATATCTTCTCATTCATCACAGCTGCCATGTTCAATTCAAATGGTTTTGGTGAGGTAGATTTCTTATTCTCTTCATACCAGAAAGCTTCTTTGCATGAAATGGGAAATATCAACATTATGAGCATAATAACCTCAGAAGAATATTTTCGCTTAAAATGTTTTGCTTTCCGTGAAATGAGCTATGACATTTAGCACTATATCTTTCAAATCAAATTCCCTTTCAATGATTGATGGCTGAATGTAAAGTTGATAAACTAATAGTAAGTTGATAAATGTAACTGTTTAGGGAGATACTGGTTATTTCACGAAATATATCTATACATATATAGAGAGAGAGAGAGTGAGAGATTGTCCACTCAATTAGCTCCACCAACCATCACGAGATGTCATGGGGTTTACCGTTGCATTCAAGATCAATGCGCTTAAATAGCAGCTTGCATTGGAAAGGGGGTAGAGGAGAGAGGAGAGGAGGGTGGCTGCTTGTAGAAGTCTATATTACTGTATTAATCCACTGAGTTACCATGCCACAGTTGAACCAAACCAACAACCAGTCCTGTAAACTCCATAGGCAGTGTAACAAGAAGTACCATCTTTTAACATCTTCAGTAAGACACAGCCAGGGATCGAACCATGAATCTTCCGCTCTCCAGCCAGACGCTCTATCCACTTGACCATGTAGGAAGTTTCAACATTTACTTGACGGCAAGGAGAATGGATGCATTAAACTCATTCAGTGGACATATTATCAGGGATTATTTGCTGGGAGGCAGACAACAGGATGGCCAACGTAGGTCTGAGATTGATGAGGATGACTTGTGCACATGCCCAGAGTGAGTGAGTATGGTTTTACGCCGCTTTTAGCAATATTCCAGCAATATCACGGCGGGGGACACCAGAAATGGGCTTCACACATTGTACCCATGTCGGGATTCGAACCCGGGTCTTCAGCGTGACAAGCGAACGCTTTAACCACTAGGCTACCCGACCGCCCTTTTCACAGGAGCAACCGTTATTGACACAGCTTAGTACACTAAAGGACCTTCCACGTTCACTGGCAAGTCAGTCAATGCAAACAGCCAAAACCAAATATGGTTGGAGTGAGTGAATGTTATAAAATGCTATAGTCATCAATATTACTGCAAACATCTGGGCTAGTGGGATAGCAAAGTGGTTCAAGCGTTTCCTCTTCATGCCAAAGGCCCGGGTTTGATTCCCAACATGAGTACCCGTACATTGTATGGAGCCCATTTCATTTCTGGTGGCCTACCACCGTGAGATTGCTGGAATATTGCTAAAAGCAGCTAAATACCATCATAATAATAGTAATGTGTATTTGTAATGCGCTGGAATCTATCCACAAGGTGCATGCTCAAAGCGCCACTAACTCACCCACAGTAAACATCTAAGGCTAGACGGTCTGTAAATAATTGAGTCTGGACCAGACATTGATTGACATCATGAGCATCGATCCAACCAATTGGGATACGATGACATGCATCAACCAAGTCAGCGAGCCTGACCACTCGATCCCATTAGTCACCTTTTACGGCAAGCATGGGTTGCTGAAGACCTATTCTACCCTGGATCTTCGGTGACTAGAAAGATCAACAACCACCCTGACCACTTCACTTGAAGTATCTCGGGTTAGCATCCTTATCGGTCCACAATTTTTAATTTAGATCTACGCTGAACTCTCGTTCAGAGAAGTTATGTTATTTGGGTTGTATTTCACGCACATTAGCAGGAGAAATTCTGCGCTAAGTTGTGAACAGTGAGTAAGTGAGTGAGTATGGTTTTACGCCGCTTTAAGCAATATTCCAGCAATATCACGGCAGGGGACACCAGAAAATGGGCTTCACACATTGTACCCATGTCAGGAATCGAACCCGGGTCTTCGGCGTGACGAGCGAACGCTTTAACCACTAGGCTACCCGACCGCCCCTGTGAACAGTGAGAGATGGAGAAGGTGAGGTCACTACCAAAGTCTTCATGCAAACAGGTCAATGGTATCTATCAAAATAGAACAGAGATGCACAACACTGGATAATCATAGATGTTAAGTAGACTGTAGAAGACAGGCCTACAAATCAAGACTACTGTAAAAAGATCAATGTCAAACACTTGGGCAAATATTAAAGGTACATAACTTTATTTCTTCTTGGCAATAAAATCCCCCAGCTGAAGAGATTAAATGGCCCCAAATCTATGACTGAATCAAAACTGTCTGACAATGAAATGAGAGAAGTCGGACGTCATGGAGCAGTACAAGCTACAATGTTTCTGCTGAAAACAAAATGTCTGCAGAATTCTCATTAATTCATTTTTATTGAATACTTGAGCAGCAAAGAGACTCAATCTCCTATTCCCTTATCACAACTTCATCGCAAATCAATTAAATACTGTTCACAAAACAAACCTCACAGAATAAAATGAATTTGAAAGTTTGACATAGAAAGATGTACCCGGTATTTAGAGATACTCACTTCAGATCTGCTAGTTTTCATCCAATTATCAAAAACTGACGTATTGATACTGCAATTTTTTTACATCAATTTAAAAAACAAAAAATAACACACTTTGATTAAAACAGGTTTTTTTAAATCAAATGTATTGTTGGTATTAAGTTCCCAATTTCCAAACCTTTCTGAACATTGACATTTCCTGGGTAACTATTGATACAATCTGGAGATTTCCCCCAAGACATGTTCCTCAGAAGATCAAAAAGGCCTAAGATGGTAAATTTAATCCTGCATTTAAACTTTAACCAGAAGCAATTTTCCAGGCTAGCTAGCAATAGTAAATTGCTTCATAAAAGGTACTGCATGAAATTGACAAATAGGTTTTTAGGGAGTCCTGATATGTAATCACTATTTGGGGGGGGGAGTACTGATATGTAATCACTATTGGGGGGGGGGGGGGGGGGGGGGGGGGGGGAGAGAGAGAGAGAGAGAGAGAGAGAGTCCTGATATGTAATCAGCAGGGCTGATGACACCAGACATTAATGCACTGAAATGAACACAGGCCTTCAGTGTGAAAAGCAATTTTATCATACCTCTATGTCAGAATGATGAGATCTGATTGGTTCACATGATCTTGATAAAATACTTTATCATACTCCATGTCAGAATGATGAGATCTTATTGGTTCACATGATCGTGATAAAATACTTTATCATACCTCCATGTCAGAACGATGAGATCTTATTGGTTCACATGATCGTGATAAAATACTTTATCATACCTCCATGTCAGAATGAGATCTGATTGGTTCACATGACCTTGATAAAATACTTTATCATACCTTCATGTCAGAATGATGAGATCTGATTGGTTCACATGATCTTGATAAAATACTTCATCATACTCTTTGTTAGAATAATGAGATCTGATTGGTTTGCATGATCTTGATAAACGCTTTATCATACTATATGTCAGAATGATGAGATCTGATTGAAACATGTGATCTTGATAAAATACTATGTATCCCACCTGGGAGGGAAATATATTCTTAGTGGGAGAATAAATCCCTTATACCCCACCACTAACAAGACAGGATGCACGTGGATTCATGAGGGACAATAAATCCCTTATACCCCGCTTTAGCATTAGTTAACCTCAGCTCGCTCAAATAGCTGTTTTCTATCAATTTTGAATTTGTTTTAATTCTTTAACAATGGGGGATTAAAACATGACGGCAAGATAAATTTGTTCCAGTAGTATCACAAGAGGTACATTTGTTTTAATGCATCCCTCATTGGGTTTTAAACCTTTGATACCTAACACAGGACGCATAAAACCACATGTATCCCTCGTGATACTGCTATAACTTATAGCGTATACCACAAGATCACCACACTGTCCTTACTGGGCGAGTGAGTTAAAAGGTAATGTCGCATGGGCATTTTAACCATATAGCGACGAGAACAATTTGATATGTAAAAAAGTGAGTCAGGAACACAAAGTTATATTTAAAAGCAAATTTGTCACACATATTTTGGCATAATTTATTATTTACAACTGTTTAAGCCAACAGGAACCAAAGCTTGGCCACCTCGCTGGGGATCATGGGGACTTACGGTGCCTCAGCTTCCTGCATAACAACACAGCAGGATTTACGTCATCACTTTAGCACCTTTGTTTCTGGGAGCACACCTTGGTTACACTATCAAGCTGGTCAATCTGTCTTCTTGAGTGAATGGTTTAATGAGTGAGCTGACATGAGGCATTTAGCTAGTGAGGTGAGGTGTTTGTTTGTTGTTTGTTGTTTAATGCCGCACTCAGCAATATTCCAGCTATATGACAGCAGCCTGTAAATAATCGAGTCTGGACCAGACAATCCAGTGATTGACATCACGAGCATTGATCATTGTAATTGGGATACGATGACATGCATCAACCAAGTCAGTGAGCCTGACCACCCAATCCCGTTAGTCGCCTCTTACGACAAGCATAGTCACTGAGATTTGTAAGTAAGTTCAGAAAATAAATATGAATGTTTTGAGTGAGTGAGGGTGTAAATGAAGGACTGACTGACAGAGATTATACACCATCTTCAGTACCATTAGAAACCTCCTGTGATGTCATCATTCAGAGGTTGATATTCTTCATATCTGCCAGGTTCAACTATGCACAATGATGGAATGTATCACCTTGCTTGGTTTTTACAAACTTTATTATAACCTGTACCTCATCTGAAATAGTTTTTGTTAATAAACTTTAAATTAATCTGTACCTCCACTGCAGTTGGTTCCATGAACATTTCCAGATATTGAAATAACCGGTTTCTTCTCTGGTAAGTCACAGTAATTTGTGACACTGAATCACTTTTCCTTACAATAAATCCTGAAATAGAACTTAAATACTGTATGGAATTTCGTTACTCATTCATTGCTAACAATTTGGTCACTGAGGCCTACACATAGAAGTTATATTTTGGAGATGTTAGACATTATTATTTGGAAATGTAATAAAATATGTTTGTTTTTGTTCTTGTAAATTAATCATAAACTGAAATGGGTGAGTGAGTGAGTTTGATTTTACACCGCTTTTAGCAATATTCCAGCAATATCACGGCGGGGGACACCAGAAATGGGCTTCACACATTGTACCCATGTCGGGAATCGAACCATGGTCTTCGGCATAACGAGCGAACGCTTTAACCACGAGGCTACCTGACAGCCCCTAAACAGAAATTTGCAACAGTATGTGAATGATTTCACAAAAAAATACTAATTGTCTTCTATATTAATGGAAGAACATACAGTGTGCTTGTGTGGCATGAGAAATGTTTGCTTGTGTGAAACTGACTAGGTGCTAATCAAATCTACTTCTGTATAGGGGGACAAATTTGTCAATTTGTTTTGGACAATATATGACATATTTTCTCAATTTATTTTGACATATTTGTCTGTTCCTTTGCCCTGGGAAGGAAACTTTGGTTTTACAACCCCAAGAATAACTTCGGAGTTGTGTTATATCCTTAACTTCCAGCAGTGTCTTAGAATGAGAAAACAAGGAGGAACTCCAGAAACTGGACCAACTAGATGTAAACAGATCTCCCCTTTCGCCATGATTTACCAAACAGGCATAGAACTTTTTTTCAGCTGGCTTGTCCCAAAAACATGGCTTGTTAAGCATGTTCAGAGGAAACTGTGATCTCCAAGCACAAAAGTCTCAGAGCTACAGAAGATTGGGCTCTTACATGTTACTTATCCTTTGTATACAACTGTATTCTATGTTACATAAATAAATGTAAGCACACTAAACAGCTAACAGTTGGATATTAGGCACTATATTATATAGTGAGTGAGTTGGGTTTAACGCAGCTTTTAACATTATTCCAGTTATATCGCGGCGTGTCAGCTTAATGTGGGAGGAAAGCCCGCAGTGATGTAGGTCTCAGACGTTTACCACTTCGGTGAAACCCACGAGCATGGGTATGGTGCTGACAAACCTAGAAACATAATCAGGGCGAACCGGGATTCGAGCCCACAATCGTAGGTTTCTGGCGTGCCCAAGGGATGCAACTCTGCACAGCAAATCGCGGCAACTGGGCCACCCATCCCCCCCTATAATATATATATATATATATATATATTATTATTGCTGTTGTTGTTATTATTCCTCAACCCCTTCATTTTAGAACTGACATGTTAAATAAAATCAAATGAGACAGCATTAATGTGATACACATAAGGAAGAGGATTTACTGATGTCAACTTCTTTATGGAACACAATGTTTTTGGAGTATACACTTACTCCTTCATCAGGTGAATAAATGCTATGAGGCAGAGAGCATATATATGTACCTGTAAGAACAGGAATTTCCATTCTATTACCTATCAGTGCTGATGACCCCCAGCCTCCTGTTTGCCCATTGTCCATTACCCATTACCAATCAGTGATAATTTAAGTCCTGGCTTCCAGTTTTCCGTCTTAATCATCTATCAGCGCTATTTAGTGTCAAGCGTTTGCTCCCATTTGTCCATTGCTATCTCCTATCAGCGCCAATTATCTGTTGGCTTCCCTTGTTAGTCCCACCTTTGTTATCTCATTACTTTTGTTGTTCTTACAGGTACATATATATGTTCTCTGCCTCATAGCATTTGTTCGTCTGATGAAGGAGTAAGGATGTACTCCGAAACATTGTTTTCCTCATAATAAAGAAGTTGACATCTATAAATTCTCTTCCTCAATTTTCCTATTTTCAATTGTTAATAGTATTCAAATTAACAAATTAAATCGTTCAAAACTGAATAGTTTTTTAAGGACCAAAGACATCAATAACAAAGTAATTGAGAAAAGAAACACATTCACTCTGGTATGAAATATCAAATGTTTATTCTGAATGATATAACAGAATATCCAACATGATGAAAATAAACTTGAAGTTGAACTTCGTATTTGAGCATTTAGTATTAGTCAGTGTTAAAAGTACAAGAACATACAAGAAACAATTAAATTACTTCTTAACACGAGAAATTCAAAATTTGGCAAAATTGTGACTTAAAACATGTGCAGATATATAACAGATGGTAATAACAACAGCTGTACATCTGTGAATGCACACTTACGTGTACCTGTTCTGTCAGGATTCTTGACAAAGGACAAAAACAATGTAAATCAAACGAAACAACAGCTTCATTAATAACATATATAGCTTGTTTCAATGAAGGATATGTCATTTGTCAGAATAGGATCCAGGAGAGAAGTTCAATCAATGAATCATAAAAAAAGGTTTGATATATTTTGATGGTTAGCGAGATTGTTTGGCTAAAAATCCCAAGTCAGAGATGAAAATAAAAACAAGGATAAAATTATACCTTTCAATTTATATTCTTAAATTGTCAACAAATAAGGCAGGTGAATCTATAAATAGTAATCCTCTGTCTTTATCTTTCACTTTGAGCGGACGTGTAGAGATCAGAGAGCATGCTTCACTTGTCTGGGCCAGGCTGGAAAACAATTTACGTTTTTTTTTTCCTAGGCTATCAGACTCAGTGGTAAAAAAAAATTCTAAACAGAATTCTTTTTTTCTCATTGGCTGGTAACCAAGCAACAAAAAATATTACACCTTAATTCTGAAATGTTTCAATCTTTTTGGGGATAAAGTTAGTTTTCATAGGCTGTTTTACACAAAATCTTTCTGCATAAAGAGTCGATTGTACAATTCCGACTATATCATGAGCATGTGTTTATGAATCAAAAAGTGCTTTCAAATCTTTTCTACCATATGGAAACTTAGGTGCAGGAACACATGTTGAAATATTATATAATATATAATAAAATATTTTACTGTTTACTTGAAGTATAATGTGACTGTGGAATGACATAATATGTCTGTAAAATGAAAAGTTATCACTTAAAGTTTCCGTATTTTGTGTGCATGAAACAGTTAAGGAAAAGTCAATAATAGTCTCATTTTAGATCAGTAAATGAAAACTATCATTTCACTTATTACAAAGTGAAAAGTGCTCAGTGTTTTCTAATTACATAACAAACTATTAAGTCATATCACATAATTTTGAAGCACAGCCTCTTTCAAAGAAATAATAAAAATAGAAGAATAGAGGCCCAGAGCCAGGAGTAGTGACTCGTTCCCAGATGTTCTTGGTCAATGTGAAATACGGCAGTATGCAAAACTTTCAAAAAATTTAAATGTTATAAGGGTTGGATTGGGGTAAATTTCATAACAAAAAGGAAAACAAAAATTCAAACTAGAGTAGAATTTTTCTTATAAAAAACATATTTCAAATACAGCATCAAATATGGTTTAGTAATTTTTTCCAAAATCAAACCTAAAGAGTCAGGTCATTTGTAAAACAAGACATTAACAGTGGTGGCCTCACAAACTGATTCAAGATTATGACAGAACACATAGATTATTAGATGTTCAACCTTGCCTGTCTCACTAATGAACACCCCACATCACGTCATCTTCCTGTACCCAATACCTACAGATGCAGAACTCAGTTTGTTCTCTTCTTCTTTATCTGATGTAATCCTCCAGATACAAGTCAAACTCAACCTCATGTGATTCACACACATTGACAGTTAATGGCCAAAGAAGCATTGAAATGTTTGTTTAAAAAAACAAAATGCCTTCTGCCTTACATTTTTGAAAAATTTGGATGAAAATCTAATCTGGTATTTATAAATGCCTTACCCCTAATTGCACACTATACCTGTCGGCTTCTAACAGGATAAGCACATGAAATACTCACATGTGAACAGAACCATGCCATGTCAGTAAGGGTTTGATCAGCTCACTGCGCGTTTAAAGGTTTATCTCCATATCACATAGGCAGACAAGCATATAAATCAATAAGTAGTACATCTATATTCAGTCCAGTGTTCAGGTAAATTTACGTTATTCACACAATATTGTTAAAATAGTTAAGTACACAATTTGTCTTGGTTGCACTTATTTATCCTCCACAGTTGAAGCGATGAGGTAGCCTGGCTGTTTCCCATTGACTTGAAGCTGATTTGAGCTGGGATAAAAGTGAGCTGTTTTCTTTGGGTTGTATTCATAGCCACTGAGGTCTGATGCGTCAGAGACTGACCGATCTCGCTCATCAATTAAAGGGGCAGCAACACTGTCCTTCGGTGCCAGTAACGCAGGGTGGAGATGTTTCAGACCATTCATTTCCATTCCATTTATTTCGTGAGGAGCAACATTATGCTTACGGTTGCCATCGGCTACAGAGATGCTGAAACTCCGGGTCATTTTCCGTAGTTCTTCTTTATTAAACACACATGAACAAAACAGTCTCCAGAATTCCTTGCGAAATTTTTTGCCAAAAAAGTAATATGGCACAATATTGATTGCTGAGTTCATGATAACTAGAAAGTTGGCAACTTCACTTAGCGTGTGATATGGCGAATCAAGTTTAGCAAGAGAGCTAAATGCCCACATCATACGTGAGACGAGGGCAGGACCCTGGCAAATGAGAAACACAACAACCACTCCTATCAACATTATCGTAGTGTCATTCCGACGCTTCTCACGGACATTGATTTCCTTGCCTTTTCTACGCGAGAGGTGAACTGCACGTATGAGAAAGTAGTTAAGAACGGCGAGAGTCAAGAACGGGAGGCCACACACACATATAAGATACATCCAGGAATGAACAATTTCTTTAAAATACTCATTGTTCCCCACTGCTGTCAACTCTATCATGTACATCTCCATTGTCTGGTTGTTCATATCCTCGTAAGTTATCTCCAACGTGTTATATTCAAAGAACCGTGGCAAATTGAAAATAATTCCAGCAACAAACAAGGCGATGATGACTTTTCGCGCCCTGCCCCGACTGCACATTGTCTCGGCCCTGAATGGGTGACAAATCATGATGTATCGGTCAACAGTAAACGCCAGTGTCAACCATATGGACGTCACCTGGAATGTTATAGCTATGGGGTGTACATAGGGAAAGATGAAGGCATAGTAAGGTTCCTCGAACAAATCCACCGAGTATTTCTGCGGGGGCTTGGTGTCCTTAATTAGCATCAGCATTGTGACGATAAGCACGAGTGTGTCACATGCGGCCAAGGCTGCCAAGAACATGTAGGTTGATGAACGCATGGATTTCGTTGTGAGCACAACAATTGACAAGATATTACCAATGATACCAAGGCAGCTTATAGTCATACCGCCAACGCCCATAAGATAGTACGTAAGAAGCTTACGTTTGAAGGAGTCATCCTCGGTGAAATTCGGAAAGTTCATTCCATAAGACGTGTAGTTGTCATTCGAACTATTCACAGCTGTATCTGTTGTCGTCATTCTTATGTTTCCAACAGCAAAATTGAAATAAATATCACAGACAATCTGTCAAGAACATTTGTTTCGATTTCATTGAGAATTCTGTGATGATCATGTTGTCATCCTGCATTGTTACCATTCAGATCAAATTCTCTCAGCATCCCAAGATGCCAGATGGCATATTGACACTGACAGCAGCATCATGTCATCTATATACTCCCTTCTCAAGTCAGGAGGCAGTCAAGGATATACATGTCTTTACTGTTTCATTGGGTCCAAGATTCATGGACTGGGAAAACCCACCGGTGTTGAGGAATGATAACTCTGTACCTTCCCACACTCATTTCATGATTCAGCCAATCACAAACCACCTATGTCTTGCATCAACCAATCACAACCCTGGTATTTTACGTATCAGCCACAATCACAAACCAGCTCCCATTTGACTGGTATGTATCTTGACACTCTTCATCAATGGTCTCTCGTTGCAGGTAATCAATTTCTTGATGTAGTTAGACTGATAATCCTCACATGCCTCTGTATGTGTTTCTGACGATAATTGGTTCAGACAAATGTGTTCTTTTCACACATAATTAACATGGAAACTCCTTCTGATGTTTATGTCTTCTGAGAACAGAATCATTTGGGGATTTTCTGAATGAAACAGTTATCCATCTGTTGTTCAAGCATAACAACTGATTATTATCACATCTGTCTGTTGTTCAAGTATAACAACTGGTTATTATCACATCAGTCTGTTGTTCAAGCATAACAACTGATTATTATCACATCCGTCTGTTTTTCAAGTATAACAACTGATTATTATCACATCCTACTGTTGTTCAAGTATAACAGAGTATTATCACATCCGTCTGTTTTTCAAGTATAACAACTGGTTATTATCACATCAGTCTGTTGTTCAAGCATAACAACAGAGTATTATCACATCTGTCTGTTGTTCAAGTATAACAACTGATTATTATCACATCCTACTGTTGTTCAAGTATAACAGAGTATTATCACATCCGTCTGTTTTTCAAGCATAACAACTGATTATTATCACATCCTACTGTTGTTCAAGTATAACAGAGTATTATCACATCTGTCTGTTGTTCAAGTTCATACACTATGGTTACAAGTTTATAACACAGCTCATTCTGTTGTAGACTGTTCTTAACTTAACTAAGGTCTTGACAGGCCAAGATCTAATAGGAAATGGCAAAATTGAGCCTCCAAAAGAAACTGTCTCTCTCCACTTTGGTTCCCTTGTCACAAGGATGCAATCTGCGTCGGCTTTCTGTAAACCCCACTCGTAGTCAGGTCCATTGTCACTTGTTAAATAACTTGACTTCTAAAATCACCATAAAAAAAACCCCAAACTTTTACAAACATTTGACGATTTCTTCTTCAAACCATCGTCACATATTCCATCTTCCTGTCGCAGACAGCAACCATTCTTTCTGTAATTAAAAGAGAAAAAATCATGAGTTGAGCTGTCCAAGCTTAGAGGGCATTTCTTAAGGAGTTGTGGACAATTGCAGTGAGCGAGCTAGTGAACAACGGATACTACGCCCGACTCCCTCAAGAATCAATAGCTCTGTACACCGCAGTCTGTTTAGAGAGCTATCTAGTATTCTGGCATCTAATTGCAGCCATGCACTGATGTAAGGTTCTGTATTGTGGGACTGGGAGAGGTGTTGGTGGAGAGCTGCTCTCATTGGTTGCAGGTGACTGTGCGAGGAGGGACTTATGGGTTCTGAGAGTCACAGATTACCACAGTCCAGTTGTGAGACGGCAGAGTACTATATAGGTGTGTGAGGAGAAGCTAATGAAAGGATGTTGGGATGAATACACTCTCTGACTCTTCTTCAGCTCAGTGTTGGAGCTGAAGAATTAGGAAAGCCTATTCACACTATTCATTACTATGCTTCATAAACTATTCTGACAATTTCCTAAAGCTTCAAACTCGTCAGAGCTCAGCAGAAGGTGGCCAGATATTTCATCCTCATCATTTTAACCATGTGATCAAAAGCATGGGTTCTTTCTCTGCACACTTAACATTGTTAAATCAATTTGATGATTTTTTTTTTGCTATTTTTTGTTTCTATTATAAATTCTTTTCCTTTTCTTCCTTTCTATCAATAATAACTATTGATCAGTTGAACCTCCTGATAATATGAAGGTTGATCTGGTGCACATATTTCTATGCAGGAAATATAAATTGTGAGTGTGTGTTTGTGTGTGTGTTAGTATGTGGTGTATGTGTGTGCGTGTTAGTATGTGGTGTGTGTGTGCATGTGCATGTGTGTGTGTGTGTGTGGAGAGAGGGTGTCAGAGTATGTGTGTGTGTGTCATTATTAAAAAGATGTCAACTGTTTGTGTATGGGCAAGACACTTATGATAAAGGGAGACAATTTGAGGGGAGATAACTCTCGTATGACAATAATTCCATGAAAGTGTTATGTTCACAGCAGTGAAATATCAAGTGCTTGTGATTTGAGAATTGTTTCTTATTAATCCACCAACAGAATGGGAATCAAAGTTCACTTGCCATATAAGTTTATGCAGCCATGCCACTCAGATGAGTTTTAAGACCTTTTGTGTAAAAAAAATATCAAGCAAAAAAACGAAAACAACAAAGATAGACTCTTTATAACGTCAGCCTTTTGAACTCATACATATTTTCATTCATCCTCTATCTGTCAACATATACAACAAATGATGTTAACTTTCTCAACACAATAAGCTCATATAAGTTACAGTAAGCGCATATAAGTTACAATAAACTCATATCCAACCCAGTAGCGGTAATGTGGGAGTTTTCCTGTCAATTACAGTCGGACAAATAGGACATTCAGGCATAGAACCTTCGCTGTGCTTACCTGCTACTGTAGAGTTTTCTTGTTTGACCTATATGACTTGATACCTGCCCAAGGGCATCATTAGAGACACCAGAAGCTTATTTCTAATCTGTGTTAATTGAACAGAGACAGAGGACATCACAAGTTCATAATGAACATCACTCATCCTCCGTATCTTCCTGTGTTTCTTTGCTGTTTATATGAAACTCAATTCTTATATGAAAACATGTTGCTGTGATTTGATTTTATGTGAGTTTAATGCCAGATCTGTGTACGATATGTTTTTTCACAACCGGAACAAAAGGCAGAATGGTTTCGATCACATTCAGCCGGATACAATGAACGTAATTGTTTTACAAATACACACACGTGTACATCGACTTCAAATTAATTTCATCAGTTTATTTGTAACTTTATTTGCTTTAACGAGCGTTAACGCGCTTTTAGGGGAAAATTCTTCATGCATTTTTGGGAGCCATGCATGGTTTCCCCTTCGGTGCATCCGGAGTAGCGGTACATCGAGGAGCGTTAAGTCGAGGGACCACTGTACTTGAATCACACTGGCTACTACTGCAAACTATCCGGACCAAGTTTCCCTTTAACATCATCAATTTAAATCTAGTTTCCTTAAATTGTTGATTCCATTTTGGCCCTTTTTTAGAACACGAAATGACCAAGCAAAAATGTTAGATCTACATGGAGGCGTACAGGGTGAGTGGCATTTATAAAGCGACGTGCATGCATGTGTGCGTGTGTGCATGCTTGTGTAGGTGCGGACTGATGCCAATTTATAGTGCTAGCACACTGAGATATCATGCCTCGGTTTAACATGAGTACCCCACTCAGATACAGTATACTGATTCCAAGCCGACCAGTCCTTGTTTTAGCCCCTTAATGCTGAGCGCCAGGCAGGGTAACAACAAATACCATCTTTTAACGTCTTTTGGTATGACGTGGCCGGGGATCGAACCCTGGACGTACCACTCTAAGCGGCAGACGCTCTACCACTAGACCACGGAGGCGGTCTCAATGCCAGAGAATAACCAGTCTCAAGTATCTGATGAAGCAGATTCCATTGGTTGTAAAAGGCACAATAGAGGTGAAAATTATAAGAATGAAAAACTGAAAAACGTTGATGACACCAGGTGTTTGCAAAAAGGGTAAGCATGTCCTGCCCTACTGTCCTGTCTTACTAATAGCAGCACCCGCCATAAAAACAATTTGCATAAAAAAATATATGTGTTTGTTGCCTGACGCCAGACAGGATTTGAAAAATGCAATTCTGCAGAGTGGATTGTGGTGTTCAAGACCTGTCAGGTGCCTATTAAGACAGAGGGTATAGGTCGTTTGGGAGCAATCATTTGACATTGTGGCGGGGGGCCTGGGATTTAAAAAATAAAAAAATAAAAAAATGTTCCTGAAAAATATAATTTTACCTCAAGTACTTTAGGAAATAAATTCTCCGCTGAACAACTACTTGATGTCCTGAAAAATAATGTGTTGTGAAAAAGGAATTGTTCAGCTACTTTCAGAGAAAATAATTGTTTGCCTTTAAATGTTTTTGTCTCTTATGATAATTTAACTCTTTCAGAATATTAAATGGCGGGCCCGAGTATATTCCACAAAGGCAGTACATGTCACAAGGTCAAACTCAAACCAACAATAGCTGAAGGTCCCACCAATACACACTAACAGACACAGCTAGTTAGACACACAGAGCCAACAACAACATCAATAGTAAGAGGCTGGGAGTTACAGCTTACCATATAGAATCTGCCAGATATCTGTGCCAAGGGAAATTATTATAATGCGAACTTATGTAACAAAAAATTAATGGTGACATATTTGCCACAGCTGGGATAGGTCGGAATCGCTGTCTTGTTGGCTCTGAGAATACATACCGGTACTGTGAGTGAGGATGGATTAATACTGCTTTAGAGGGTGAGTGAGTGAGGTTTTACGCCGCTTTTAGCAATATTCCAGCAATATCACGGCAGGGGACACCAGAAATGGCCTTCACACATTGTACCCATGTCGGGAATCGAACCCGGGTCTTTAACCACTAGGCTACCCGACCACCCCAATATTGCTTTAAACATTTTTTTTCGGTATTGGCGTCATGTCAGTGTAATGTGTTATATCCTTCACATCCTAACTCATTCAAGAAAGAAATCGTAAAACTGTGATTGATTGTTAGTTTATCATCAGTCATTTGTCCTTTAGGGATGATCAATCAAAGTTTCTTAAGTCATATTTAAGTGAACTTTCATGACTGTGACAACCAAAAATAAAGTTAATAAGAGTGTCAGGTGAAATGTATTTCAATCATGTTACAGCGTTTCAGCTCAGTATTGTCCGACCGTTCACATTCATAAAATACACAAGAACAAGTACACTGAATGACCATCGATGGTAAGAAGGGAGAATATGGTTTTGAAGCTGATGAAAAGGTAATCTTGGTTGAGTGCCAGAGCATCAAAATAACCTATTGCCAGAGCAGCTACTTAACCTTTTGCCAGAGAAACAAATTAACCTATTGCCAGAGAAACAAATTAACCTATTGCCAGAGCATCAAAATAACCTATTGCCAGAGAAACAAATTAACCTTTTGCCAGAGCATCAAAATAACCTATTGCCAGAGAAACAAATTAACCTATTGCCAGAGCAGCTACTTAACCCATTGCCAGAGCATCAAAATAACCTATTGCCAGAGAAACAAATTAACCTATTGCCAGAGCAGCTACTTAACCTATTGCCAGAGCATCAAAATAACCTATTGCCAGAGCAGCTACTTAACCTATTGCCAGAGCATCAAAATAACCTATTGCCAGAGCAGCTACTTAACCTATTGCCAGAGAAACAAATTAACCTATTGCCAGAGCATCAAAATAACCTATTGCCAGAGAAACAAATTAACCTATTGCCAGGGCAGCTACTTAACCTATTGCCAGAGCGTCAAAATAACCTATTGCCAGAGAAACAAATTAACCTTTTGCCAGAGCAGCTACTTAACCTATTGCCAGAGCATCAAAATAACCTATTGCCAGAGCAGCTACTTAACCTTTTGCCAGAGAAACAAATTAACCTATTGCCAGAGCAGCTAATTAACCTATTGCCAGAGCATCAAAATAACCTATTGCCAGAGAAACAAATGAACCTATTGCCAGAGCACAAATTAAGTTATTGCCAGAGTATAAATTAACCTATTGCCAGAGCACAAATTAACCTATTGCCAGAGGCAGAAATTAAACTATTGCCGACTAACGGGATTGGGTGGTCAGGCTCGCTGACTTGGTTGATGCATGTCATCGATCCCAATTGCGTGGATCGATGCTCATGATATCAATCACTGGATTGTCTGATCCAGACTCGATTATTTACAGACCGCCGTCATATAGCTGGAATATTGCTGAGTGCGGCGTTAAACAACAAACCAACAAACCAACCAGAGTATAAATTAACCTATTGCCAGAGCACAAATTAACCTATTGCCAGAGCACAAATTAACCTATTGTCAAGACACAAATCAACCTATTGTCAGAGCACAAATTAACTTATTGCCAGAGCACAAATTAACCTATTGCCAGAGCACAAATTAACTTATTGCCAGAGCACAAATTTACCTATTGCCAAGACACAAATCAACCTATTGTCAAGACACAAATCAACCTATTGTCAGAGCACAAATTAACCTATTGCCAGAGCACAAATTAACCTATTGCCAGAGCAAAAATTAACCTTTTGCCAAAGCAGCTAGTCATCCACTTGGTCATTGTTTTTATCTGCATACTTAAATTACATGTATTGCCATAGATATTGATATTCCCCTCATATATTTCTTCCATCATAGTGTGTTTTAATAATAATTAGATCTTAAAAATAGTCTGTTCATTTTTCTTCTATTTTTCACGATTTCAAACTGCTCAAAATAATAACATCTCTCACTGTCTGACAGGTTGTTGGAAATAATGGTATCTTCAGACCAGCATACTGATTCCTGGATTTATCTGGACCCACTCAGACGCCCAAATTCAGCCCCAAGTCTATAGCAAATGTCAGTTAGAATTCCTGATGTGGAACTAAAAATATCCCAATTCATGTTATCAAATCAGAAACAAGTATGTTTTGTGGAGGTGCTTGTATATCCCTGATAAAGGGACCGATACAGAAGAACAGGCAAAGATGCTCAATTTTACAACCTTGCATTTATATTATACAATCTAATTGAATTAAGAAAATGAGAATTTAAAAACAAATCCACATTTTGAAAAGGCGACTATGCTGTCAGAGGCGACTAACAGGATCGGGTAGTCAAGCTCACTGACTTGTTTAGAGCATGTCATGAGCATGTTAGAGCATGCCCAAATGCATGGATTGATGCTCATGATGTCAGTCACTGGGTTATCTGGTTCAGACTCGATTATTTACAGACCGTCATGCAGCTGGAATATTGCTGAGTGCAGCATTAAACAACAAACAAACAAACAAGAAAATACTGGGAAACGCTTGATAAGGGGGCAAGACATAGCCCTGCACCATTGTTACAAAGAAGGAAAAAGTTGCTCAACCATAAAATAGTGTCATGTATTCATGTTCTGGCAACTTCTAAATGCCTATGAAAGACTTCAAAACAACATAGTGCAAAAGTAACAATAAAACTGGTAATCATTTTACAATATTTTACCGAATGTCATGATCATCTAACTGACAACCATCAGTTACAAGCATGTTACAACAATGTATCAGTTTCATGCTCCCATGTATATAACGTCCTATGTACACAACTAGCAGGTCTGTTATCAGGTGTATGTCCATCACCCACGGCACCATGTCTTTACATTAGGATCAGCTCACTATAGCTTCAACATAGGCAAACATACACATCCAACTGGCCCAAACCATCACCCTACCAAAATAGCCAACCTGTCAAGATGCATTTATCAAGCTGACAGAAGGTTAATCTGATCAGGAACTGCTTCTATATATATCGTAATCAACATCACTTTATGTCTGACTCCTAACCACCTCCACTACAACAATTTGAACTCTGGAATTATATATTGCAACACTGTCCTATTGTGTTCCTTCCTTGGTTTCTGACTTAAGGACATAGGTCATTATTAGATCAAGTACAGTTCATACTTCCACTGTACCCAAGTGCATTATTTTGGGGAACAAATGTTTTTGTTTCAATTCCCTGGTCTTAACATGGGAAAACATTTCAAACAAAATTAGAAATTTAGACATACTTTTTGTTCTTCAGAAAGCCCTTTATTACGTTGCCATGTGAGCAATGTTCACCTCTCTGGGAAAAAAACAGAGAGGCCATCAAAAACAGTGTGAACTTGATAAGAAGATTCAAACAAAAAATTGATTTATTCACTGATTGTTTGGCATTCAACGCCAATCCAGTGATTGACATCACGAGCATCGATCTACCCAACTGGGATACGATGAAATGCATCAACCAAGTCAGTGAGCCTGACCCCCTGATCCCGTTAGTCAAGCACAGTCGCCTCTCACGTTAAGCATGGCCTGCTGAAGACCTATTCTCTACGATCACCTTAGCACTAAGATCGTTTTGTTCAATGGCACCCAGTTCAATAAAGTTTAAAATAGATCAGGCACAACAGTACACCTCACAGTTCTGGATTCTGTGTGATCTTCTCTGTTCTTTCATGTCATTCACAGTCATTTTCGGCAAAGCAAAAATACAGCTGACGACATTGCAATGAAAACTAGATACACAGTATCACCATTTTCGAAATTTACTAACGCTATTAATTTTAATAAGTTGAAAGGTCTAATTTGTGGATAAATGATGATCGGTTATATTCTGCATGTTTGGTTTCTTCAACTTAAAACATAGTTTAACATTACTACTTTGTTCAGTGTGAGACAATACTTAATCCCTTGAAACACATCACCATTTGAAATTGCCTTCCAGTAGCAATTGTGAAAGAAGAGCTTTTAACAAATATTTCCTTTCCTTAGCCATCACCCACAGCAATTATCTTAAACATGATATATTATCATCAAAACAGGTTTGCAAAGCAACATTAACAGAAATATTTCCAGTTTGAAATCTGTGTTCAGGCAGAAGCTGCATGTAATACAACCCAGGTAATAGGCCTGGGACGGGTAACTCGGGTACTCGGGTCGGGTGGGTCATGAGTAGGACCAGGGTACCCACAGGACTACCCGGACCCGAGGTTAGTCGTGTGAGTTATTCTTTAATGACAAAAATTCACTATAGCTCAGTGGTTGCAGTACACGTCGCTAATGTTCGCATTTCTTTCTGACGATACATCCATTCCTTTTGACTTGTTTATGTTTGAGTAAAGATGTCGCTTCAGTCAACTTTCGTATACACATGATCAGATCGTTTGATACATGTATCTAAATAGTTACTGCCTGCGCTGCAGTGAAACAATTCCCAATCAGACATCTTGTTCCCAACTCTTGAGACGAGCAGTGGGTACCCGGGTAGGGTCGGGTAATAGGGGGGTCGGGTAATAGGTGGTCGGATAATAGGGGGTCGAGTAATAGGGGGGTCGGGTAATAGGGGGTGGGGTAATAGGGGATGGGGTAATTGGGGGGTGGGGAAATAGGGGTAGGGTAATAGGGGGTCGGGTAATAGGGGGGTTGGGAAATAGGGGTAGGGTAATAGGGGGTCGGGTAATAGGGGGGTCGGGTAATAGGGGGTCGGGTAATAGGGGGGTGGGGTAATAGGGGGGTCGGGAAATAGGGGGTCGGGTAATAGGGGGTCGGGTAATAGGGGGTCGGGTAATAGGGGGGTCGGGTAATAGGGGGTCGGGTAATAGGGGTAGGGTAATAGGGGGTCGGGTAATAGGGGGGTGGGGTAATAGGGGGTGGGGTAATAGGGGGTGGGGTAATAGGGGGGTCGGGAAATAGGGTTAGGGTAATAGGGGGTCGGGTAATAGGGGTAGGGTAATAGGGGGGGGGTAATAGGGGGGTGGGGTAATAGGGGGTGGGGTAATAGGGGGGTGGGGTAATAGGGGGGTGGGGTAATAGGGGGTGGGGTAATAGGGGGGTCGGGAAATAGGGTTAGGGTAATAGGGGGTCGGGTAATAGGGGGGTCGGGTAATAGGGGGTCGGGTAATAGGGGGTCGGGTAATAGGTGGTCGGGTAATAGGGGGGTGGGGTAATAGGGGGTGGGGTAATAGGGGGGTCGGGAAATAGGGGTAGGGTAATAGGGGGTCGGGTAATAGGGGGTTGGATAATAGGGGGTCGGGTAATAGGGGGGTGGGGTAATAGGGGGTGGGGTAATAGGGGGGTCGGGAAATAGGGGTAGGGTAATAGGGGGTCGGGTAATAGGGGGTTGGGTAATAGGGGGTCGGATACTCGGGTAGTAGATTTGGACTCGTCCCAGCCCTACCAGGTAAGTCATGCCCTTCAACTGAAAGCCTGAACCAAACGTTCTATATTCCTAACCCTTACCTGTTATTCCAGGCAGAAAGCAATGTATCAGTGCATGAAGCATGGTAATGGTGAACCAAATGGACTGGCGTTTTTGTAGTCAGTTCAACCCCTAGTCTTCAGTCCAGACTGACAGCAGACTAATTCAAATCAGCTTAAATCTCTTGAGTTAACGAGACCCAATTTAAGTCAATTTGGGTGATCTGACACCCATACAAAATGAGTTCCCCAAGGTGCATTATAAAGTACTGTTACTTTTCCCAAGGCACATCATTAAGTACTGTTTCTTTCCCCATGATATAAGCTGACACTATAAAACAACCGACCACAGGAAAGGCACTAAAGCTTCACAAGTTCAACAAGGTATATCAAAGTAAGCCATTAAAGCCTGAAAGGGCTTTTTGCTCTAGTTTAGCCACAATCATAATTTACTCAACAACCTGACCAATTTTCTAATCAGATCTAATTCCTTTTCCCAGTGCAAACCAGTGTTACCGTATTTCTCTTCTTCCCACACTGTACCCATGTTGGGAATGAAACCCAGATAGTCTGCATGAGCAATAAATGCTTTAACTACCTGGCTCCATGCACTGCCCTTAAGAGATTCAGGGTTGAAATGAGTACACTCTTAATGAGAACAACAGTTTTACCAATGTACATGTATATTGCAATGCACTTTTCAAACGATGTGTATTTCAATATTTTTTTCTGTGTTCCGGGATATTGGAAAAACAATAATATAACAAGTTTCGTTATTATTTGTACAATTTATCCTAAAATCTACACAGACATTCATTTACAAATGTTATTTCCCATTGAAATTGATTTACAAAATGGCAGAAACTCGAATTTTTCTCACACATTGTTATCTCCCCCCAAAATGACTGACTACAGAATAGTGGCGCCTGACAAGGCTGACTTTGACACTGTTGCCAAGCAGAGGGGAAACTAGGAGATGTGGCACCACTTTGGCCAAAAAATTGTAAATAGTTCCCAAAATATCACAGTACACATCTCAATACCGATACTTGTATTGCAACACAATCTTTTTTGCCAATACAGCCCTACTCTTAAGAGTGTCCAAAGTATTTTGACTTGATAATTTTACACCAAGAACACGCTCATTCACAAACCAAGTCAAAGATATTCAAGGCCCAGGTTAAAGAGCCAGTTAGATTGAAATTATTAAAAGCAATATATCACGTGACTTACCACGGGTCCGGGTAGTACTGTGGGTATGCGGGTCCTACTCAGGGCCAACCCGATCCAAGAACCCAAGTTAACCGTCCCAGCCCTAGTGTGTTAAACATAGTCCTTCTTGGAGACTTTGAAAAGGCCTGACAGTTGTAATATGAAAAAGTTATTTCTTCACAAAATCCTTTCAGACGTCAAATGCCAAAGTTGGTAAGAGGCCATGATGTTGGCTCCTGTCAGTGCCAAGAACAGAATTTTCGTCAATCTAGAAATATTGCATCCAATAAATAGTAGTAGATGCCATCGACCCAAGGAAGAAAGCTTGATTGATTTGAAAAGAAATGGACATTTGTCAGTTGCTGTGACGTCCAGTCTTTATCGTCAGTGTCTAACAGGGGTTTGATTCCCTCCCATCAGGGACATGGGAGTTGATAAGACTTGATAACGTACCTAGCCTCCCAGACCTAGTGGCCTAGTGGAGTAGGTTGTATACATGACATATATAGGAAGTGGCGCACAGCGTCCCTCGGAGACGGCTGCTGTCACATGATCAATCTGACAAATAGGATTAGGCAGCATTTCCAATCATAACATACAACACTAACACAGAATGTGTGGCATCACATGAAACTTTATATGGTTTGATAGGATTGACGTCAGTGTTGTTTACAGTCAGACATTGGGATCAGCAGATCAGTTGATTAAGGTCTAGTTTCACAAAGAGACTGCTGCCATAACAACATATATGTCACACTTACATATAGTCAATGAAACCTCTCATAACAAGGGATGGGTAGTGGAAGTTTAAAGTGTATCACAATATTTTGCAGTTTTGCAATAGGTATCACCAAAATTTAATTCAGAAGCAATCTGATACATGAATTGAAGTTCATAAATGGAACAAAACAAGATGCTGGTACAACATAATGTTTACTCAGTCAATAAATATGCAGTCATCTTGGGGCCCTGGATGCTCGCTCTCAGGCAGCAAAGACATTTGCCAAGTATATTACATTAAACACAAGATAAAAGTCCCAATTTGAAATCCATCGATATATCGAGCATGAAAAAATGATATAATGATACGTATCGTGGTATGAAAATGAACCTCAATTTACCGATATACCGGTAATACCTCACACCCTCACTAATACACAAGACTTTTCTCTCCTCTGAATAAATTGTTATTGTGGAATAGAACTGGCTAGACTTTTTAATAATCGAGTTTGGGTTTCAGAAAATACATATAATCCCACAGTCATGGTGCACGGCTATGACAGTGTTAATGTCAATACTGTTCCCATCGACTTACAATACACCAGGTCGTAGCAGGCGACTATGTTTGTCGTAAGAGGCGACAAACGGGATTGGGTGGTCAGGCTCGCTGACTTGGTTGAGGATGTCATCGTATCCAAATCGATGCTCATAATGCTATAAATCACTGGATTGTCTGGTCCAGACTCGATCATATAGCTGGAATATTGTTGAGTGCAGTGTTAAACAACAAACAAACAAACAATCTTAGATCAGATGATCAGAAGAAGAATGGTCTAAGAAATCTGAGAAATAACTGACTAGAGTATGAAAATGAAGACTAAGGTTCTCACATTTTAATGCTTATTAATTCTGGCTCCTGCATAGAAAGGAGTTCTTAATCAGTGTTTTAAGTTTAATTAATGCCAATAAAAATGCAGAAAAGGAAAAATATGTTCTATCCACAGAACCCAACATCTTTAAAACCTCCACCGTAACGTCGCTCCTGATTCTAATAAAGAAGTTGTTCATCCACCTATCTTAACACACTTAATGTAACATCCAAAAGAAAAACCTTTCTGAGTTCAAATTTCTTTAAAAAAACTGAATTTCTAAACTATCACAAGACAATGCTTATGTCTTATCACAAGAAGGAAACGTTTGACAACAAATCTGCACAAAATGACCTACCCTGTTCACCAGCACACTAAGCCCAAACAGACAGCCTATGCATCGTCCATGTCTTGATGTTATCACAGTAACAAGGGGCAGACCTACAGACACAAGTTGCAAGACATTGCCTGTTAGTTTCCAATTAATCAATATTTGTCATTTCTTCCCGAGCTGGCCTTCCTTTCTGCACTCATAACTGATGTAGGACAACAAGTGTTAACATGTACACGGATGTAGGAGCCACAGTGATTAGAAGTCTGGTTGCACTGATAAACCATTCTTAAGATACACTTTCTTTATTAAACCTAAGGGTAGCCCAGTCTGTCATTGATGTTTGATGACCTGGATTTGTTTCCATGGATATAGTATGTGGAGCCCAATCTTGGTGATTAAGAACAACTAATATAGCTGGAACATCAAATCTCAGTCACTTGACTTGGATCAGTATTTTCATATTTCGTGATATCTTCTCAAACGTGTGTGATGTGACCTTAAAAGTTTGATAACTTAAGGATCTGAGGAAGAGTTCATAAACTGATCTTTGAGTTGAACTACCATACTTTAATAAAGACTTACAGTAGTCTTAGCACAATGACCTTACTTTTTCCCCATATTTTTACATAAACGATAGTCGTAGAGCTGACTCACAATCAAAACTCCCATAGTCTAACATAAACACACAAGTTGTTGCCCTTTGACTCTCCTAGAGGTAGGACTATCGTAACTGACATTCCATAACATACACCAACTGCCTTAAGTCCAGTCCAACACTTTAACCTTGGCTTAAGACAGAGTACTATACCAGGTTTAACTCACAGACCTGACATAAGACTTACGACAGTTGTAGTACTATACCAGGTTTAACTCACAGACCTGACATAAGACTTACGACAGTTGTAGTACTATACCAGGTTTAACTCACAGACCTGACATAAGACTTACGACAGTTGTAGTACTATACCAGGTTTAACTCACAGACCTGACATAAGACTTACGACAGTTGTAGTACTATACCAGGTTTAACTCACAGACCTGACATAAGACTTACGACAGTTGTAGTACTATACCAGGTTTAACTCACAGACCTGATATAAGACTTACGACAGTTGTAGTACTATACCAAGTTTAACTCACAGACCTGACATAAGACTTACGACAGTTGTAGTACTATACCAGGTTTAACTCACAGACCTGACATAAGACTTACGACAGTTGTAGTACTATACCAGGTTTAACTCACAGACCTTGACATAAGACTTACGACAGTTGTAGTACTATACCAGGTTTAACTCACAGACCTGACATAAGACTTACGACAGTTGTAGTACTATACCAGGTTTAACTCACAGACCTGACATAAGACTTAGGACAGTTGTAGTACTATACCAGGTTTAACTCACAGACCTGACATAAGACTTACGACAGTTGTAGTACTATACCGGGTTTAACTCACAGACCACAGAACACAACACCTGTCCTATCCTTGGGCACATACTTATGATAGTCGTAATACAACAACTGTCATAACTCCCATACTTGGACATAGACTTACGATAGTTGTAACACAACACCTGTCATAACGCCCATACTTGGACACATACTTACGATAGTCGTAACACAATGCCTGTCATAACGCCCATACTTGGACACATACTTAAGATAGTCGTAACACAATACCTGTCATAACGCCCATACTTGGACACATACTTACGATAGTCGTAACACAATACCTGTCATAACGCCCATACTTGGACACATACTTAAGATAGTCGTAACACAATACCTGTCATAACGCCCATACTTGGACACATACTTACGATAGTCGTAACACAATGCCTGTCATAACTCCTACACTTGGACACATACTTACAATAGTCGTAACACAAAACCTGTCATAACGCCCATACTTGGACACATACTTACGATAGTCGTAACACAATACCTGTCATAACGCCCATACTTGGACACATACTTACAATAGTCGTAACACAATGCCTGTCATAACTCCTACACTTGGACACATACTTAAGATAGTCGTAACACAATACCTGTCATAACGCCCATACTTGGACACATACTTACGATAGTCGTAACACAATACCTGTCATAACGCCCATACTTGGACACATACTTAAGATAGTCGTAACACAATACCTGTCATAACGCCCATACTTGGACACATACTTAAGATAGTCGTAACACAATATCTGTCATAACTCCTACACTTGGACACAGACTTACAATAGTTGTAATACAATATCTGTCAAAACTCCCATACTTTGACATAGACTTACGATTATCATAGCACCTAGTAAAATCCCCTTGAGGAACCAGTCCTTGAGCAAGCATTAAATACTGCTGTTGACTTAACCTTATTTATATCTAACACTGGAGACGTATTCATGACTTACACAAAGAAAACAATGATATTATTCTGAGGACAATCAGTTCAGAAATCTGGATGTGTGATAGGCTTCAGTGAACAAGCAAGGCTGACACTGACTGATGAGAGGACATAGAACCATTTGCCTTGTCACCACACACTCTGGCACCTAACACACCCACCAACACATATGCCTAACATAACAGCTTCATCACAAAAATAAGTAATAGTTGACCATCATATAAGACACCTACTCTACTGATAATTACATTTACAATAATTATTGTCAGCATTTCAGTGCATTAACTAGGAATGAAAATTACAGGATCCTTAAATTTGTCAAATGATTCGAGAGGAAGAGAATTTACGGATGTCAACTTCTTTATTCCTCATAATAAAGAAGTTGACATCCATAAATTCTCTTCCTTATGTGTATCACTTCTAAATGCCTTTAAAAGACCTGAAATGATTCATGGTATAAAATTTAAACAAGCACAGTCATCAGATTCTGAGTGAGTGAGTGAGTGAGTATGGTTTTCCGCCGCTTTTAGCAATATTCCAGCAATATCACAACGGGGGACACCGGAAATGGGCTTCACACATTGTACCCATGTCAGGAATCGAACCCAGGTCTTCGGCATGACGAGCGAACGCTTCAACCACTAGGCTACAAGACCCCGCCCCCCTCAGATTCTGAGAGAAAAATATAGTGCCAATGCATTGTATCTCACCTGGATATGTTATAGCCAGTTCAAAATGTTAACAGATCAGTCATTTAAAAAGACTTACTGACAGCATTGCTACTAAAATATTTTCAGCGTAATTGAGGATTAAAGTAATAGATATAAAACAAGTAACAAACTACCCACAATATTTCTAGATCTGCAAGAAAAATATTGCAGAACATTGTTGTAATACACAACAGTTAAATTTATTTTCAACAAAGTTTCAGCTCTGAGCCTCATAAACCCAAGGAGAATGTTTCTAATGTCATAACAAAATATAAAATTGTCTCAAAAGACAGTCAAACAAAATATTAACATTATGTAGCTGCAGTGATGGCCATATAGTGAAATATAATGGTGAAAATTGGATTCAAACCTCTTGAACAAATTCAGGTGTAATCATTGGTGGCCACATGAGGATGTGAAGTTTCAGCTTCATTGGTACACTGGTTTCTGAGGAAGTGATGTTTAACCTATAGCCAGCTGAATTGTTTTCACATTTCTTAGCCCTGCTTGCTGGATAATTTTAGCATAAGGCGCTCTAAAGAGGAACTGCCAAGATATGCATTTTGAGAGAACATACATGATGAGTCCCACTGCTAACTACACATGTAACAAATGCTGTTTGCTTTTGTACAAAAATTGCTGAGAATTGGACATAAAACGGGTTTTTTTCTTTTCGTTTTTATTCTATTCCGAAAATCAGATTCCAACCTCTTAAGCAAGCATGCGTGCTTGTGTGCGTGCGGGGTTATCATTGGTGGGAATGTAACGTTTCAGTTTCATTGGTCCGGTAGTTTCTGAGGAAAAGATGTTTCTGGTGGATACAGGACACTGGGCATACAGGCCACGACATAAGCTCACGTGACTTTCAGTCAGGTGAGCTTAAAAAGGAAGACATTTTACTGTTTTAAATGATAAAGTCTTGCTGTATGCCTATTGTATGCTTAATAGATCGGCAAGATGAGTGTAACCTACCTTTCATGCACAGATTAAAAACAACTCCATATAAAGAAAGATGACAATGAGTGAGTGAACGAGTTGGGTTTAACGCTGCTTTTAACAGTATTCCAGTTATATCACGGCGTGTCAGCTTATGTGGGAGGAAGGCCCGAAGTGATGCAGGTCTCAGACGTTAACCACTTCAGTGAAACCCACAGGTATGGTGCTGACCTAGAAACGTAATTGGGGCTCGGGATTCGAACCCACAATCATGTTTCTGGCATGCCCAAGGGATGCAACTCTGTACAGCGAATTGTGGCACCTTAGACAACTGTGCCACCTGGCCCCACCAGATGACAATGAAAGTGGCTTGTTTGATCATTTCACATGTTTGTACATATTACCATTTTGCCCATCATGTTTTGATCAACTTATAAATGTGCATTTAATGAAATAACAAAATATGTTTAACAAGACAACATCAGGCAACAGTCCCTTATTTGAACACAGATACAGCTTGCATCTGACAGGTTCAAACTAATAATGTACGACAAAACAAAGCTATCACTAGATTAGATTCATGGCATCTTTGATGTTTTATTTATCTATAGCCGATCCATATACTACGCTTTCCAGGTGAAGCAAGGTTATTGTCCACGTTATACCCCGGGGGACATGAAATACATCCTGTTGTGCTGATAACCATGATGTTCTATGAGAGGAGGATTACATTACATACCATTGTAGGAGCCAGGAACCGCTCTATCACACAAACCTGTGATTCATATTATGAGCAACGATTCACACCATTGGACTACGATGACACCCTATGAACCAAGTCCCCAAGTCTGACAACTTGATACATTGAGCTGCTTCTTATGACAGTATTGGTTGCTGGGGACCTCTTCTGACCCAGAACCTCTATGGGGTGTCAGTTTGCAACACTTACAACTGAGTGAAGTTAAATGTTTGAAATCATGAGCATTGATCGACCAAGTCAGCAAGCCTGACTACACAATTTGTTTGTTTGTTGTTTAACGTTGAACACAGCAAATATTCCAGGTATATGACGGCGGTCTGTAAATAATCCAGTCTGGACCTGACAATCCAGTGATTGACATCATGATTGAGTCAGCGAGCCTGACCACCCAATCCCGTTAATCGCCTCTTACGACAAGCATAGTCGCCTTTGATGGCAAGCATTGGTTGCTGAAGACCTATTCTACCCCGGATTTTTATGTGGCAGTAAATTATTAATTTAGTTTCAAGATTCATACATTTGTGTCGACACAGTATCAACATTAAAAACTTATCAACACATCGATATCATGATATACGATGACATCCCAAAATAACCTCATACCCACATCTCGTAAATTCAAAATTCATTAATCTGCTGAATTACAGTGGGAACAGAGATTTCACTGTTTAGAAAAAAATATGCCAATTTTACTCACACAGTGACTTAGTTTAACTCGTCCATGTCCACAATTTAAGCTGACCATGTCAGCAACAGCTTGCTTGACCATTCACTGACCACCAGGTTGTCGTTCCTACTGGTAAATGTACTCGATCAAGCAGAACAGGTCTGTTAACAGCTGAGTAAGTCACCATCAGTCATAGTCACCATCAGTGACAACAGCCCAAGATCGCCCTGTAGGATGAATGCCTTAAACACAATGACCAAGTGAACACCAGCCGTCACAAGCATGTCTCTACTCCTCTGGATTCATTCAGGGTCTTCGACATTGTTGTGTTCACTTGGTCATACTGAAGTTGTTCAAACATTCTGATCCTACACTGACAGGACTGTATTTACAAGACACAGTGGACGTTTAGTCCTATTATCAGATGGAAATCATCTGTATGCCTTCTGCAGACATATCATTTGTACTCCTTCCTACAATGGATGTGATAGGTTTGAAAGAAGGTGTTATTCCAGTTGTTTCTTGTGCATGACACTTACTATTAACACACTCAACTTTGTTTAATATTTGCCCAAATCTCTTTGAATGATATACAACATGCTTAGAGAAAGAGTAGAAATATTCATGTTGTATCCAAAACATTGGCCATCATGAAAACAAGCATGACATGCTCATATGTCCTGCCAGTCTACAGAGAGTATGTGGTGTATGACTGAGCGTACATAGTGTATGACTGAGCGTACATGGTGTATGACTGAGCGTACATGGTGTATGACTGAGTGTACATGGTGTATGACTGAGTGTACATGGTGTATGACTGAGTGTACATGGTGTATGACTGAGCGTACATGGTGTATGACTGAGTGTACATGGTGTATGACTGAGCGTACATGGTGTATGACTGAGCGTACATGGTGTATGACTGAGTGTACATGGTGTATGACTGAGCGTACATGGTGTATGACTGAGTGTACATAGTGTATGACTGAGCGTACATGGTGTATGACTGAGTGTACATGGTGTATGACTGAGCGTACATAGTGTATGACTGAGCGTACATGGTTGTATGACTGAGCGTACATGGTGTATGACTGAGTGTACATGGTGTATGACCGAGCGTACATGGTGAAGGACTGAGCGTACATGGTGTATGACTGAGCGTACATGGTGTATGACTGAGTGTACATGGTGTATGACTGAGCGTACATGGTGTATGACTGAGTGTACATGGTGTATGACTGAGCGTACATAGTGTATGACTGAGCGTACATGGTGTATGACTGAGCGTACATGGTGTATGACTGAGTGTACATGGTGTATGACCGAGCGTACATGGTGAAGGACTGAGCGTACATGGTGTATGACTGAGCGTACATGGTGTATGACTGAGTGTACATGGTGTATGACTGAGCGTACATAGTGTATGACTGAGCGTACATGGTGTATGACTGAGCGTACATGGTGTATGACTGAGTGTACATGGTGTATGACTGAGTGTACATGGTGTATGACTGAGCGTACATGGTGTATGACTGAGTGTACATGGTGTATGACTGAGCGTACATAGTGTATGACTGAGCGTACATGGTGTATGACTGAGCGTACATGGTGTATGACTGAGTGTACATGGTGAAGGACTGAGCGTACATGGTGTATGACTGAGCGTACATGGTGTATGACTGAGTGTACATGGTGAAGGACTGAGCGTACATGGTGTATGACTGAGTGTACATGGTGTATGACTGAGCGTACATGGTGTATGACTGAGTGTACATGGTGAAGGACTGAGCGTACATGGTGTATGACTGAGCGTACATGGTGTATGACTGAGTGTACATGGTGAAGGACTGAGCGTACATGGTGAAGGACTGAGCGTACATGGTGTATGACTGAGTGTACATGGTGTATGACTGTGCGTACATGGTGTATGACTGAGCGTACATGGTGTATGACTGAGCGTACATGGTGTATGACTGAGCGTACATGGTGTATGACTGTGCGTACATGGTGTATGACTGAGCGTACATGGTGTATGACTGAGCGTACATGGTGTATGACTGAGCGTACATGGTGTATGACTGAGCGTACATGGTGAAGGACTGAGCATACATGGTGTATGACTGAGCGTACATGGTGAAGGACTGAGCGTACATGGTGTATGACTGAGCGTACATGGTGTATGACTGTGCGTACATGGTGTATGACTGAGTGTACATGGTGTATGACTGTGCGTACATGGTGTATGACTGAGCGTACATGGTGTATGACTGAGCGTACATGGTGAAGGACTGAGCGTACATGGTGTATGACTGAGCGTACATGGTGTATGACTGAGTGTACATGGTGTATGACTGAGCGTACATGGTGTATGACTGAGTGTACATGGTGTATGACTGAGCGTACATGGTGTATGACTGAGCGTACATGGTGTATGACTGAGCGTACATGGTGTATGACTGAGCGTACATGGTGTATGACTGAGCGTACATGGTGTATGACTGAGCGTATATGGTGTATGACTGAGCGTACATGGTGTATGACTGAGCGTACATGGTGTATGACTGAGCGTACATGGTGAAGGACTGTTTGTACATGGTGTATGACTGAGCGTACATGGTGTATGACTGAGCGTACATGGTGTATGACTGAGCGTACATGGTGTATGACTGAGCGTACATGGTGAAGGACTGTTTGTACATGGTGAAGGACTGTTCGTACATGGTGTATGACTGAGCGTATATGGTGTATGACTGAGCGTACATGGTGTATGACTGAGCGTACATGGTGTATGACTGAGCGTACATGGTGAAGGACTGTTTGTACATGGTGTATGACTGAGCGTACATGGTGAAGGACCGAGCGTACATGGTGAAGGACTGAGCGTACATGGTGTATGACTGAGCGTACATGGTGTATGACTGAGCGTACATGGTGAAGGACTGAGCGTACATGGTGTATGACTGAGCGTACATGGTGAAGGACCGAGTGTACATGGTGTATGACTTTGCGTACATGGTGAAGGACCGAGCGTACATGGTGTATGACTGAGCGTACATGGTGAAGGACCGAGTGTACATGGTGTATGACTTAGCGTACATGGTGAAGGACCGAGCGTACATGGTGTATGACTTAGCGTACATGGTGAAGGACCGAGTGTACATGGTGTATGACTGAGCGTACATGGTGAAGGACTGAGCGTACATGGTGTATGACTGAGCGTACATGGTGAAGGACCGAGTGTACATGGTGTATGACTTAGCGTACATGGTGAAGGACCGAGCGTACATGGTGTATGACTTAGCGTACATGGTGAAGGACCGAGTGTACATGGTGCATGACTGAGCGTACATGGTGAAGGACTGAGTGTACATGGTGTATGACTGAGTGTACATGGTGTATGACTGAGCGTACATGGTGAAGGACTGAGTGTACATGGTGAAGGACTGAGTGTACATGGTGTATGACTGAGTGTACATGGTGTATGACTGAGCAAACATGGTGTATGACTGAGCGTACATGGTGAAGGACTGAGTGTACATGGTGTATGACTGAGCGTACATGGTGTATGACTGAGCGTACATGGTGAAGGACTGAGTGTACATGGTGTATGACTGAGCGTACATGGTGTATGACTGAGCGTACATGGTGAAGGACTGAGTGTACATGGTGTATGACTGAGCGTACATGGTGAAGGACTGAGTGTACATGGTGTATGACTGAGTGTACATGGTGTATGACTGAGCGTACATGGTGTATGACTGAGCGTACATGGTGAAGGACTGAGTGTACATGGTGTATGACTGAGCGTACATGGTGTATGACTGAGCGTACATGGTGAAGGACTGAGTGTACATGGTGAAGGACCGAGCGTACATGGTGTATGACTGAGCGTACATGGTGAAGGACTGAGTGTACATGGTGTATGACTGAGCGTACATGGTGTATGACTGAGCGTACATGGTGTATGACTGAGCGTACATGGTGAAGGACTGAGTGTACATGGTGAAGGACCGAGCGTACATGGTGTATGACTGAGCGTACATGGTGAAGGACTGAGCGTACATGGTGTATGACTGAGTGTACATGGTGTATGACTGAGCGTACATGGTGAAGGACTGAGTGTACATGGTGAAGGACCGAGCGTACATGGTGTATGACTGAGCGTACATGGTGAAGGACCGAGCGTACATGGTGTATGACTGAGCGTACATGGTGAAGGACTGAGTGTACATGGTGTATGACTGAGCGTACATGGTGAAGGACCGAGCGTACATGGTGTATGACTGAGTGTACATGGTGAAGGACCGAGTGTACATGGTGTATGACTTAGCGTACATGGTGTATGACTGAGCGTACATGGTGAAGGACTGAGTGTACATGGTGAAGGACCGAGCGTACATGGTGTATGACTGAGCGTACATGGTGAAGGACTGAGCGTACATGGTGAAGGACCGAGCGTACATGGTGTATGACTGAGCGTACATGGTGTATGACTGAGTGTACATGGTGTATGACTGAGCGTACATGGTGTATGACTGAGCGTACATGGTGTATGACTGAGTGTACATGGTGTATGACTGAGTGTACATGGTGTATGACTGAGCGTACATGGTGAAGGACTGAGTGTACATGGTGTATGACTGAGCGTACATGGTGTATGACTGAGCGTACATGGTGAAGGACTGAGTGTACATGGTGAAGGACCGAGCGTACATGGTGTATGACTGAGCGTACATGGTGAAGGACTGAGCGTACATGGTGTATGACTGAGTGTACATGGTGTATGACTGAGCGTACATGGTGAAGGACTGAGTGTACATGGTGAAGGACCGAGCGTACATGGTGTATGACTGAGCGTACATGGTGAAGGACCGAGCGTACATGGTGTATGACTGAGCGTACATGGTGAAGGACTGAGTGTACATGGTGTATGACTGAGCGTACATGGTGAAGGACCGAGCGTACATGGTGTATGACTGAGCGTACATGGTGAAGGACCGAGTGTACATGGTGTATGACTTAGCGTACATGGTGAAGGACCGAGCGTACATGGTGTATGACTTAGTGTACATGGTGTATGACTGAGCGTACATGGTGAAGGACCGAGTGTACATGGTGTATGACTTAGCGTACATGGTGAAGGACCGAGCGTACATGGTGTATGACTTAGTGTACATGGTGAAGGACTGAGCGTACATGGTGAAGGACTGAGTGTACATGGTGTATGACTTAGTGTACATGGTGTATGACTGAGCGTACATGGTGAAGGACTGAGTGTACATGGTGAAGGACTGAGTGTACAAGGTGTATGACTTAGCGTACATGGTGTATGACTGAGCGTACATGGTGTATGACTGAGTGTACATGGTGAAGGACTGAGTGTACATGGTGAAGGACTGAGTGTACATGGTGCATGACTGAGCGTACATGGTGAAGGACTGAGCGTACATGGTGTATGACTGAGCGTAAATGGTGTATGACTGAGCGTACATGGTGAAGGACTGAGCGTACATGGTGTATGACTGAGTGTACATGGTGTATGACTGAGCGTACATGGTGAAGGACTGAGCGTACATGGTGTATGACTGAGTGTACATGGTGAAGGACTGAGTGTACATGGTGAAGGACTGAGCGTACATGGTGTATGACTGAGCGTACATGGTGTATGACTGAGCGTAAATGGTGTATGACTGAGCGTACATGGTGAAGGACTGAGCGTACATGGTGTATGACTTAGTGTACATGGTGAAGGACTGAGCGTACATGGTGTATGACTGAGTGTACATGGTGTATGACTGAGCGTACATGGTGTATGACTGAGCGTACATGGTGTATGACTGAGCATACATGGTGTATGACTGAGCGTACATGGTGTATGACTGAGCGTACATGGTGAAGGACTGAGTGTACATGGTGAAGGACTGAGCGTACATGGTGTATGACTGAGCGTACATGGTGTATGACTGAGCGTAAATGGTGTATGACTGAGCGTACATGGTGAAGGACTGAGCGTACATGGTGTATGACTTAGTGTACATGGTGAAGGACTGAGCGTACATGGTGTATGACTGAGCGTACATGGTGTATGACTGAGCGTACATGGTGTATGACTGAGTGTACATGGTGTATGACTGAGCATACATGGTGTATGACTGAGCGTACATGGTGTATGACTGAGCGTACATGGTGTATGACTGAGTGTACATGGTGTATGACTGAGCATACATGGTGTATGACTGAGCGTACATGGTGTATGACTGAGTGTACATGGTGTATGACTGAGTGTACATGGTGAAGGACTGAGCGTACATGGTGTATGACTGAGTGTACATGGTGAAGGACTGAGCGTACATGGTGCATGACTGAGTGTACATGGTGTATGACTGAGTGTACATGGTGTATGACTGAGTGTACATGGTGAAGGACTGAGCGTACATGGTGTATGACTGAGTGTACATGGTGAAGGACTGAGCGTACATGGTGCATGACTGAGCGTACATGGTGTATGACTGAGCGTACATGGTGTATGACTGAGTGTACATGGTGTATGACTGAGCGTACATGGTGTATGACTGAGTGTACATGGTGTATGACTGAGCATACATGGTGTATGACTGAGCGTACATGGTGTATGACTGAGCGTACATGGTGTATGACTGAGTGTACATGGTGTATGACTGAGCATACATGGTGTATGACTGAGCGTACATGGTGTATGACTGAGTGTACATGGTGTATGACTGAGTGTACATGGTGTATGACTGAGCGTACATGGTGTATGACTGAGCGTACATGGTGTATGACTGAGCGTACATGGTGTATGACTGAGCGTACATGGTGTATGACTGAGCGTACATGGTGAAGGACTGAGCGTACATGGTGTATGACTGAGCGTACATGGTGTATGACTGAGCGTACATGGTGTATGACTGAGTGTACATGGTGTATGACTGAGCGTACATGGTGTATGACTGAGTGTACATGGTGTATGACTGAGCATACATGGTGTATGACTGAGCGTACATGGTGTATGACTGAGCGTACATGGTGAAGGACTGAGCGTACATGGTGTATGACTGAGCGTACATGGTGTATGACTGAGCGTACATGGTGTATGACTGAGCGTACATGGTGAAGGACTGAGCGTACATGGTGAAGGACTGAGCGTACATGGTGTATGACTGAGCATACATGGTGTATGACTGAGCGTACATGGTGTATGACCAATGATCAAGAAACATAGATTATGCTCCTAAAACAAACCCTACCTTCATTGTTGTCCAAATACAATTTTCAGAAATCCCCAATTACCATTAAGCATAAGATTAGCACATATGTCTGATAGATATGCATAACTTTGTAATAAGATATTGAATGGTCTCTGAGTTATGCTCCAGAAACAAATCAAGACTGATTGATAGCACCCTGTCCTATACCTTCTTTCTACTTCTTCCTCTCTCTCCTGAACTCAAATATCCACTGTTACTGGCATTTTCGTTCATTCCTTTTTTTTTATTTTCCAGAACCAAAGAGAATAAAACAATTATTTAATTTCTTTCTTTAATACAAATATTATAAGCTGAAACATTAAAGTCTTTGACTAAACTTAAACAAATATTAACACAAAAAGTTTTTGACACAGCCCCTTAATAAGGACAGGAAGTCAGTGCGTACAAACAACAGTAAAATTGAAGGATTTGTTCCGAGCACATCAAAGAGCTGTAGCAAGAGCAGATCAATTCCTAATTCGCCATGTACATATATAAGTCCATCACACAGTTCGCTTCCCCTGATACAGTCGAGAACATGGAGTCATTAAGCCCAACAAACACATGATCAAATACAGTGATTGTGAACATGTTAGTTTTATCATGTTTTTATGTGTTTTATCCTTTTTGGTAAACATTGTCTATTTCAAATATTAAAGAATAATCTTCAAAATGGGAATGAGGTGATAAATAAAGTCTTCTTTAGGTGAAGTCAAATAGTTGGCGTCATCTAGTATTGCCATACACGTCTGCCATAAATGAGACTGAATAAACTGAATGGCAATAATGCGTGTGTGTCATTTTCCAGTCACGAATATCATACACATGTTGGTTAATATACGAGTGTGAGTTGGGTTTAACGCCGCTTTTAACATTATTCCAGTTATATCACTGTCAGCTTAATGTGGGAGGAAAGCCCGAAGTGATGCAGGTCTCAGGCGTTTACCACTTCGGTGAAACCCACGGGTATAATCATAGGTTTCTGGCGTGCCCAAGGGATGCAACTCTGCACAGCGATTCGAGGCGCCTTAGACGACTGGGCCACCCATGCCCCAGGTTAATATATGAAGAATTACTCATATTCAAAAGAAATTAGATTGGTTCGATGCACAAATGAACATACGGCTATGTTGCGTGAACCTGACGCTCAAGAACACATCACATGTGATGTCATAGATCCATGACTCGACATGCACCATTTGTCTCGTGCAGGATTAGCGTGTAAAGTTTGGAAATCACGTGCAGCATGTCATGATAAGAATTTAGACAAACTTGACTGATAGTTAGTTTTGTCATTAAGTGGTACACATTAGAAACATCTTTTCTTAACGAACATACTTCTCTGAATGTTCCTATGGTTCGGATTTTCTTTTAGCAGTGAGTATATAACCGTAAAAATATTATTTAAAAGGATAACGCACATTGTCAGGACATGGTCATGGTCATGTGTTCTCAGCACATGATGCAATTCAATATTGGGACTGAGTCGTTGAACAGAATTTTAGCTATTTCACACCGTGTGTGAGCTTTATGTGAGAGGAAAACCTGAATTGAAGCAGATTTAGACAATTCATGAAACCCACGAGCACGGGTATGGTGCTAACAAACATATAAACATTACCAGCACAAATTCGGGATTAAAATTTGTGATAATAGGTTCCTTGCATGCCTAAGGGAGGAAACTGCACAGAAAATGGAGGTATCACAGATGAGATGCCCCCCAATGCAATATGGAGAATTGAAACATAACACTAACTAATTAAAGGTGCTCTCCATGCTCCATATCACACATGTCATGAACGAACGCAGAATGGTAATGCCTGAAACAAATAATCATTTCTTTCATCACTGTAACTGTGATTTTTAGTAATGACCATTCCTCTGTTCTGTAATGTATAAAAGACTTCTTTCCAGCCTGTGTATCCCCCCCATTGGTCATGCACAATGCTTGTGGGAACCACCAACATGGTAACAGCATACGACTGCTTCACTTTGTACTTCCAGTTTTGTTTGTTTCATGTTGTTTAACGCCGCACTCAGCATTATTCCAGCTATATGATGGCGGTCTGAAAATAATCTAGTCTGGACCAGACAATCCAGTTATTGACATCATGAGCATCAATCCACGCAATTGGGATCGATGACATGTATCAACCAAGTCAGCGACCAGCCGATCCCGTTAGTCCCCTATTACGACAAGCATAGTCGCCTTTTACGGCAAGCATGGGTTGCTGAAGACCAATTCTACCCCAGATCTTCACTGGTGTTCCAGTTGACATGGCATGATATAGCTGAATACTGCTTTTAGTGATGTAAAACTAAAGTCATTCATTACCTAATGATGTAATGACCAGGGCCCCTTCCCACATAGGGATCTTAGCATTCTGTTAGTTTAGGTTAAAGTATTGGAGTTACGACCATCATGGCGCAATGACTATCGTAAGTCTATATTACAGTATGGGAGATACAACAGTCCTTGCTCTACGATTGTTCTTGCAAGCTCTCATTCCTTGTGTGCAAGTGTGCTTAAAATAATGCTTATATTCACCCATATAATGTAAACATTATTTTTTCACAAAAGAAAGGATTGAAAACAGTCTGTCATCTGACCTGTCACACGTGTAAAACTCACGAGGAGCTTACACCCCATCATCAGCACAAGATCAGCTAAACAAAACCACCAACAATATCATAAATGAATAATTGCACATAATAACTTTAGGAAACAATTCCGGAATCAACTAATAGTGGCATTAGCACCCACAAAGACATGTAATGCACAGTTGTACAGCCAAATAGCCTGGATGAGACAAGCCATGTAGCAAGTTGCATGCATCATATCTACTTCAGTAGCTTCACAGCCTATTAGTCTCATCAGGTGTCCCCAATCAATAATGAAATGGTCAACAATGGCCATTCTTGTCCGGGATGACCTCAGCTGACCGCTGCATACAACACCTGGGAGATCCACCTTCATGAAAGGACTGCACTATCTGATTGAATCAGGTTGGCTGATGATGTGTTTTTGTGATCTGCGATAGTAAAAGATGTCATTAAGGTGAGTGAGTGAGTGAGTGAGTGAGTGAGTGAGTGAGTGAGTGAGTGACCCATTTTTATTGGAACAATATCTTAATGAGGCACACCAGTGAGTGAGTGAGTGAGTGAGTGAGTGAGTGAGTGAGTGAGAGTGCATTTATTGCAATTAATCATGTCACAGCAAATTATGGTACCTTGGACAACTTGTGAGTGAGTGAGTGAGTGAGTGAGTGAGTGAATGAGTGAGTGAGTGAGACTGCAGGTATTGCAATTAATCATGTCACAGCAAATTATGGTACCTTGGACAACTTGTGAGTGAGTGAGTGAGTGAGTGAGTGAGTGAGTGAGTGAGTGAGTGAGTGAGTGAGTGAGTAAGAGTGCAGTTATTGCAATTAATCATGTCACAGCAAATTATGGTACCTTGGACAACTTGTGAGTGAGTGAGTGAGTGAGTGAGTGAGTGAGTGAGTGAGTGAGTGAGTGACCCATTTTTATTGGAACACTATCTTCATGAGGCACACCAGGTATAAACGTAGCACATTTGTATGGAATTGGACCTCGGTCTTTACAAAGATACAGCACAAGGCTGTTCAGACCTTCAAGTGTAACGAACCATCGCCTATCATGCAAATACAAAACCAGCAATACTTGTGTTGTACAGGCATGAGGACAACTCTCCCTAAAACTGATTTTATAGGTTATTCAAACTCAATTGAACTTTCCATAGTTCTTACTTGGTTCAATTCCATAAATGTTTGTTCAACTTCAAGCAAATTCTGTCAAGGGTCAGAAATAGGCACGCAACCTTTGATTTAGAAAATATAAACCAATCTTGTTGGCAAGCAAACTTGAACCTTGTTGAAATACATCTATATATGTCAATGTTTTCATCCCAAAACAAATATTACACCAGTGATAGTCTAGACTGTGACCTTTGAACATTTATCATTGGCCAAATTGCCCTGTGTTCTTAGGGGCTTTTCCCAAAACCAAATTTAACAGATTTACATCCTAAGTATAATCTAGACAGACGGAAATTGACTATCAAAATAAGATCATCCTCTAAAATATCTACTGGTTCTGTAGAAAAACACATTTAATATGACACATTTATGGACACAACAATTTTACATCCTCAGATAGTGCCTTTTCCAATCTTTAAAAATAGCAAGAAATATAGGTCGGAATGGCTTTAACCCCTGGTTGGCAGAAGGATATATATATGTCCCCCCTGTTCAACCCTCACTTGAAGTGGAATAAAACTCAACATACATCACACACACAAATAGGCTTCACTGTTTTGAAACCTGTGGGAAATTCCTGTGTTCTGTGTGAAATAATCACATAATAATAAACAAAGACATGTCCAATATTAAATTTTTAAAAAAAAATTGAAATATTCTTTTGGGTATTTGATTACGCGAAACTGATGCCAACAAACAGGTGCATGTCTTGTCCAATTAAGAGACACGGTAAAACTAGCAATTTTCGCTATTACTTCATGATTTCTTATCATTTCTCATGGGTTTTTTAATACCTTAACATAAACAGTTTTAAAATAAACCTGCTAAATAAAAACAATCGTTGCAGAGTACTTCCATCGGTGTTTGATAAAAAGTGGAGAAAAATGCTGGTTTTCAATGCAGAACAAAGGTTGCACAACCTTCATTTTTCAGATCTTATGAAAATGTATGTCAGAAAAAGAACTCTGCATCCAGCGAGTTAAAGGCCACATGACCTTGATCAAAATAAGCTACTGTCAAACTGCAACCTTTTACCAGAGAAAGGCATCTCTCCTTGCATATATCTGATGCAATAAAGTCCATAAGAGGAGGGGGGGAGGGGGAGAGTGAATCCAAATTTACACTCTTGTTTTTTGCTGACATGTCATACTCAGTGTTTTCAAATGAAATCATCCATAAAAGTTATGATGCTCAATTTGACATTAGTATTTCGCCAAGTGATTAAATATATTTAATCGCTAAGATCAGTAATTGAAAGAAGACACCATCATTCATTTCATTTAGTCACTGGCAATTGTACTCTTATAAATATCAGTTAATGAGGACATTTACAAAAGCCTATTATTAAACAAAGCAGTCATACAGAAACGTGATCCCCGCTCCCCTTGGCATGCACAAGATTGTGTCTGAGAGTATGAGCTCTGTGGAATTATTAAGATCCCCTTTCTTACATGACATGCCCCGCAGACTCGGGGTTAGGAGGAAAATTGTTTCTTACAAGTCGGAAATGAAAAAACTCAAAGTAATCTTCATTACACATTGGCATCTTAAATGGTGGTCATCAGACATGACAATAGGATGAAAATAGAGACTCTCCTTCCACTGATTACTATTGTATAATGCGCAAATAATTCACATAGGAAATAAGAAATAAGCAAATAAATGTCCTTTTTTCAAAAGTAATTCAATACTGAAATTAAATGGTGGCCATACCATATTTGCATCAATAAGCACCCCAATACTTGGATAATCAAAAAAGGGGGTCACTTATTAAAAGCATACAAAAGTTAAATCTGTTTTCAGTGAACTAACTTTAGTAGTTCAAACACTGATAAAACTAAAACTTAATACTTACAGGGCAATTATATCTGCACTGATGTCATCTATTAAAAATTTGTAATATACACTAGTCCCAGACGAATTCCGCAATCACGGAAAGATCTGCAGAAAATCAAATTTGGCAATCAAATGATGCCCAAACATTTAACATGCAATTCAAACAAACATATAAAATATGAATCCTACAATGAAATGAAAACTTCAAATATATAATTCTCACTTTTAAACATGACTAAAAAAAGTTGTCATGTTGAACCAAACCTGAAAGGTCTTAATCTGTAACAATTAAAAAATATAACATCAGTCTCCATTATTCATTCATCTTCAGAAAGTTTTCTCCAGACATTTAATTACAACTTTAAATCAAAAACTGTTTTCCTCACAATTTGTTACAATCATAAAATCATTGTTCTCCTCTCAACTGGTTACAACTATAAATAAAAGCTGTATCCTCACAACCAAAAATTTTTAAAAAGTGTTCTCCTCACAGCTGGGTACAACCACAAATAAAAACTGTTTCCTGACAATAGGTTACAACTGTAAATAGAAACTGTTCTCCTCAGAACTGGTTACAACAATAAATAAAACTTGTTCTCCTCACAGCTGGTTACAACCATTAATAAAACTTTTTTTCTTACAACTGGTTAGTACTATAAACAAAAACTGTTTTCCTCACAACTGGTTACAATCATAAATAAAAACTGTTTCCTTACAATAGGTTACAACTATAAATAAAAACTGTTCTCCTCACAACTGTTTACAACTATTAATAAAAATTGTTTTCGTCTCAACTGGTTGGAACTAAAAATAAAAATGTGTTCTCCTTTAACCATAAATATAAACTGTTCTCTTCAGTACTGGTTACAACCATAAATACATGTTTTTCAAACCAAGCACTTTCACTCCGCATGAGGCATCTCCAAGAGAGCATCAGTAACTGAAACTGTGAGCATTGTTACTTGTAAAACAAAACATGTCAGCCAGAGGTGCTATCTTCATCAGAGATAATGGACAGGGGTCAGTTACATTTTCCACATGGTCAAGCTCACACATGACAGCTAAAGAGCATTGGTCTCTTATCTACCACAAACAAATAATCCCACTGAGCCATTCACATGTCTGGAAGACTTTCTGACCTATCAGGAAGCAAGGTAAAAAAATGGACAAAATCGGATATTTCTGAAATTGAAATTGTGAAATCCTGGCTGATTAATTTTGCTCATCATGTTTACAAAAGATTTCATTTGTCAGAAAAAATTATGTTCAGACTTTCTTTTTAACCAGGAAGTATGCTTAAAGTTTGTCTGAAGTCATCAATAATCTGAAATGGAAATGTAATCTTGACCATGTTTTCAACATGGGTTCATTTTATTTGTCACTCAAATGTTTTTCAGACATTTTTAAGTTATTATGCTTCAGATATATCTGACATAATTTCAAAAGATGTATCAAAAGTACAAAAAATCAGAAAATATTATCCAGTTCTAAGCCCCAGCCCAGCCCACCCCACCCCCCGACCAATAAATGTCCAGTCCTTAAGTATATTAATTAATATCTTTCATAACAACTAGTTGTGTATACTATACTACTCAAAATATGTTATGAACCATCCAAAGGTCTGACAGATTAACTATAGTAATATGAAAGAATTAGCAGGTTCTTAACTTCTTTTGAGTAGCATACTCATCTCATGAAATGAATGACAAAAGTTACAGATTACAAAAAATGAAATATTGTTTTTCCCTTGGAGAGATAAACATTATACTTGGAAGGACAATATATCTGTTACGTATCTCTATCACAATCAGGAAGCAGGAATCTCGAGGATGATGAAGACACCAAGAAGACTTGACATGTTGAAATTTATCTTCATTTTGACTGCCAGTACGGAAATGTATGTTTTTCATGAAATTGCATGTCTACATCATGATGAATTTGATTTGTCAATCCTGCATTTAATAAACCATTTACAGAATGAGGCATTTTATTTGTCAGACAAGATAATGGTCTCTGGAACCAGGATGTGTCAGCCAGAGCTATTTTCTTGGATGCTCGGAAACCATGAAGTGTCAAAGTGGCTAATTGAGGTAAAACCACTGTCAAACATGATCCCCAGTGGAGTAATAAGTTTGTGGAATCTTTCAATCATAATTAAAACCTGTCTGGGTAACATAAACCAGGCGATCCACTTCTCAACAAATAATTGTACGTCAGCTGAGTCATATTTAACATGAAACTAGATTGTTGCATTGTGCTAGTTAAGTCAAAAACATGTACCTACATGGTTGATTCAAAAACGTACCCTAAAATGGTTGATTCAAAAACAAGTACCCTCAATGGTTGATTAAAAAACAAGTACCCTCAATGGTTGACTAAAAAACATATACCCTAAAATGGTTGACTTAAAACAGAACTGTGCTGAGTGTGCATTCGGGTTCAGAGAATTGTACATTACTTAACTTACGAAAGAAACATTGTTTCCTGAAGATGAAGATCAATTTGTGTTTGTTGTTCTGTGCCGCACACAGCAACAGTTCAGCTGTATGATGGCAGAGTATATTAACAATCAAACGACCAGACAAACCAGTGATTGACATAATGAGGAACTATCCACATTATAGAGATACAATGACACAGAACCAAGTCACAGAGTCTGACCACCTGATCCATTTGTTGCCTCATACTACAAGCAAATATTGATGGGGACTTATTCTACCCCGGAGGGATCACGGGTGGCCCAGTCGTCTAAGGCGCCGCGATTCGCTGTGCAAAGTTGCGTCCCTTGGGCACGCCAGAAACCCATGATTGTGGGTTCGAATCCGGGTTCGCCCCAATTATGTTTCTAGATTTGTCAGCACCATACTCGTGCTCGTAAACGTCTGAGGCCAGCATCACTTCAGGCTTTCCTCCAACTTTAAGCTGACACGCCGTGATATAACTGGAATAATGTTAAAAGCGGCATTAAACCCAGCTCACTCACTCACTCTACCCCGGAATCTCACGGGGCTTACTAATGGGGATGCATGTGTGAATTCCTTTTTTCTCAAGCATGCTGATTATCATTAAACAAAGACAGGTTGGAGAAAAAGAGAAATTTATTTCCCTTACTTCCCACACAAATCCCAATGGCTATTTCCATACTTAAATTCAGTCAATTATATCTCTAAGCCGTAACCAGACCAGCAGTCAATGAATTCTAAACTAAAGACACTCCAAATGACGTGATCACAAGGTTTTCAAGAGGCTTTGAATGGGCTGCAATCTCAAGCACACAAAACAAACCTGTCCCTCTGGACACAATTATGTAGGCAGTTATAAAAACAAAATTGTTCAAGTAAATAAAATGATATCTTCTTCATTGCCAATTAAGCCCGGAATGCAGTCACCATGAAAAACTGGCTGCCTTGAGCCATCCAGTTAGTCGACCTACCTGACAAGATGGTGAAGTGCAATGGACAATGAAATTTGCCTGATGAGTTGCTCCATCACACAAATGAATCTGTCTCACAAGATCTGTTTTGTATTCATCTGATGTCATATCATTTGTTTGTTTGTTTGTTTGTTTGATGTTTAACACCGCTCTCAGCAATATTCCAGCTATATGACGGCGGTCTGTAAATAATCGAGTCTGGACCAGACAACCCAGTGATTGACATCATGAGAATTGATCCACGCAATTCGGATACGATGACACGTATCAACCAAGTCAGCGAGCCTGAACACCCGATCCCGTTAGTCGACTCTTATGACAAGCATAATCGCCTTTTGCGACAAGCATGGGTTGCTGAAGACCTATTCTACCCCGGTTCTTCACAGGTCTGATATCATATCACAAATGGTTGCTATTCAACTTTCTTCTGCCCAAACCAACATGTTGGACAGGAGATATTTCGATCAACCTTTACTGTAGTATCTGATCATGACAGTGCCCACGTACAGTTTGGTCTCAATGATTAATCTATTCTTCCCATTAGATTGTGTGTGAGTGAGTTTGGTGCAACTCTCTGCTTTGAACAGGATTTAAGATATCATGGTGAGTTCATATTTTTGTTAAATGCTACACTTAGTATTGACAGCAGCCGGTAAATAATCAAGTCTGGACCAGACAATCCAGTGACTGATATTGTTAGCAACGATCCACGTCGTTGTAAGATGTAAGATGACACACAGTCAACCAAGTCTCCCAGTCTGACCACACAATCCATTAAGTCACCTCTTAAAACCAGCATTGGTTGCTAAGGAGTTGTTCCAACTTGTAATTCATCACTGGTTGCGTGTCAGTTAAATGTGGGAGAAACACTTAAAGCCCAAATTGATGGAGATAGGTCACAGGCAAACTTTTAATGACACCAGTGTTGTGTTGCTGAAGAGCCTTGGACAAAAATATTTTGATTTGGGAACCATGAATCAAATTTGCTAGGAGTGCCTTTTACCTGATCCTAGATGCCCCCCCCCCCCCCCCCCCCCCACACACACAAACACACACTCCCCCTTTAAGTACTGGTATTCAACTTTAAGTGACTAACTGTTACTAAATGAACACTAAGCAGATCATGGAGTTAAGTGTTGGTCATCTCAGCAGATTAATTAATCCTTGTACACACCCAGATATAGTTGCAGCAATTTGGGGCGTCAATTGGGGCTTTGATTGACAACTCAAAGTAGTTTCAATGAATTCTTCTAAAAGCTATAAACTAGATCACTTACACAATCCTTGGACAACCCCTAATTGTGAAACACAGTCGACTGCCCCCAAAAAGCTGACAGTCTTTTTCTTCTGATCTATTGTAAAAACCAATTACTCAAAATGAAAAGCCTAAGACGAGCAAACAGAACTTGGTACCTATCTTGCCCTAAGGCCATGTTCACAAAGCAATCTCAGTACTCCGATAAAATAACATACGACAAAAACTACGACCATTTATGATGATCACGTGAGGGAACAAGGTCAATGAATCACCTCAGAAGTATGTTATGCTGGAACTGACAGAAAGACAAAATCAAACAAACCCATTGCTGTGTGTCTATAAATAAAACAAGTGAAACATTAATATTCAGCCATATTCAAAATAGCACCATGAATTTGTAGACTTTTTATATGATTATCCCCAAGAAAATCAACCTAAGGCTGTCTGAGGACACATTATTCTACATTCTGCATCCTCACACATGGGAAAAATATCTAAAAAATTAAATGAAGTCTATTGGTCTGATCATGTCAATGGAATACTTCCCAAGACGTGCTTTGGATTCATGAAGTAAGAGAACATAATGGAGCCTACCAGTCAGGTTTCTTGTACCTACACCACATGTCAGACACAAGGAGACATCCCAATTATCCCACCTCCAGTGGAGCCACAGAGACCAGCCCGGCAAAGCCTGCTTACGCAGCAGAGGGAGACTCTCCTCACTTCTTGACCACGGATTTGGAAAATTGCTCCTGGGATTAAGCAGTCATAGAGTATTCCACGTTTGGATGTGATAGCCTGGTGTCACTTCAAGAAGATAGGATGCAAGGTCTGATCTACTTAGCGCCTATGTTTGGCGCTATGGGACATTGAGGGGAACGTCCTCATGCTGATCTGGTACTCACGGTGCCGAGTTATAACATATTCTGATTATATTTGGGGTATTTCCTACTTCATATGACTGAGGAATGTCCGAGGAGGTGGATCAAATTGACTTGATCTTTTTGATCTAGGTGTGATGTTTATCAGTCTTAAAATTACTGATGGAATGAAGTAAAGCTACAAAACTGGAAGGGCAAAATGATGCTCTGACAGGAAAGATTTCTCTTCCCCAAGTGAGCAAGGTTTCACGTGGCTGTTAGCCATGTTCCTCCAATATCCCAGTAAGGTGAGGTGAGTAGACTAAAATCTAGTCTCTGAAATGAACATATCGTACATAAAAAAAACAGTTGTTCAGTTATCTTAATAAAAATATAATAAAAAGGAGCCCAGTGACTCTCTTCATTTTCAGATACTGCAGTGATCTAGACTTGCCAAACATTATGGACTTGCATGGGCTGCATTTGATATATATTTGTATCAGGGTCTGTAAGACAGACTAGTGAGGTGAGGTGAAATGGGGTTTAACATCTCGTCCAAGATTATTGCTATGATAGCGACGTGCATGCATGTGTATGTGTGTGGGAGATACCATGTCGCAGTTTAACATGAATATCCCACTCAGACACAGTATACTGACGCCAAGCTGACCAGTCTTTGTTTTAGCCCCTTAATGCTGAGCGCCAGACAGGGTTACAACAAGTACCACCTTTTAACGTCTTTTGGTATGACACGGCTGAGGATTGAACCCCAGACATTCCGCTCTCTGGGCGGACGCTCTACCACTGGACCACGGAGGCGGTCACTTAAATAAGTAAGGGACAGCATGGAAGGGCTTTACACATTGTGTGAGCAAGTTCAAATTCAGCAACACAGTGGCAACATAACAGCAACACAACGATGAGAACAAACTATACATTCATTAAAAGCATACACGTACAGTCAGAACAACAGTGAGGTAAATGGTATATACCGTATTCAACGTAATAAGCGCCCCGGGCGCTCTCACAATTAGAAATAGGGGGCGCTTATTAGAATATTATTTTGAGTTGAAAGATCGTAAATTTCATGGTTTATGCTAACAGCCTGAAGTGTTTACATACGACAGATATATTTTTTAAAGAATTTAATTGCCCATTATTAAGGGTGATATAACACACGAGTGCGTATTATACACGAATAAAAAAAGTCATGTGTACATTGATCAATCGGAAGGGGTGCTGATTGGGATTGTTTACTAGCCAATATATTAGGAAATATCGCCGTGGGCGCTTATTGGAGCGGGGCGCTTATTACGTCGAATACGGTATTCAATTTCAATCAAATCAGACCTCCAATAAAAGCATGTACCGTATTCAACATAATAAGCGCCCCGTTCTAATAAGCGCCCATGGCGATATTTGCTAATATATTTGCTAGTGAACAATCCAAATTAGCACCCCTTCCGATTCATCAATGTACAGAAGACTTATTGATTCGTGTATAATACGCACTCGTGTGTTATATGCACCCTTAATTGTGGCCAATTAAATTCTGGAAAATATATCTGTCGTGTATGATACGTACATACTTTTCTTTTGTATCATGTCAGGCTGTCAGCATAAACTACGAAATTTACAATTTTTCAACTCCGTTTTTGTTCTCACCAAAATTATATTCTATAGTAGAGCCTACTATTTCCAATTTTGAGAGCGCCCTGGGGGCTTAATACGTCGAATACCGTAATTCATACACATATTCGCAACAGATGATACAAACCAAATTTAACACATTAAAACCATCTGGGAACAATTGAACCTGGGATTTCAGTTTTACACCACGAGGCCACCCAACCTCCCTGTATGTTTGTTGTGTAACGCCACTGAGCAATATTCCAGCTCCATGACAGCAGTCTGTAAATAATCAAGCCTGGAACAGACAATCCAGTGATTGATTTTATTAGTGACATCTCATGCCATTAAGTCACAGCATCTGACCGCCTGGTTCATTAAGAGGCTTCTTACAACCAACAATGGCCGCTGGTGCAAAATTCTAAAAGGGGTTCCCACAAGGCTCCCTGAATGTCCCCTTAATATAACTGGAGATTGTGTGGTACTGATTGGTCATTGGCCCGACTTTCATATTGTAATAATGATTCATGTATTGCAATACATACCTTGATATATTGCATGCATACTTTCATCTGTAATTTGTAATGAACCTGAATCAAAAATGACCCATATATCAGACTTCCCCGCATATCTTTAGCAACTTCGTCCACCACCTTGTTTGATGTTGCTATGGTCACAAGATGTGTGTGATAGACACAATTTGTACAGGAAGCTGGTGGTGAAGAGTTTCACTTTTTCGATCACAAGAATGAAGTTGCTAACTTCTGAATTTCAGACTTTCATTTTTACACTTGTCACTTATGTAAACTTTGGCATCAAGATGAAAACATGTATGATTATGATGTACGCAATGTACCAGTATTATTTAAACATAATGTGATACATATTCATTAGCATTTCAAATATTGGCGTTATAGCCCGTAATATCAATGTAGTGAACACCACATACATTATTTCACTCAGTGTCCCATCTTGTTCCTAAGAGTGTGAGTGAGTGAGTTTGGTTTTACGCCGCTTTTAGCAATATTCCAGCAATATCACGGCGGGGGACACCAGAAATGGGCTTCACACATTGTACGCATGTCGGGAATCGAACCCGGGTCTTCGGCGTGACGAGCGAACGCTTTAACCACTAGGCTACCCGACCGCCCCTGTTCCTAAGAACTATTCATATTGATCACACAACCAGTTCCCCATGAAGATGCATGTTAAATAGGTCTTCCGCAACCCATGCTTGTGGTAAGTGGCGTCTATGCTTGTCGTAACAGGATTTGGTTGTAAGATTCGCTGACATGGTTGATGCATCATACCCAAATTACCTAGATCAATGCTCATGATGTCAATCACTGGACTGTCTGGTCCCAGACTCGATTATTTATAGACCGCCATCATATAGCTGTAATATTCAGGTGAGTGCAGCTTTAACAACCAAACACAACAGGTAACATTCTTCAGGAATTTTGCATGGAGTTCCTTTATTCATAAATGTATTTGAAAAGGCGAAAATCTCTTTTGATATTTCCTTAAATGAAAAAGTGAATTATTTTACCCCTGAACACAATGTTGTAACAAGCAAGGCCTAGCTCCCGGCTATGGACCAAGGCCATCAGTATTGACACATCATTCAGTTCACAATGCAGCCTGAATCAAACATGGTCTTGTGCCAATGACCTTGTCCAGTTCAACATCAAAGTTCATTACCGTTACACATGGCAGTTCCGTTACACATGGCAGTTCCGACCAGTGAGGCCAGACGGTGCTGCTTGCCAATTTGAGGACATCTTCAGTTGTCTTCACATTGATTAAAGGCATATTTGATTTTGTTCCTCCCCGCATAGAGCCAAACCATGAAAAAGACGAGCTTTCATGTCCCGGAGGATACCTTCCAAATTGGATTGATTGCCCTGGGCTGAGTTGGGACGTACAGTGGATGCTCATTTTTGTGACTCTTCAATGCAACATTTACAGAAGGTCAAATAGGCAACTTTCTGCACTGACTAACAAAGTAACGAATGGCTACTGTACTTACAAGTGAGTAAGTTTTAATGGAAAAGGTAGGAAAAGGAACCCACAAACTCTCTTGTTATGGGAGATGTGTGTTGTGTGTGTTTGTTGTGTAACGTCACATGCACACTTTTTTACACATACTTTTACTTTGAAATCAGAGGGCATATCCAGCTTGCTATGATTGGATTTGACCTAGTTGTCTAAGCTGCAACAATTTGCTGTGCAGATTTGCATACCTTCAGTGCTAATGATGTCCTAAGTTCTATTCTGATACTTGGTAAACGTTTATGAGCTGCATCACTTTGGACATCACGTCACGACGTTAATGTACTAAGCGGTGTAAAACAGCCTTTATTCCTTTGAAAATAGCCCCACTCAGCAATATTCCAACTGGCCTGTAAATAATATAATCTGGACCAGACAAACCAGTGACTGATTTTATGAGCCACATCTCATGCCACCAGGGTATAATGACACACAATCAACAAAGTCACTTAGCCTGACCACCCGATCCATTTGGTTGCCTCTAACTACCGGCATAGGTTCCTGGAGACCTATTCTTACTCAGAATCCCAATGGAGGTTAAGGGAGGTCAAGAAAATGCTATTTCCCATCAAGGAGAGAGAGTTAATTTCTTCTCAAATGATGTTACTTTTTTAAATTGATTGTCAAAATGGTGTAAACGAGGAAGGGATTTACTCTCACATTGTTATCTCCCCTGTATCTGACTATAAAATGGCGGTGACTGACCATGCTGAGTAATATTTACTGTAGCATGTAGAAAATAGGATCTGCATGTACAATCAGTGTCAATGACTGTCAACACTTTAGCTCCCAATGTATCATAATAAATACTGTACAGATATCGCATTGCAAGACCATTTTTTCAAACCTCTAAACAGCAAAGGGAGGCAACTCTGCATAGAAATGAACTTGCCTGTCCCGCTGTTTCTTAACATTTTCTTAGTGAGAGTGCAACTTTTAGCAATATTCCAGCAAGATCACAGCGGGGACATGGTTAAATTAGTTTACTAAACATGGGTAAATGGAAGTTGAAGCCCAGAAAACACATCGACTTAAATAAAAATTCACACTGCATCTGAACACTTTTCATAACAGTTTAAGTCCAAATTTTGGAAAACAAGCATTTGGGATGGTGGCATGGATGTCATATCTATCACATACTGAACAAATAAAGTTAGGGAACATGAATATTTAGGGGCATATTTTGTTGTTGTGAAGACTGAGCGCATAATTTTATAAAAATGTCCCCGAAAATATTATTCCTATCTTTTTTTGTTCAATATATATTGCATTGGATTAAGTTGTATTGGGCGAACACTTTATCATTCACAATGCCAAAATAATTGATGAGGTTACTCCTCTTATTTCTTGGTTTACAGATGCATGTTTTGCACAAAGCAATGTCCATGCTACGACAATCGTAAGTCAGTGTTAAAATAAGGGATGTACGATCATCGTAGCACTAAGATTGGTTTGAGTAAGTGGACTCCGGTCTGTAGGTGAGGAAAAAAAGATAACCCAAAAAATGTATCAAATCATTTGGTTTTATTTTGTTGTTTGTTTGTTGTTTAACGCATTAACATTCCAGCTAAAATGAGAGCACCCTGTAAACAATCAAGTCAGACCCAACAAACCAGTGATTGATATTATGAGCAACATCCTACACCATTGGGGTTTGGCTGACACCCATGCCGCAACATCCAATGCCTGGGGACATTCACAATCCAAGTCTGACCACTACATTGCATAAGTCTCCTAGCTTGTATGACACTCTCAGGCTGTTTGGGACCAAGCCACAGTGAGTGAGTGAGTGAGTTTGATTTTACGCCGCTTTTAGCAATATTCCAGCAATATCACGGCGGGGGACACCAGAAATGGGCTTCACACATTGTACCCATGTCGGGAATCGAACCCGGCGAACGACGAGCGAACGCTTTAACCACCAGTCTACCCGACCGCCCCACCAAGCAACAGAATCTGCACAAGTGTTCAAATCACTTCCTGTGTTGTTCAAACTGCTATCGGAATCTGATATCATGTGTGCTGTAGATGGCAGAACATTATTTCATCGATTAATCTACAGTGATCCATTGTAACCTACTGTATTTCATTTTCACATATAGAATGAAAATAATTTTTGTGTTGAACGTGTAAGCTTGCATCTGGTGGAATAAAAAAAACCGAAACTTGCCACATTATTTTTTTCTATTTCTTGTAGGGTCAGCAGGATCTGTGAACCAATTTAAGTCTTGCCTCACCATAATCACAGTCAACAATAATCAGTATCACTTAACCGTAACCTTGTCAGAAGGAATAGCGTGTGTACACTGGGAACCTCAGACGCAGATCATGAGGGTATTTGGCCCAACTAAGTGGACATACAGTGTTATTACGTTATCACAAATGTTTAAGTTCCATAAAATATTGCTTGTTCGCAGGCATTTCATATTGTTCTTGGTTCTTGCAGAAGAAAAACTGTCCCACATGGATTTTGCATTTCTGACTCAAAGAAGCATAATGACTTTTTACAAACTAAACAAGACAGTTGGTTTTTTAAAACTCTTTGCCTGAAAACTAACTGATTTAATATTTAACCTTAAAACCCATTGATCACAATGAGCCACGTGTATGGAAAGTGTATGCAATTGACACTCCTGTCACATCAATTGCCACGTTGATTTCATTCTTGTCATGTCAAAAGTCACATAGATTCCATCGCTAGGGTTGCTATTAGCTTCACATAAAACTATGGCACGGCTCAGTAAATGGGCAAAATCAATGGTTTGTAGGCTGGGATGACTAAAGCAACGACTGGACATGAGACCCGTCCACTCAAATCATGTTAATTATGGACGACCATCGCACCGTTCCCTCATACTTTCTGTTAATAATGTTCTTAATGTTTGACACTCCGTGCAGTAAAGTATGGCAGTATGACCCTACAGGAAGTGTGGGAGACTGCAGAAATGTTTCCAGACAAAAATGCAACAATCCTGGTAGTAAAAAAAATGTTCATAAAATACAAAAGAATATCTTTAATGTTTGTGGTATTTCCCCAAAGCCCTCTTCAAAACTTGTGAAAGAAAAGTTAAGAGAGCCCTTCACTTTTGAAATGAGAGATTTTTAATCGCACAGACACACACCACAAGTCTCTAAGCTCTGCACAACCAAAACAACAACACAAGTCTTTCTAAAGCTCTGCACGACCAAAACAACAACACAAGTCTCTCCAAAGCTCTGCACGACCAAAACAACACAAGTCTCACTAAAGCTCTGCACAACCAAAACAACACAAGTCTCTCCAAAGCTCTGCACGACCAAAACAAAACCAGTCTCACTAAAGCCCTGCACAACCAAAACAACACAAGTCTCACTAAAGCTCTGCACGACCAAAACAACAACACAAGTCTCACTAAAGCTCTGCACGACCAAAACACCACAAGTCTCACTAAAGCTCTGCACGACCAAAACACCACAAGTCTCTCCAAAGCTCTGCACGACCAAAACAACACAAGTCTCACTAAAGCTCCTCACAACCAAAACAACACAAGTCTCACTAAAGCTCTGCACGACCAAAACACCACAAGTCTCTCCAAAGCTCTGCACGACCAAAACATCACCAGTCTCACTAAAGCTCTGCACGACCAAAACACCACAAGTCTCTCCAAAGCTCTGCACGACCAAAACAAAACCAGTCTCACTAAAGCTCTGCACGACCAAAACAAAACCAGTCTCACTAAAGCTCTGCACGACCAAAACAACACAAGTCTCGCTAAAGCTCTGCACAACCAAAACAACACTAGTCACACTAAAGCTCTGCACGACCAAAACAACACAAGTCTCGCTAAAGCTCTGCACGACCAAAACAACACAAGTCTCACTAAAGCTCTGCACGACCAAAACAACACAAGTCTCGCTAAAGCTCTGCACAACCAAAACAACACTAGTCACACTAAAGCTCTGCATGACCAAAACAAAACCAGTCTCACTAAAGCTCTGCACGACCAAAACAAAACCAGTCTCACTAAAGCTCTGCATGACAAAAGAACAAGTCTCTCAAAGATTCTGCACAACGAAAACACCACAAGTCTCTCCAAAGCTCTGCACAACCAAAACAACACAAGTCTCACTAAAGCTCTGCACGACCAAAACACCACAAGTCTCTCCAAAGCTCTGCACGACCAAAACATCACCAGTCTCACTAAAGCTCTGCACGACCAAAACACCACAAGTCTCTCCAAAGCTCTGCACGACCAAAACAACACCAGTCTCACTAAAGCTCTGCACGACCAAAACACCACAAGTCTCTCCAAAGCTCTGCACGACCAAAACAACACCAGTCTCACTAAAGCTCTGCACGACCAAAACAAAACCAGTCTCACTAAAGCCCTGCACAACCAAAACAACACAAGTCACACTTAAGCTCTGCACGACCAAAACAACACAAGTCTCACTAAAGCCCTGCACAACCAAAACAAAACCAGTCTCACTAAAGCCCTGCACAACCAAAACAACACAAGTCACACTAAAGCTCTGCACGACCAAAACATCACCAGTCTCACTAAAGCTCTGCACGACCAAAACAACACAAGTCTCGCTAAAGCTCTGCACGACCAAAACAAAACCAGTCTCACTAAAGCTCTGCATGACCAAAACAAAACCAGTCTCACTAAAGCTCTGCACGACCAAAACAAAACCAGTCTCACTAAAGCTCTGCATGACAAAAGAACAAGTCTCTCAAAGATTCTGCACAACCAAAACATCACAAGTCTCTCCAAAGCTCTGCATGACCAAAACAAAACCAGTCTCACTAAAGCTCTGCACAACCAAAACAACACAAGTCACACTAAAGCTCTGAATGACCAAAACAACACAAGTCTCACTAAAGCTCTGCACAACCAAAACAACACAAGTCTCTCCAAAGCACTGCACGACCAAAACAAAACCAGTCTCACTAAAGCTCTGCACAACCAAAACAACACAAGTCTCACTAAAGCTCTGCACGAACAAAACAACACAAGTCTCACTAAAGCTCTGCACGACCAAAACAAAACCAGTCTCACTTAAGCTCTGCACAACCAAAACACCACAAGTCTCTCCAAAGCTCTGCACAACCAAAACAACACAAGTCTTTCTAAAGCTCTGCACGACCAAAACAACACAAGTCTCACTAAAGCTCTGCATGACAAAAGAACAAGTCTCTCAAAGATTCTGCACGACCAAAACACCACAAGTCTCTCCAAAGCTCTGCATGACCAAAACAAAACCAGTCTCACTAAAGCTCTGCACAACCAAAACAAAACCAGTCTCACTAAAGCTCTGCACAACCAAAACAACACAAGTCACACTAAAGCTCTGAATGACCAAAACAACACAAGTCTCACTAAAGCTCTGCACAACCAAAACAACACAAGTCTCTCCAAAGCTCTGCACGACCAAAACAAAACCAGTCTCACTAAAGCTCTGCACAACCAAAACAACACAAGTCTCACTAAAGCTCTGCACGACCAAAACAAAACCAGTCTCACTAAAGCTCTGCACGACCAAAACAAAACCAGTCTCACTAAAGCTCTGCACGACCAAAACAAAACCAGTCTCACTAAAGCTCTGCACAATCAAAACAACACAAGTCTCACTAAAGCTCTGCACGACCAAAACAACATCTAACTACTGAACTTAGCCACCTCAAACAAGTGTTCGCACAGTACAACCACTACCCTGAACAGCTAGTACAACAGACAATACAAGTGTTCACACACAGTACAACCACTACCCTGAACAGCTAGTACAACAGACAATACAAGTGTTCACACAGTACAACCACTACCCTGAACAGCTAGTACAACAGACAATACAAGTGTTCACACAGTACAACCACTACCCTGAACAGCTAGTACAACAGACAATACAAGTGTTCACATAGTACAACCACAACCCTGAACAACTAGTACAACAGACAATACAAGTGTTCACACAGTACAACCACTACCCCGAACAGATAGTACAACAGACAATACAAGTGTTCACACAGTACAACCACTACCCTGAACAGATAGTACAACAGACAATACAAGTGTTCACACAGTACAACCACTACCCTGAACAGATAGTACAACAGACAATACAAGTGTTCACACAGTACAACCACTACCCCGAACAGATAGTACAACAGACAATACAAGTGTTCACACAGTACAACCACTACCCCGAACAGCTAGTACAACAGACAATACAAGTGTTCACACAGTACAACCACTACCCCGAACAGCTAGTACAACAGACAATACAAGTGTTCACACAGTACAACCACTACCCTGAACAGATAGTACAACAGACAATACAAGTGTTCACACAGTACAACCACTACCCTGAACAGATAGTACAACAGACAATACAAGTGTTCACACAGTACAACCACTACCCTGAACAGATAGTACAACAGACAATACAAGTGTTCACACAGTACAACCACTACCCTGAACAGATAGTACAACAGACAATACAAGTGTTCACACAGTACAACCACTACCATGAACAGCTAGTACAATAGACAATACAAGTGTTCACACAGTACAACCACTACCCCAAACAGCTAGTACAACAGACAATACAGAACATCACCAAGAAAACTCAGAAATCTCCCCGTCAACAATCTGCACCCTTTGTGATCAGTAATCAAGAGACTCTTAAAGAAACAGGCCAACATTGATGTAGCTTTCAAAAGAAGTCACTGCATTCACAACACCATTAAAGACACTGGAAAACCACCATCCAGCCACAAGCTAGAACCATCAGGAGCAGTGTACCACATTCTGTATTACAGACTTCACCAGCCAATATGTTTTACCCTTCTGTGTACATAACATGCTTCTCCACTCCAGCGTAACTGCATCTTAAACCTACTCAACTGTATCAACACTGCCTCCTATCCTGTATATATACTTGTCAACCATACTCTGTACATCACTTGCTTGATAATGGTGTTAGAACCTACACAGAAACGTCGCTCCTAATTGTAATAAAGAAGTTGTTCATCCATATATCTTATCCTTCCTAACTAGTCTCTAGTATGACATTCTAGTCATTGGAGTTAGTGCATGAGTACCTCAGACCACCCAATCCCATTAGCCTCCAGCTGCTTCTTCCTATGTTAGGTTGCTTAAGACCAATTCTAACCCAGATTTGCATGGGAACCTCAGACCATGTAAACTGACCACATTATGTTCCCACAGCGACATGGAGATATTCTGGAAATAATGATTCTCAGATAACAGCACTCCAGGTATCCTGATGAGCTTCTTATGGTCTACTTGTGCGTGAAATAGTGAGCAATGTGAAATTGACGTTTTTATCAAAATACATCTTGTGATCCATTACTGGTAAGTTTGGAGCAGAAGAACACAGAATGATTAGTACGATATAGTCAGAATCCTACAAAGGTATCTGCTTTTAGCAGAAATTTCATGTGATTACTGAAATGTTTTTCATCCCTTTTCAATAGTTATTAAAAGTGATGTCTTTCAAATTTATTTGGCTGCACATAAAATCTTTTTTTCCAGCAAGTGGAAAAACAAAAGCATGTATTAGTGAAATGTGGGATATTGATCACAAAAATACACCTTCATGGCAACACGACATTTTCTTGCGTTCACTGTCAAAAACACGCACTCCAATCTTAAGGGATTCCTTTTGTAAACAAACTCCTTGAAACTGCAACTTTACAATTAATAGTGAACATATTTTGAAATATTTATCAAAATAGGTTCCACCATGCCATGAAGTACCAATTGTTATGTGTTTTACAAGCAACTTGTTGATATCAAGCTAATCTCATTAGTCTGGCACTCTGCCGGAAATACCTCATGCCTTCAAAACAAACAAAAAGATGATCATCTCGTAAAGATGCAAAACCTGAAATCTGAACACAAAAAGGGCAATGTTTGCAGTTTAATAAAATATTTCAAAGGATCATCTCTTCAATTTTCAAAGAGAATCAAAGTCTTTTACATGAGTTTTACTGCTGGCCTAGTTCCAACATGATAGGGAGAAGGTAGAAATGGCATTAGTGTCACAGGACTGGAACGTGTGAGAAGAAGAGACGTCATCATGCACGGAAGATCAAAGCTGAACCTGATATGGTTTCTCATTAATTCTTGAATCATTAACAGGATGGACATATCCGGGTAGTTGAGATTTTATACTGAGATGTGGCTCCACTTAAGTTTGGGAATAGATGTACTGGAACTCTTTCTTTACCCCCTTTTTTAACACGTGATTTTACTTTGATTTGAGCCAGTTGTGAGGTATCCCAATTTGTTTGCAGAGTTTCATGTCTCAGGGATGCTGTGTCCCAGGTTCAAATCCCAGATTTTTGGTCTATCAGATCCATAATCATGGGTTTCACCGAAGTAGAAACGTTTATTACCTGCATCACTCCATGATATAACTGACCCCCTCAATGGTCTTGTGGTATAGCGTCTGCCCAAAGAGAGGAAGGTCTAGGGTTTGATCCCCGGCCTTGTCATACAAAAAGACATAAAAAAGATGGTACTTGTTGTTTCCTTGCCTGGTGTTCATCATTAAAGGGCTAAAACAATGACAGGTCAGCACAAAGTCAGTATACTGATTCTGAATGGGATATTCATGTTAAATTGCGGCATGGTGTCTCAGTGGGCTGGCACTATAAAATCGGTATTAGTCCAGACTAGTACAAGCAGCCACGCACACATACACCATACACACATGCATGCACATCACTATGTGAGTGCAATAATCTTGGACACAATGTTAAACCCCATTTCACCTCACCTCACCATGATATAACTATTCATAACCTTACTCCTTTGATAACTGTACTTGTCACCTCTGTGTGTGCCTGTTGTTAACACCTCACTCTATTCACTAATCCAGCTATATCATGGTGGTAAATAATCAAATCTGAACCAGACAATCCAGGGCCTGGCATTATGAGCAACAATCCACATATCAGGGTACGATGACATGCAATCAACCAAGTCACTGAGCCTGGCCACCCAATCAAATAAGTCAAACATACGACCAGCATGGGTTGTAGGAGACCTGTTCTAACCCAGAATTCCTACAGTCACTGTCCTGGGCCCACTTGCACAAAGCGATCTTAGCGCTAAGACCATTATAAGCCTATGTTAAAGTATGGGAGTTACGATCATCTAAGCGCTAGGATCACTTTGTGCAAGTGGACCCTGTTCTTTGAGAGCACCTTGCATACGGAACACAGCTGAAGACGAGGAATACGGTGTCATGCAGATCGAACCATAATGGCAATTTGACAGCAATATACACAGAAATGCCCAACCCGAAATGAGGCAGTTAGGAATAACTGGGCTCATCAAGTTCCATAATTAGTAATTTCCCAGAAATAATTACTAATCACCATCAGCATGATTGATTGAATAGTTTTGAACCCTGGATTAGCAGATACTGACACAAACAAGGGAAGCAACCCTGTAAATTTCACCACTGGGCTACAACATCTAAACAAAGCAGTATCGTTATCTCACAGAAATAATTACTAATCACCATTAGCATGATTGATTGAATAGTTTTGAACCCTACATCAGCAGATACTGATACAAATAAGGGAAGCAACCCTGTAAATTTCACCACTGGGCTACAACATCTCAACAAAGCAGTATCGTTATCTCACAGAAATAATTACTAATCACCATTAGCATGATTGATTGAATAGTTTTGAACCCTACATCAGCAGATACTGATACAAATAAGGGAAGCAACCCTGTAAATTTCACCACTGGGCTACAACATCTCAACAAAGCAGTATCGTTATCTAACACCCACTTCACCATGTTTGTCTACAAGTAAGAGCCTATGAAGCCATCAATCCCTCTCCCTTACCCTGCATCACCATCCAGGACCATGTTTGCAACAGTAGGGGTGACCAACAGCTCTGTAAACAAATTACTGACTGATTTAAACACCAGGGAGGATGATGGAGATACAGATTCAACTTCATGTCAACATCTCGGTGCACACTCATCTCCCATGATGAGCAATCGAAACCTGCTCTCCACTTCGATCCATTCTGATTTGGAAGTACACTGCCTTATCAGTGGGGAAGCACGGTGGATGGACTCAGCCTAAACGAACATGTCATTGGGAAGGGTATCTGCTCATCTCTGATAAACCATGGAGGATATGATTCAGGCACTGTTCATGCCAAAATAGCCGAAATAACTTTGAGGATATCACTGGAAAATCAATCAAAACAGGAGTCTACTCCTGGTGGGGCAGGACAGGCCTACCCTTTCACAACAACTTGGTGTCATCACTATTTGATAGGATTGATAACACGAAACTCTACTCTTGACGGAGATTTCTTATGATTGTGGAAATGGTTTTGTTGCTTTTATAAACCACATGAAACAGATGAGAAACACAGACTGGGGTTTTAAAAGTTTGGTATGTTTTCGCATACTACTACACATAAAGGGTCAAGTCGCTTAATATTGATCGACAAATTTTCAAATATTATTACACTCAATCTTTCAACTCTTATGGGTAATATTAACATACAATCTATGAGGTCATTGCCTAAAGATTTTCTCATAGGCAGTCATCTGTATGATATATATTCATAATTGGCACCCTTATCACCACCCACTTTCTACAAGTGAATAAAGATATTTATGTACTATTCACATAAAATCTGTCATCTAAAATATTACTGATACCTTTGTTGACCATGTCAAGCATAGATTTATCTACACCACTCATAAGAAGGTAAGGACCATCCAATTCTTTCATATAACTATAGTTATATGTCTTGGCATGACAGATTACATTGGGAAAAAATCAGGTGGCTCTTAACTTCTGTTGAGTAGTATAGAATGTTCAAAGATAATGAAGCTATCATAATAAGAATAAATGCAGCACTGCTAGACTAATATATGCCATGGATGCCGTGCTTGTAGGTTAGAGATGGGGGTCAGTGAGTCCACCAGTCATTGGTGGCAGGGATTTATGCTCTAACACTGCATGGGAAATGTTGGTAATATAGAGGACCAACTTCATTAACAGTTTGCGTCGCCTTGACTAGCCGGTCCCATTTTGGATAAGCCTAGAGTTGCTCTGAGCAAATAAACAATGTCCACAGTTACAAGTTCAAGAAATTCAACTGTAATTGGATGGCACACAATCATCTTCTCGAGGCAAGGGCGTTTACTGACTATAAAAGTCCAGTTTCCACCCTTGCCGAACTAGGCTGGTATTATGGAGTTACAATTTGGCTGGACTAGCGACTTTATGCACAGTCCAATTAAAATCGTGCAACGAAATCTAAATCCGATTGGTAAACTGTCATGCAGATTTCGGTCGGTTGCAGGATTTACAAAGCATGTGCACCGCTAACTCGTTGTCAACAGATATTTTCCAAATCTTTTCAAGTTTTTAATCAAGTTGCTCATGCAGTTCGATGCATTTCACGATGTAAGACCCGTTTTATCACAATATAGATCTTGATTATGGATCAGATCATCTTGACTGGGCGCCGCCATTTTGTTTGATACAAATGCAAGTGATACGAGAGGTGGAATCTGATTGGTCCATAGGAGAGGCTCAGAAGGGACATGATTCGTAATAACCACTGGTGGCGCTGCGATCGAGCCCAGGAATTCCAGCCTTGTTCGGCAAGGGTGGAAACTGGACTTTTAAAGTCGGTTAACTCTCTTGCCTCGGGAAGATGGCAGACAATGGAATCAGGTCACATTGCAAGAGTCTGGTTTCTCACCGTTGCACATCAATTTTGCATACGTTGTATCTGCTGTCCTAGGTTTACGGGAGGAAAGGCAAGCTAAAATCATATCTACAGTGTACCGTTATATTACAAATTTTAACTCACAGCATCTCCCACAATGACATTGTATTCTCATACAACACCTGATGGTGACAACACAGGCTGAAGACTCGATGGTTGTTAATTACAGATATTTTACTGATTTTAATCAATAAACTCAGACTCAAAATAATATCTGAAGGCGACAGCAAGTCTATTTCTGCAATCACAATGAGTTTTGGTCCTTTTCTTTTCTTCATTTCTCAAACTAAGTTAATCTGATTTGAATCTGAATCATATTCAATTTCTGGATCTTTTTTCTATTCAATGATACCAAGAGCAATTTCAAACACGAATTTCCATTAATGAGGACAAAAAAAAGTTATATTTAACTTTAAATTTCTTCATAAACATAACCTGTTTGTTTATTTATTATAAAACCTGAAGAGATTGCAAATGTTCACTTGTCTAAAATGAAAAGATTATTCAAATCTGACTGTGGTGACATAATAACAATGAAATAAAATGAAACTCAAGGGGGTTTGACAGTAGGGGTGACTATTGGTCTGGAAATCACTATTGCAATAACTATTGATATTGAAAGAAACTATTGTGATAACTATTGATATTGCAAGAAACTATTGCGATAAATATCAATACTTTTTAGTGTATCATTTTAGATGGATTTTGGGGTTGAATTAAACCTTGGAACTGAAATGTCCTTTGCATGTGAGACTTCCAAACACATGATTTTCCACCAAAGTTGTCACCAACTCCACTTGACTGTCACCCTCCACAATTTTACTTTAAGGAAGACCGGTTACTAAGCATCAAGGGCAGTTAACTCTAATCCTCACTTGGCTTGTTCGCGAGCTTGTTTCAGTGACTCAATCACATGATATGGTAAATACAATCGAAACTATCGATATTCCTAACTGAAATCGACAGTCTTTAGGATAGTTTTTGTCACTTTGAATCTTTATGCATAGATCTAAATATTTGAGTGAGTGAGTATGGTTTTAGCAATATTCCATCAGTATCCCAGCAGGCTACACCAGAAATGAAGATTACACATTGTACCTTTATGGGGAATCGAACCCGACAAGCGAACACTTAAACCACCAGGCTTCTCCACTGCCCCTCTAAATATGTAAAAGATGAGGCAGTTGTCAAGGATGTCAAGGCGAGCAAAACACCTGGTGTCTGAGGCACACCAATCAATATGACAGGACTGCTCTTGTAGCCTAGTCCCCCTTTAAAGGCTGGTTTGTTTCCGGTTGTCACCAGTCTCTATGACTCACAAAAGTATCTAGCTGTCCAACACTGTCACTTAACATTTCATGTACCTGAATTAGAGCCAATTGAATCAAATACATCTCAAGAGGCCTTAAAAATAACACAGTCCACATTCAGCGAGATATTCCAGATATATGTTCAACTGATATTAAGTTAAAATGTCAAAGCTTTACAATTGAAACCAAGCTACTAGACAGCTCCATCAGCCATTGTAAAATATGAACTGATAGGGATAATAATCGCAGGTATTCTTCTACCATTCCTATTTATAAAAATAACGTACATATTTAAGGCTTGAACATATTTAAAACAGCCAAGAAATGTGGTTAGTGGGTGCACTCATTTAAGGATTGACTGTGTATTTATTTCAGTTCAACAAGTTTGCACAACAGTTTTTCGATTCATACCTCAATAAACCCCCAAAAATACACGTCAATAATTATAATTAAATTCGAAAACGAAAACATGTGTAGCGGTTCTTACAAAAGTTTGCACATTGGTTTTTTCGATTCATACCTCAATGAACTGAAAAAATACACACTCAATCCTTATAATTTCATTCAAAAATGAAAACATGTGTTATCTCGATAGCTTATACAAAAACACTTGCATATGTCAAAGCAGACAAAACGGACGAGATTGATAAACATTCCAGGTGTAGGGATACATACTGTGGCATGACAAGAATCAGGTAATTTGTTTATTTATGCACATAACTTGACATGCCACAAAGTCAGTAGCCAATCAACGGAGAGTAGGATCAAAACAAAGTTCAAAAGACCTGTCAATCAAGGCAAGTGGCTAGAGAAGAGCTGCAACATTCAGATGTAACTAACCGGAAGAAATATGTCCAGGAGAAGGTGGCTGTTTCAAATAACATGGTCAGTTAGCCCACAGATTCAAACACCAGTTGCCTGAGAACGGGAAGACACAGTTGGAAAAATGTGGGTTAGAAATGAAAGCCAAAGTTATGAAATCAGGGGAACCCATGCGACCGGGAGAAAAAAAGGCAAGCGAGCCTGCATGTTTGCTATTTCATTCCTTCTCGGCCTTCGATCTCAAAGGGAAGTATGGACAATTAATATGCATGAATGTCGCTAAATGTCTTGTGCATGACAATACACGTGATATGGACAGAAAGGGAATTCATTGGGAAATGAATACAATAACATGTGCCCAATTAAGCTAATCAAAATGCAGGAATTACAATGAACAAAACGAAAATTGAATTATTATACAGTAAACTATGAGGAACCACTAGTTTTGTTTGTAAAAACTGTATTTCATTGTAAGCATGTTGACTGTCAGACATCTTGGATACCGTTGTCATCTGAAATTTCTTTCTTTGACTTCTTTCCACCATCGACAGCAAAGATGTTTGAAACTTAACATCGATGTCTTAAGCTTTCCACTTGGAACATGTGTCTGCTATCGTAATTTTATCAATACCAAATTTCCTCACCCTTTTCATTTCGTATCAAAGACAGAATATATCCACTTCAAAAGCTATAGCCTCATCACTGTTTAACCATTGTTAATTGAGGACAATGTATTAGTATTTAATCCAGGTAATCACTTGCCTTTAATTGTTTATTGCGGCTATGCACAGCCTCACTTCTTGTGCACCCGCAGATGTTGTGAAAGGTTCATTGGTGACAAGTATCCAGCTCAGAGATTAACAGTTCGTCATAAACATCGTGGTTGCCTGAGTACACAGGGGACCACAAAGTAAATTGGTATATTGGTAATTTTGGTATAAGAGTGTTCATTATATCCATCAATTTTATATGATAAAATATACAGCAAATTGACTTGAATTCTTTTTTCATATTTTTTAGTATATCGTAAGCCTTCATTTTTACAAAAGTTTAAACATAAACTATAACAAGTATTTGTCACAGAGTGACGAAATATCCCCCGCCATATACACCATAGTACCAAATATGAAGACAATCCAGCGATTAGTTCTTGAGATATTGTGGCAACACCGTTTTCCAACTCCAAAAACAGATTTGCCTGCTGTGACCTTGAAAATGGGGTCAAGGTCACCAAATCTGACAGGTGTATGCGGTGTCTGTATATACACTATAGTTCCAAATATGAAGACAATCCAGCGATTAGTTCTTGAGATATCGCGGCAACACCGTTTTCTAACTCCAAAAGCAGATTTGCCTGCTGTGACCTTGAAAATGGGGTCAAGGTCACCAAAACCGACTGGTGTCTGCCGTGTCTGTATATACACCATAGTTCCAAATATGAAGACAATCGAGAGGTTTAGTTCTTGAGATATTGCGGCAACACCGTTTTCTAACTCTAAATGCAGATTTGCCTGCTGTGACCTTGAAAATGGGATCAAGGTCACCAAAACCGACTGGTGTCTGCGGAGTCTGTATATACACTATAGTTCCAAATATGAAGACAATCCAGTGTTTAGTTCTTGAGATATCGCGGCAACACCGTTTTCCAACTCCAAAAGCAGATTTGCCTGCTGTGACCTTGAAAATGGGGTCAAGGTCACCAAAACCGACTGGTGTCTGCGGTGTCTGTATATACACCATAGTTCCAAATATGAAGACAATCCAGTGTTTAGTTCTTGAGATATCGCGGCAACACCGTTTTCCAACTCTAAAAGCAGATTTGTCTGCTGTGACCTTGAAAATGGGATCAAGGTCACCAAAACCGACTGGTGTCTGCGGAGTCTGTATATACACCATAGTTCCAAATATGAAGACAATCCAGTGTTTAGTTCTTGAGATATCGCGGCAACACCGTTTTCCAACTCTAAAAGCAGATTTGTCTGCTGTGACCTTGAAAATGGGATCAAGGTCACCAAAACCGACTGGTGTCTGCGGAGTCTGTATATACACAATAGTTCCAAATATGAAGACAATCCAGTGTTTAGTTCTTGAGATATCGCGGCAACAAACAGGTGGGACGTACGGACGGACGTACGGACGGACGGACGGACGTACGGACGGTCGTGAATACTATATCCCCCGCTTCGCGCTTTCGCGCGGCGGGGGATAAATAGAGTTACTTGACTTATGAATAAGTATTTTAAGACACTTGAACCTTCTTTTGGTACAAACATCTATAGTGAATATTGTTACAAAAACATATTCTGCAAAAAAGAACAAAAAGTTTTTTTGCAACATCCCTTTCAACTCAAACCTTATTTCCGTACAAGCATCTAAAGTGAAGAATGTTACAAAGGATATTCATAGAAAAATAAAGAGGTTTTGGCAGCATACCTAACAACTTCAACCTTCTTTCGGTGCAAACATCTAAATTGAAGACTCTTTAAAAATAAAAACAAATAAAAATATTGACTGAAAAAAAATGTTCTCTTGTTCATATATTGCCTCCTAAATCTTGACATACTCACCAAAAAATTCCATGAAACGACATGTAACTTTTCTGAACTAATCTTCCCTAAAAAAGAGACCATTCAAAAATTAACTTTTGCCAAACTAAATTAGTGAGTGAGTGAGTGAGTTTGATTTTACGCCGCTATTAGCAATATTCCAGCAATATCACGACGGGGGACACCAGAAATGGGCTTCACACATTGTACCCATGTCGGGAATCAAACCTGGGTCTTCGGCGTGACGAGTGAAAGCTTTAAACACTAGGCTACCCGACCGCCCCCAAACTAAATTACTTCATCATGACCTAATGCTTTTTACCTTTTACCAGAATTGTTATCTCCACCCCAATATGGGGGAATCTGGCAATTTGTTTCATAATGAGACGTCCATGATAGTCAATTCTGTCAGAGTCCAACATCCATACTTTGATAAAGACTCACATTAGATGGGGAGCAGACATTATAGTGGACATAATATGTCAATGTTTGCATGCTGAAGGTGTATAAAGCATCCATGAGGACAAGGTTATGGGTTTGAAATGCTATACAGTCGCTCATCTTGTCATCAAATTGACTCATTCCCCTTTATTGGACTTTGGGGATTAAAATTCCCCCAAGACTAATTGTATGTTAAGCTTTGTCGTGTTCAGTTTAATGTGCGGAACTAAAGAGAAGCTGCAACTGTAACAATGTGTTGTCATGCTTCAATATTAAATTTTGGTGCTCTTTCTGTGTGAGTGAGTATTGTTTTACGCCGCTTTTAGCAATATTCCAGCAATATCACGGCGGGGGACACCAGAAATGGGCTTCACACATTGTACCCATGTCAGGAATCGAACCCGGGTCTTCGGCGTGACGAGCGAACGCTTTAACCACTAGGCTACCCGACCGCCCTCTTTCTGTGTGAGCTGATGGCGTCATGAGGTCACACATCCCTACACTTTCCTACTCCCTGTATTATGGTATTTGTTTTGTTTGTTGTTTAACGCCGCACTCAGCAATATTCCAGCTATATGATGGCTGTCTGTAAATAATTGAGTCTGGACAAGAAAATCCAGTGATAGATATCATGAGCATCTATCTTTGCAATTGGGATCGATGACGTGAATCAACCAAGAGAGTCTGACCACCCGATCCCATTAGTCACCTCTTACAGCAAGCATGGTTTGCTGAAGACGTTTTCTAACCCGGATCTTGATTGGTCCAATATTATGGTAAATTATGATTAGACTATATAATATTGATTTATGTACGTTCATGTTGAAGTGTTAAGTGAAGTGAAAAATCATTTAATTTCATTCAACTTTTTCATTTGTATCAGTGAGTGAGTGAGTGAGTGAGTGAGTGAGTGAGTGAGTGAGTGAGTGAGTGAGTGAGTGAGTATGGTGTTACTCCACTTTTAGCAATATTCTAGCAAGTATCACCAGGGGGGACACCAGGGCTTCACATATTGTACCAATGTGGGGAATCAAACCCAGGTCCTGGACATAGTCTATCATTTGCCCCTTTAACACAAGAAATCAAACAGTATATGCATGGTGCTCATATACAAAAGATCATAATCAGGTTAAACCTAGGATTCAAACCTATGACCAGCAGATCCTGACATTGTCCAGGGACACAACTCTGCACAGGTCAATGCAGTAACTAAGATGTATGGGCCACCACAATCCCAAGGCAAGCTGGTAGAGATGGCAGGTATGTTTGTTTTGTTTAACACCACACTCAGCAATATTCAAGTTTTATGATGATGGCATGTAAATTATCAGGTCTTGGCCTGAAAATACAGTGAGTGAGTGAGTGAGTTGGGTTTAACGCCGCTTTTACCAAATATTCCAGTTATATCGTGGCGTGTCAGCTTAATGTGGGAGGAAAGCCCGAAGTGATGCAGGTCTCAGATGTTTACCACTTCGGTGAAACCCTTGAGCACGGGTATTGTGCTGACAAACCTAGAAACATAATCGGGGCGATCCGGGATTCAAACCCACTATCATAGGTTTCTGGCGTGCCCAAGGGACACAACTCGGCACAGCGAATCGAGGCGCCTTAGACGACTGGGCCACCCGTGCCCCCCTGAAAATACAGTGATCGATGTTGTGAACAATGATCGATGCCACAGGGTTCTATGACATGTGATCAACCAAGTCATCAAGCCTGGCCACTGATCCATCTGGTTCAATCTTACAACCAGCAAGTTGCTGGGGGACCTATTCTAACCAAGACTCCTAGTGAGCTGCATCAATAAGTATAAAGATACCAACAGCTCATGTCAGAAGATTAGAGTAAAATATGCTGACAAATCCATACAACTGAAGTATGTCAGCAGTATCAATATGATCTTCAGTTGCATCCAGCTGAACCCACAACTACCATCATACATTTTCATCACGATCCTCCACGTCCCCAGACTCCCATCGGTCAACATCATGGCTCGCAATCATGTGACCATTATCTAACAAATGAACAATAGTCGTTGTTCCAGCCTGACCCCTTCCCACAAAATCATCATCATGATTCAAGTATATGTATACAGTAATAGCATAAAAGAACAGACATGGAGATCAAAGATGCGCCTCGTCCCCTGAAAGATGTTGATCATGATCAAGCAATCTCAGATTCTACTGACGGGGACTTTGATGTGGTGGGCGGTGCTACTGCACAGGAAGTGGGATGAAATTATCTACATTCTCTAAAAGCCACAAAAGCCAGAAAATAATGAGCAGATTAATCAAAGATGCCATTTTAGGATGTCTCATATTTGGGTCATTGAGACATTGCGTGCAAAGGTAGAGCTTATAATACACATGGTGGGCGAATGATTCTGGATGTTTTGGGATCATTTGGATTTTCATGAAAGAAAAAAAGAGCAAACATAAAAGAATATTGTGAATGTCTTATTTTCACTGTTTGACATTTTCATAACAGATAGATCAAAGGTCAGGAACACAATCTTGAATTTTTAAACTGTGATGCTTTTTCCCAATTAATTTTGTCTAAGAAAAAAGCAAAAGATTATTTTATTTCAGTTTAGACCTTACTGAAGAGATACAGAAGCTCACCTTCATAAAGTGATATACAACTTGAGGTTCAGGTTCCTGGACATCTTATATGTTTTTTATGCTTTGGGACATTTAAACATAGAAGCAGAGAAATGACTTTATTGCACATCAAGTTAATTGTTTTTGTACAATAAAAGTGTAAAAAAAATTTGATAAACATAAGAAGTTCACTGTGCGATTCCAGCTATAATATCATTAGCATGTGTTTATGTACAGCTATCAAATAGTGTAGGTACCAGGTGACAGTGTTGTATATAATGCTCAAAAAATTACTACACATTTTGGATTTGGCTTATTTATATATATTGAATAAATTCAAATAAAAGAATCTAATTATGTAATTGCATTTCAGAAATGGTACATTCATAGAAAGCACGCATGATTCAAGCATGAACACCAAAAGGAAACTTCAAAGAACTTATTTTTTATTAATCACAACCTTCAACCATTCCAAAATATCATAATTTAAGTTTCTATATATTTAAATTTTCATGAATAAAGTAATACATATATGTTCTTACATGTAATTAATCATTAGTACTGTAGCTCTTAAAATTCTGATCAATTCCCAACCTAATCTTTGATAATTGTCAAGGTGGCTTTGTCCTCTTAACCAAGCCAACCAAAGTCAATACAGTTGGATACCTTGCCAAATAGGTCATGTGCACTCACATTCAGGTGATGTTAAGGTGAGCTAACAATGACAGATGAAACAGATATTCGCGAGAAATTCTTGAGTCGAGCTGATGAATACATTTCTATGTATAAAGAACTGCATATGAAAATTTCTTTTTTTCATCAAAATCCCAATTACACCAAACAGAAACTCCATCTCTATTAAAAAGAAATCCAGTGCAGAGATATAACCTTTGTTCAGTGCCAAAAGATCGAACTCAGTGACAAAGGCCAACACAAACATGTGTTGGTGAGGTTAATCATGACATTGCAGGATCTACTGGTCTACTGGTCTACTGGTCCATGACCTGCTAGGCTCAAAACATGACATCAACATCCGACAGATTCAAGTCAATATCTGGCACAATACCTCAGACATGAGGGTCACAATACCTCAAAACGGAGGGTCTTCAGAGCATGGAGATCAATATGTAATTGCAGTCTTCATCAAATGATCATGTCAGACAAAATACTGAATGACAAAGAAGGAAGAGCTCAATCAAAATCAAACCGAAAATGCTCCATTGACATGGTTACCGACCTGTCAAAATACACCGACCATCACCAATGCTTACGTAGCGTGTCGAGGGAACCATGACTTTCAGAAGAGAAACAAGACAAGGCAATTTATAATCCTTGTGTCACTGGTTAATTCCTGTATCTTCTACTTCCGCACCACAGGGCCACCGGCTTCCATCCGTACATCAATCACTGTCATCACATGCAGCGCTGTGACAATCAATTTCCAGGACGAGAAACAAGGGATCTAACTTGTTGTTTTCCAGTTCATTTACATACTGCTCAGTCTTCCAAGGAAGGAAGTCTGTTCTAACATCTCTGAAGTTCTATATTCGTAATTGATTTGTGTTTTCTGTATCATTGGGTACTCGTGGATGTACAAGTTTCTCCTCCCAGAGGAGGAAACAAGCATGTCTTTGGAAAACTCCATCTGTCATATGAAATATATTGTTTGACAGCATCAGAAAACCAGATTAGCTATGGGCTAGTAACAATTACTAGTTCTGCACAGATAACCAATATCGAAACAAGTCCAGTTTCTAATGATAATCATTTGTGGTATGAACAATGTTGTTTTGCCAAACCAAATCACATCAGGACACCAATTTGCACCCATGAGATAACCAAGATTAAAAAAACACCTACTGCTATTAAATTGGGGTTTTTCGTGGGTTTTTTGTTTGTTTTTTTTGGTTTTTGTTTGGTTTTTGTTTGGTTTTATTTGCTGCTATTTGATTGCTTGTGCTTCCATGCCTTCTGCTTCTGGTCTTCTCTACATTATTATTTAGAAACTCTGTATAACTATGATATCTGATCTGTCCATGCTACAAACATGCCAATAATGTCACAATAAATCCATGCACACTCTATGTATGATACTGAAATGTAAAATATGATGGGAAATGGAATAAAAAAATAATTTAAAAAATAAATTGTTTGTAATTATCTTTGTAATGAAATAGTGTTTCAGTAACCATAAAAAAAGTCAGATTCACATAAAGAAAATTTCATCACCAACTATACCCATTGCAAAAATCCTCAAAAAGCACAAAGCATGTTGTAAAAATAAAAAAAACGAAACACATAATGACGATTCCTGACACAAGGTATGAGTATCATCAGGAAATGTCATCACAAATAGTGTTGCTTACAACAATATTATCACTCACACATACAATAACATTTCTTACACCACGCCATTATCTCTTGTCTTTGATCAAACATGGCCAAATTCTGATCATTTTGTGATATCAGCCAAAGGTCTCTTGCTACATTAAAGATCAATCAGAATGCCAGTTACAATACAGTCTCAATGTTTGGTTGCAGATATCAACAACATGTCTGCCAGTCCCACTGACTAGGATAGAGTTTGCGAGATATTTAACATTGAAAAACTAACAGACACACGGAAAGAGGGCCCTAAAAAATCTTTTTGATGGAAAGGACGTCTTCATGTCCAGGAAAACTGGCAGTAGCTTTGGTTTCTCGACAATACAAGGTATATCCCTTACACATTTTAGTTTTCCTTATGCTGACGTTTGATTGGTCGGTAAAATGTTAATGAAAATCAAGGCTGGATAATTTGAGATTGTGAGAGCCACGGGGATGGATTCAGAGGTTAGAGAAGGTTTACCGAAATGCACGCCCTTGAGATATAGACGATGGCAAATGCCATGTCCCATACAAAAGATAGTAATATTATATGATGCGTTCCGTATCTCTTGGTAATAAACTGATTTTACTGTAATTCTCAAAATCCTCTAGACATGTATTCCTCAGAACATACATTGTTATTTGCACAGATCTGAAGTCTTCCACAAGAAACAGCAAGAACAAATTATTGACCTTTCTTCCACACTATTTCTTAGAATGTAAAGTTTTCCTTCAACAAACAGCAAGAAGAAATCATGAAACTTTTTTCATGCTATTTCTCTGAACTTTCTATTTCTCTAAAGTTTTATTTCTTGTTTAGTGGACAAACCAAACAGATTTTGCAGAGGAAAAAAAAGAGAAGGAAATTTGAAAAGCTAAATTTCAAAGAAAGTAAGCTGACGTCATACGAGTTGGTCTTGCTTGAAATTATTATCTTTTCCAAGCTTCCGATTTTCCAGGAATGAACCGATATTTGAGTGTGTGTAATAATTAGAGAAAAACCTATAAGAATTACAGATTGAGGATCCCAACTCTTTCAATTTTGTAATGTGGACTTTCAGCATTGATATACAAGGGGGAAATACTTAGCAATTTCTCAGAGCTTATATGTCAATCATCATACCCATTTTGCACAAGAAAATGTTGGAAATTGCACATTTCCCAATCACAAGTCTGAATCAGCTCAGTCGATCTATTGTTGGAAGACATCATGTCAAGTCTTCTATGATCAATGAATGATATAAATTTCAAATGTTGGTGACAATGCACTGCTGACATCATTTGGATAAGGGCTGCTAGGTAAACAATTGAACAAGTGTCATGAGCCAGCCAATCAGTGTGAAGTAAAACTAATCATGCTCAGAGATTTACTGAGAATAATTCCAATGATGTCCCCATGAATAATAATTATTCTTGCTTTAAACCACATCAGCAACTTTGCAACTATTCACAACAACTAAGTCAATCTGTGATACAGGATTGGAGCAGGTCATCAAGTTTTATAATCCATTACTATGCTACTCAAAACGCCGCTTAATGTGGGAGGAAAGCCTGAAGTGATGCAGGTCTCAGACGTTTACCACTTTGGTGAAACCCACGAACACGGGTATGGTGCTGACAAACCTAGAAACATAATCGGGGCGAACCGGGATTCGAACCCACTATCATAGGTTTCTGGCGTGCCAAAGGGACGCAGCTCTGCACAGCGAATCGCTGCGCCTTGGACGACTGGGCCACCCGTGCCCCGCTACTCAAAAGAAATTAAGGACCATCTAAATCTTTCATATTACAATAGTCAAACTGTCAAGACATGACAGATTAACTACAGTCAATATGAAAAAAATTGAGTGGTCCTGAACTTCTTTGGAGTAGTATATTACTGAAGACATACGCCATATTCATAATCAACCTTACTCCAGAAAAAACAAAAATAAGCTGGAAAAGCCTGGTATATACCAATTCAACTTACCATGTATCTGGACAGGGGATTTCTTCAGAAAACCACAGAACATGAAATCTGAAACAGATATATAATTAACACATAAACAATGTGCTAAATAAGTTCTATAATTGAATTATGATCTAATGTTAATACATAACAGTAACGGAAGCCACTATGGATGATCTAAATGATCTGCCATTTTCAACAGTACATGCATGTCTCTTATGTCAGATATCATGTCCTGGAGAGTGAGTGAGTGAGTGAATATGGTTTTACGCCGCTTTTAGCAATATTCCAGCAATATCACGGCGGGGGACACCAGAAATGGGCTTCACACATTGTACCCATGTCGGGAATCGAACCCGGGTCTTCGGCGTGACGAGCGAACGCTTTAACCACTAGGCTACCCGACCGCCCCTGTCCTGGAGAGCAGAAGGTTGGTGGTTCCATCTCTGTCTGTGTCATGTCAAGAGATGCTACAAGATTGTACTTGTTGTTACCCTTCTTGGAGCTTGGCATAAAGTGCTAAAACAAGGACTGGTCAGCTCGGAGTCAGTATACTGTGTCTGAGTGGAGTAGCAATGTTTAACTTTGCATGGTATCTCAGTGTGCTAACACTATAAAACAACAATTAGTCCGGACAAGTGCAAGCAGCCATCATTTGAAGTAAAAGTTTCACAAAAACTACTGTTGAAACAAACTGATCAAATTACAGCATATTTTCAATCATACATTTAAATTTTTAATCTTCAATATAAGAAAGACATTTGTTACTACTAAACATACAGAAAATTATATTACATTTTGAACAATAACAATTTGGTGAGAGACACAAAAGGTTTTTCAATATTGGCTGCTGTGGTGGCCACACTGAAAATCAATGATGAAACCCTTGAACAAACTGGGGTTGTCACTATTTGGTGGAAAAAAGCATGTTTAGTTTCAGCTTAACTGATCCTGGGGTTTCTGAGGAAATGATGCTAACAACACACAATGGACAACTTTCAGTCAAGTTAAAAATATATATTATATTCTTATCATTAATTCTTTTAAACAAGCTATCAAAGAATCTGTGTATATTAACAGTATTGTTTGAATGTACATGGGGACAATAAAATAATTGAGACAGGTGGAGCTGAAATCTGATAACTCATTTGTCCTTGCCTAATGGGATGATAATGGGCACACGTCACAGGTACCAGACAGACATAAAGTTGACATCTAACCTGCGATAGTGGATCTCACATCACATCCTCACTGAACACATCTATCACTGCTTGGAGAATATTAATAACATGACAACAAATGTACATAGTGTTAACGTTTCTTATAAAAAGGCCTTTTTCAAATATTTGTATGTTTTGCCCAAAAGAAATTATCAAAGAAGAAACAATTCAAGATTTCAAGTCGTGACACCGAATATTTGAAACAGTTGAAACACAAAGCTGACTTCAACTGGGCAATATAATACTGCGTGATAGTGTTATAATGCATGTGTCACACCTTTCTTCAGTTCTGGTGATGAAAACTTTACAGTTCTTTGCACTTTGTTGTAAACAAGTTTAAATTCTTTTGATTCCAGAGATATTGGTCCCTTGAGTATTTGTCTTATCCAGAATTGATATGATTTCCCGAGGAGTATTTATTCAATGGACCATTATGATTTTGTCTTAGATCTTTCTTTCAAAATTAATGACATAAAACATTTTTGGACCTTAATAATCATATTAAATCCAGGAAATTTGAAGTGTAATGCAATACCAAATCTTAAACTCGAGGAACCAGAGAGTTGACTGTAAGCACTGCTGGTCCATGCTATTTGAAATTTAATTATTACAAATGCCACTACTGATTGATCAGATACAGGGTTTAACTATCGTTCAGCAATCCTATTGCTCATACTGTCCATGGGAGCAGATGAAAAAGAAATTGGAAATTGTTATTTGCACAGAAGTTGATGGTATAGATCTCCTTACCAAAGTAGATCGGATATCCATGATATGTCTGTTCCTGCTTCTCTGTTCCTGTTAAGTGAGGTTAGGTGAAATTGAGTTTTAATGTCGTGTGAAATTTTGTATCATTTAGGCTTAAAAAAATAAAAGAATTGGTTCTCAGGCAATGGTTTTTGAAAATATAGTGAGGGCGGGCGGTGTCTTTTTTTCTTTTTTTCTTTAATTTTTTTGGGGGGGCGTGTTCAAACTAGTATGTAACCAATAAACAGTTGTGTAATCAATCAACAATTGTGTACAATCAATCTAGGAAAGGGTCTCTCTACATTAATGTATTCCTTGGTGTGTGTAAAATACTGGAATACAGTATTTGATTACCGTTGGACATGGAATATTTACAGATTTAAAAAAAATAAATTTAAATGGAAATAGAAATGAAATGTGCAGTGAACTTTATGATGATGTGGGTGGTGCCTGAGAACCAAGACTATTTTTTTTTAAGCCTTATAGATAGCAACATGTGTGTATGCGTGTGCATCCGTTTGTACTAGTCTGGACTTATCCCAGTTCCTTAGTGCTCCACTCAGACAGTATTATTATTGACTCCGAGCTGGCCAGTCTTTGTTTTATCCCCTTAATGCCGAGCACCAGGCAGGGCAACAACAAGTTCCGTGGCCTCTCACTGTTAAGGGCAGATGTAATGAAGTTTCCTTCAAAATAGATACGGCCGGTGGTGTAGCCTAGTTGTTAAAGAATTCGCTGTCAAAGGCCGTCTGGCAATGATTCTGCTAAAATATTGCTAAAAGCAGGGTTAAACAAAACTCCCTCACTCACTCAGAATAGATAACAGAAACATCTGCTTTACTGGTAGAACAGAGAAATCTTTTCAAATATATATACAGTTAACTATGTTTAAACAAACATGCTCATAATGTACTGATGGATATAACAAACTGTTGTTTTTTTGTCCTGTCCATTTGCTGTATAAATGCTTATAACCAACTACTGTTATAATGAACTAAAATTAGTGGTTCCTTTGAGTTCATAATAACCACAGTTTACCGTACTCTCACAAAATAAGTCTTAATAAATATGGAGCTTTAGAGATCTTTGGGTAAGATTATGCTTACCATAGATACTTCAAAGACCTTTAAATCTCTTTCTATTCACACATGATACACATTTATTACTTGCCCATGAATAGATCACCCATTTAATAAACATACAACTGTATTAAACATTGTGTAATACCAAAGCGCGTGCTCATGAACTGCAGGAACATGTTTCATGAACAGATATAGCAAGCTTTCAACATCCCTTGGCTTAGTCAACCACATTGCATGTGGAGATGATAGATCACTGAGAGGAACTTATGCACACTCAATGACTCCAGCAACCCTGTTGCTAGGCTGACATCACGTGGCATTGTTTCGCCTTGCAACAAAATTCCACAAATTACATCATTAGTGTATTGTCAGTGATTGTTAACTTTGTAGTGCAGGGCCCCGTTCTACAAGGTGATCGTACTGTAGTGCAAGGACAGTCGTAAGTCTATGTTAAAGTATGTGAGTTACGATAACCTTAGCGCTACAATAACTTTGTGGAACGGAGGCCTGAGTTCTAAAGGTGGCCGGGTTGTTGTATGGTATTAAATGTGTCAACTTTTGATGTAATTGAAGTATTACTCTGTTCCAATTCAATTGTATTATGCTGTGGATCATGCAGGTGTCTGCCTATTCACACACCACAGTTAAATTCTAAAAAAGTTATGAATGGAAAGTTATAAATAAAATACTAATGTAATACCAATTTTATGAAACTTGTGAATAGCTCTAGTATCTGACCTGCTTTCACTCGACGGTTACCAGAACTATTCACTCGTTACATAAAATCAGTATTACACAGGAGCTTGTTTAATATTCCATATATACACACTATGAAGCCTATACCACTTGACATCTAATATTAAACAAAAGGTGTTTGCAACAACAGCTAGAAGCAACCCCTTCACAACATTTCCTTCAAATCCCCCAATGATAACTCAGCACCCTGCACTTCCAGTTCTATGACATTATTTCCACTTTGGGGAAACGCAAGAACTACAGACCATGCTCCAATCAGAGAGAACCATGCCTGAAGCTGGCCGAATAAGAAAGATGTATGTACTTTCTTAGCTCATAAAGGTTCTTGCATCTTTACGTCTGTAAGTCAACCCTACTTCATTGACCCTTCACATTGACATGACATGTGCTAATAGAAATCCCTAGGGCCATTTGAAAGAAGTCAATGGAAGGATATCCTCCACTATCAATAATCATGTGAAAGGCAACTGGTATAAATCAGACAGCAGCAGTCAAATTCGGACAACTTTTTCACAAATGTCACGTTTTCCCTGTTGGGATTTGTTGAGAATTCTTAATCAAGGCTTAAACCTTACTTTTTATGTAAAGAATTCCAGATACAAACAAAAAATGATTTTGGTCAATTCCTAATGGCAATGCAGGAGTGAGTGAGTTGGGTATGACGCCACTTTGAACAGTATTCCTGTTCTATCTTGGCAGGAGGAGTCTCAAGTGAGTGATGCAGGTCTCAAACGTTTACCGCTTTGTTGAAACCCATGAGCATGGTATAGTGCTGACAAACCTACAAACATAATCAGGGTGAACACGGAGTCAAAGCCATAATCATAGTTTCCTGTCATGCCCAAGGGATGCAACTCTGCACAGCGAAGTGAGCGCATGTGATGACAAAGGACACCTTTGCTTCCAGCATGGCATGAATGAGAGGATGATGCATGATCAGTGAATGTATGAAAGCATGAATGAGTACTGAAGGTGTATCTCTATGAATGACTAATGAGTGGCCATGGATGCATGAGTTAGTGAGTGAGTTGCTTTTAACGCCGCTTTGAGCAGTTTTTCAGTTATATATGTCATGCGGGAAGAAGGCCTAAAATAATGCAGGTGTTACACGTTTGGTAAATCCCATGACCACAGGTTGGTGCTGACAAACCTAGAAACAAATCTGGAATTCCAACTCATGATCAAAGGTTTCTGGCACAGCAAATTATGGTACCTTCGACAACTTGGAGTGAGTGAGTGAGTGAGTGAGTGAGTGAGTGAGTGAGTGAGTGAGGGAGTGAGTGAGTGAGTGAGTGAGTGAGTGAGTGAGTGAGTGAGTGAGTGGTCTAGAAGGGTCTAGAAATCCTTAAGAGTGAATGAGCAACGAGCGTGCACTCATGCCTATACTGACTGACACAGTACATTGAATCCGGTGAGACAAGGCTGTCCTCCAAGAATAACACCACTTGACAAGACACATTTTTGGTGTCATCTGATGCACCAAATGACAGCTCCACACACAAGTCCATTAGGAAAGTCCGCTAGCTGCCTACGTGTCCAGACCGGACACTCCTGTCATTCTTCCTCCCACATGGCTTCTGACAGTCCTTCACAGGATGACCACAATGACCCTCCAGAGAATCAAAATGTGTCTCCATGATCATCCACCCCCACCATAGTGACATCTCAAGAGGCCATTTGTCTAAACTATTCACCTACAGATATGAGCTGTAGCAAGTAAATTAGTCCAAAATGCTAATCAGTCTCCAGTTGGCCATTTTAAGAGGTCTTAATGTTATAAGAGAAGCACAGGTCCTGCATTTCGCGAGTCATCACATCCTGATAATGTCTCAACAAGTTCTTGCCATTTTGCTGTTCGTGCATCGGACTTTACATCGGTCTACCACATGAAATATGAGTATGAATGAATGGATTATAGGTGATTCTTGTCCCCCAGGCCTGTCTTACAGCTTCATCACATTACTAATGAGTCACATGTGACCAAGTGTTTATATTAATTTGCGATTTCTAGCCTTAGAGAGATCCTGTTTCTTGTAAAAGACACCCTTAGGCAACCCCTTTCCTTCTAACTGACCAAAATATGGATGGATGGAACACGTGTTGACATAATTATCTTTAATTTCAATATCATTGTGTTGGTGGTCGTTGTGGTGCCTAGTAATTATCTTCAGGAAAAGAGAAATAGAAAGATAGGATCGGCTGGCAGCTTTCGTGTTCTGAGCTGTTACTGAATAGGAGTTACAATGAAAAACAGCAACATGCAGCACAATAAACTGGTAGGTAGAAAATATTGAGTTGCATTCTGTTCAAAATCAATATTACAGTAACCTGTACAGGGATTTACTTGGGTCCATCTATTTTTGTGTCCAGGGATCACTCAATAATACTTTGTGGGGTGCAAGGGATGAACATGGCAGTTCCAGGTTGGTGACATGGGTCACACTACACTTGATTTCAAGGAAGGATATTGATGACATGTCAGTGCACATGTTCACAAGCCGTAAATCAATTACAGAAGAAAATCAACCATTTATACTCTGACTGAACCTTGAAGAGACAGGACGTCGACCGTTCTGAAGCTTTGTTAGCAAACAATAGCCGAAAAAACCCTAGCTTACTTTGATCTAATCGCTTTATTCCACGACACAATGTTCTGCCCCTGTAACCACAGCGTGGATGTAGGCTTATCACCAGTGATAGAAACTAACAGTTTTAGTCCACTAGTCCTTATAATGTAACATATTGCTAAACCCATGTGAGGTGCATGACAATATTGCTATACATATTAAAATGACTGTATCGCTAGCTCTCCGTAGGGATTCGATGACAGCACAAGAAGGATATGTACGCAAATGGAGGTAGCTTTCACGTTTTAGGATATTTTCCCAATGAAAGTTATGTTTATTTAAATGTGTAGACTCGTCCAAAATTAAGATGAGACTATGTGACAGAGGTACTCTGCTGACCGCTAGGAAATGTGGGTAGGAGAGTGATTGGCTTCATCCGACCAGGGATATCTATGTTGTAATCTAGGCTTTGATACACACTGGCTTATTCTAATCAAGCTGGCAATAAGTATTTTGAAACTCATCTGTAAGAAAAACACACAAGTTTCTCTGCAAATTGCCAAAAACAATACTGCAGAGTGTTCTAATCAAGCTGGCAATAAGTATTTTGAAACTCATCTGTAAGAAAAACACACAAGTTTCTCTGCAAATTGCCAAAAACAATACTGCAGAGTGAGTGAGTGAGTGAGTGAGTGAGTGAGTGAGTGAGTGAGTGAGTGAGTGAGTGAGTGAGTGAGTGAGTGAGTGAGTGAGTGAGTGAGTGAGTGAGTGAGTGAGCGAGCGAGTGAGCATGAAGGGTCTAGAAAATCTTAAGAGTGAATGAGCAACAAGTGTGCCCTGATGCCTAGACTGACTGATACAGTATAAAAGTATACATTGAATCCGGTGGGACAAGGCTGTCCTCCAAGAATAACACCACTTGACAAGACACATTTTTGGTGTCATCTGATGCACCAAATGACAGCTCCACACACAAGTCCATTAGGAAAGTCCGCTAGCTGCCTACGTGTCCAGACCGGACACTCCTGTCATTCTTCCTCCCACATGGCTTCTGACAGTCCTTCACAGGATGACCACAATGACCCTCCAGAGAATCAAAATGTGTCTCCATGATCATCCACCCCCACCATAGTGACATCTCAAGAGGCCATTTGTCTAAACTATTCACCTACAGATATGAGCTGTAGCAAGTAAATTAGTCCAAAATGCTAATCAGTCTCCAGTTGGCCATTTTAAGAGGTCTTAATGTTATAAAAGAAGCACAGGTCCTGCATTTCGCGAGTCATCACATCCTGATAATGTCTCAACAGGTGCTTGCCATTTTGCTGTTCGTGCATCGGACTTTACATCGGTCTACCACATGAAATATGAGTATGAATGAATGGATTATAGGTGATTCTTGTCCCCCAGGCCTGTCTTACAGCTTCATCACATTACTAATGAGTCACATGTGACCAAGTGTTTATATTAATTTGCGATTTCTAGCCTTAGAGAGATCCTGTTTCTTGTAAAAGACACCCTTAGGCAACCCCTTTCCTTCTAACTGACCAAAATATGGATGGATGGAACACGTGTTGACATAATTATCCTTAATTTCAATATCATTGTGTTGGTGGTCGTTGTGGTGCTTACTAATTATCTTCAGGAAAAGAGAAACAGAAAGATAGGATCGGCTTGCAGCTTTCGTGTTCTGAGCTGTTACTGAATGGGAGTTACAATGAAAAACAGCAACATACGGCACAATAAACTGGTATGTAGAAAATATTGAGTTAAATTCTGTTCAAAATCAATATTACAGTAACCTGTACGGGGATTTACTTGGGTCCATCTATTCTTGTGTCCAGGGAACACTCAGTAATATTTTGTGGGGTGCAAGGTATGAACATGGCAGTTCCAGGCTGGTGACATGGGTCACACTTCACTTGATTTCAAGGAAGGATATTGATGACATGTCAATGCACATGTTCACAAGCCGTAAATCAATTACAGAAGAAAATCAACCATTTATACTCTGACTGAACCTTGAAGAGACAGGACGTCGACCGTTCTGAAGCTTTGTTAGCAAACAATAGCCGAAAAAACCCTAGCTTACTTTGATCTAATCGCTTTATTCCACGACACAATGTTCTGCCCCTGTAACCACAGCGTGGATGTAGGCTTATCACCAGTGATAGAAACTAATAAAATGACTGTATCGCTAGCTCTCCGTAGGGATTCGATGACAGCACAAGAAGGATATGTATGCAAATGGAGGTAGCTTTCACGTTTTAGGATATTTTCCCAATGAAAGTTATGTTTATTTAAATGTGTAGACTCGTCCAAAATTAAGATGAGACTATGTGACAGAGGTACTCTACTGACTGCTAGGAAATATGGGTAGGAGAGTGATTGGCTTCATCCGAACAGGGATATCTATGTTGTAATCTAGGCTTTGATACACACTGGCTTATTCTAATCAAGCTGGCAATAAGTATTTTGAAACTCATCTGTAAGAAAAACACACAAGTTTCTCTGCAAATTGCCAAAAACAATACTGCAGAGTGAGTGAGTGAGTGAGTGAGTGAGTGAGTGAGTGAGTGAGTGAGTGAGTGAGTGAGTGAGTGAGTGAGTGAGTGAGTGAGTGATTGATTGATTGATTGATTGATTGATTGATTGATTGTTTGTTTGTTTGTTTGTTTGTTTGTTTAACGCCGCATTCAGCAATATTCCAGCTATATGACGGCGGTCTGCAAAACAATCGAGTCTGGACCAGACAATCCAGTGATTGACATCATGAGCATCAATCCACGCAATTGGGATCGATGACATGTATCAACCAAGTCAGCAAACCTGACCACCCGATCCCGTTAGTCGCCTCTTATGACAAGCAGAGTGAATGAGTGAGTGAGTGAGTGAGTGAGTGAGTGAGTGAGTATGGTTTTACAGCGCTTTTAGCAATAATCCAGAAATATCAGCAGAGAAATGGGCTTCACACACTGTACCCATATGGGGAATCGAACCTGGGTCTTCAGCGTGATGAGCGAATGCCTTCTTCACCAACAGGCTACCCACCTGCCCCTACTGGGATAGAAATGTCATTTACATGCAGCATGCAATCTACAACTTGTATTACTTTTAATGATTCAAACAACCACATGGGACTCACCCATGTAAATTATTTGCATCCTTTCTCATTTGTATACATAAAGGATGCAGTGTTTGCATCCAGCAACACCCTGCTGGTGTACAAGTACTGTCAATCCCCAATACAGTTAATTTGATTTGATGTAAACATATTTTATTCACAAAAAGTGAATGGGATTGGGTACAAGCTAAACAACTAAGGACACCAGCTCCCAATACAGTTGCTACACTGGAACCCATCTACCCAAGTATGTGAGTTAGATGGGGTTTAAAGCCATTTTGAACAGTAATTCAGTTATATTACTTAATAAAAGCAGTAACAAACAATATTTCAGTTCTATGTACTCCTTCAGAATGTTCCTGGAATACAGACAGAAAAAGATTTGAAAAGATCCTTGCCCAAAAATGAAAATGCTTTAGATAGTGCCTGTTTCTGAAAAATGGCAAGCATTTCTTACATCCAGCAAGTTTTCATCCAAACAACACATGTGCTAACACTAATTGGACAAACTCAGACGATTGGCCCCAGGAGACCAACCAGGAATAAGCTGTTAAGGAAACCTTTTTCTGACTGTTCACATCGTGGACAGACCAATCTGTGCAGTCAATAAACCACGACCAAAGATAACTCTGATGGGATAGGTATCTCTTTTCTGATTAGTGTTTATCTCTTCATCTTAATAGACTCTCCTGATGACATAGATTTATTGAGTAGTTTGGCCTAGAGGACAATTTAATGGTCATACAATGAGTAACTTCTGTGACATTTTATATTCTTCTAATTCTCAGCTGATGTCGTGTTCCCCACCCTTCTGACATCTTCAGCTAGATATTGAGCTTGAGCTTAGCATCATCCAAGGACCGAAGACAAGGAAGTTTTTGCCACACGACCAAAGTACCACATCAGAGAATTTGTTTGTTGTTTAACGCCACACTCAGCAATTTTCCACCTTTATGACAGTGGTCTGTAAATATTCGAGTTTGCACCAGACAATCAAGTCATTGACATCATGAGCATCAAAATACGCGATTGAGATACGCTGACATGCATCAACCAAGTCAGCAAGTCTGATCACCCAATCCCAATCTTCACAGCGACCCCCATCAGAAAAAACGTTAACATTCAGCCCTCATTGTTATTCTTTCAAACGGGGACCCAATGGCTCTCCTGAAGTTGTTTTTAAAGGAGCATAACAATATTTTAAGGAGCCAAGAAAAAATGTAGGGTGCCAACTTTACAATTGGTAAATGAAAAGAAGTCATATTTCACCAAACACAACACAAATATTTCCTGGAACAAAATCAATTTTACAGATCAATTCCAATCAACTTGTGGTACTGACTCAGATAAAGTAGTTATGCAGTCAAATTCTGTTCGTGTCTAGGCAAACACTGGAGTGGTAACTAATTAAGATTACAAAGACTTTCTCAGATTATATATAATTAATCAACTGTGAACTACAAGTCAATGGTTATAATCAAATGTCTTTTCAGAATGAGACACCATGTCTTGCTTAGTTTCTTACACACGTTGTATTTACATTTTCTTTTGTTACTACACGATTTTCGTTCGAGCAGTGAACTTAGCAGATGACGTAGAACATTCAGAACTATCCTAGCAGAGGAATCTTTGTTAATTTTTTTGCCAATTCATCATTTGCTCTGCGATTCATTATCTCACTGACTATCTGCTTTTGAGGTGGTCAATCTGATTCATTTTCTGAATATAAACATCGAACAGCTTTGTAAACTCTTAACATTACTAGTGCAGTGATTAATAACCTATAAGCGCTTCCTTCCATCAATGGGTGTAGCTCGTTTTACCAGATTTTTCATAGTGTTGCTTCAATAACGCTGTCAATGTTATGACCCAAACTGTTTTAGTCACAAAACTCAAGTTAAGACTAGGTGCAACGACCTCCCATCACTGGCAAGAAGAACACTTTCATCGACGTCCTCCCATCACTGACAAGATGAACACTTACATCGACGTCCTCTCGTCACTGACAAAATGAACACTTACATCGACGTCCTCCCATCACTGACTTGATGAACACCTACATCGACATCCTCCCATCACTGACAAGATGAACACCTACATCAACGTCCCCCCATCACTGACAAGATGAACACTTACATCGACGTCCTACCGTCACTGACAAGATGAACACTTATATCATAGTCCTCCCATCATTGACAAGATGAACACCTACATCAACAACCTCCCATCACTGACAACATAAACCCATACATCAACAACCTCCCATCACTGACAACATGAACCCATACATCAATGTCCTCCCATCACTGACAACATGAACACTTATATCATAGTCCTCCCATCATTGACAAGATGAACACCTACATCAACGTCCTCCCATCACTGACAACATGAACACTTATATCATAGTCCTCCCATCACTGACAAGATGAACACTTACATCAACAACCTCCCATCACTGACAACATGAACACTTATATCATAGTCCTCCCATCATTGACAAGATGAACACCTACATCAACAACCTCCCATCACTGACAACATGAACCCATACATCAATGTCCTCCCATCACTGACAACATGAACACTTATATCATAGTCCTCCCATCATTGACAAGATGAACACCTACATCAACGTCCTCCCATCACTGACAACATGAACCCATACATCAATATCCTCCCATCACTGACAACATGAACACTTATATCATAGTCCTCCCATCACTGACAAGATGAACCCATATATCATAGTCCTCCCATCACTGACAACATGAACACTTATATCATAGTCCTCCCATCATTGACAAGATGAACACCTACATCAACGTCCTCCCATCACTGACAACATGAACCCATACATCAATGTCCTCCCATCACTGACAACATGAACACTTATATCATAGTCCTCCCATCACCGACAACATGAACACTTATATCATAGTCCTCCCATCATTGACAACATGAACACTTACATCAACAACCTCCCATCACTGACAACATGAACCCATACATCAATGTCCTCCCATCACTGACAACATGAACACTTATATCATAGTCCTCCCATCACTGACAACATGAACACTTATATCATAGTCCTCCCATCACTGACAACATGAACACTTACATCGACGTCCTCCCATCACTGACAAGATGAACACCTACATCAACAACCTCCCATCACTGACAACATGAACCCATACATCAATGTCCTCCCATCACTGACAACATGAACACTTATATCATAGTCCTCCCATCATTGACAAGATGAACACCTACATCAACGTCCTCCCATCACTGACAACATGAACACTTATATCATAGTCCTCCCATCATTGACAAGATGAACACCTACATCAACAACCTCCCATCACTGACAACATGAACCAATACATCAATGTCCTCCCATCACTGACAACATGAACACTTATATCATAGTCCTCCCATCACTGACAAGATGAACACTTACATCAACGTCCTCCCGTCACTGACAAGATGGTCCCCTACATACATCAATGTCCTCCCATCACTGACAAGATGAACACTTACATCAACGTCCTCCCATCACTGACAAGATGAACCCATACATCAATGTCCTCCCATCACTGACAACATGAACACTTATATCATAGTCCTCCCATCATTGACAAGATGAACACTTACTTCAACGTCCTCCCATCACTGACAACATGAACCCATACATCAATGTCCTCCCATCACTGACAACATGAACACTTATATCATAGTCCTCCCATCATTGACAAGATGAACACTTACTTCAACGTCCTCCTGTCACTGACAAGATGAACACTTACTTCAACGTCCTCCCATCACTGACAACATGAACACCTACATCAACGTCCTCCCATCACTGACAAGATGAACCCATACAACAACGTCCTCCCATCACTAACATGAACACTTACATCAACGTCCTCCCGTCACTCTACAAGCCGCCACACAGAATCAACATGCTGATGGTGCTGCACGCCCAGTATTGTCACCCACCACAGCAAGCCTCAGACACACACGTGTTACAAGATACTATCAAAACAGGTCACAGGTCCTCCTCGGCTGTGGTGTATTGTCGTCATTGTCAGAATAATATCCTGGACAAAAGTGTTTACACTCCTCAGGACATGGACACAGCTGGAGGCCATGGGGGAATCAATCCTTCAGGTAACCTAAGGTAAACTTTGCACAGTGAGACATAAAATGTTTTGGTACTCATCACCCATAGTTAATCTTTACTTCTCATGTTGTACAGGTCATTACTTTAAGTGGAATGGAATACGATGACCTGTACTTAACAGTAGCTGGGTTATAACCAATATATACACCTTGCAACCTAGACAGTATATAATTTCATTTGTGAGCAAAGATATTTATCACTAACATTGCACAAACTTCTCTCTGTCAGTGTGAAATCAACAATCAATCAATTAACCAGCACTGGTTAAACAAGCCCTTTCTCATAAGAAAGTCCATTGTTAAATTCTGACTAAATCATAAGCATGTCTTTATAAATCACAATCAAATATTGATGATACCAGGTGTTCGAATAGGTGAGCGTATCCTGCCCCACCTGTCACAAACACATACAAAGGCATTTTGGTCACTGATTCGTCAAATTTGAAAATGTCTTCCACATGTCTATCATAAAACTTACCGAAAGCTTTACAAAGGAATTGAATGTTGAAACCCAGATCAAACATCTTTTGAGCAAGAGTTGTATGACAGTCTTTGGAATGTTCGTAGAAAGAGTATGCTTGATAAATGTATAATGAAAGTTGTAAAATGTAGACACCAAAGGCTGAAGGTACTGGTATACTGCTTGACAATTGAAAAGTTGAAGTCATCCCCGTTGTCATACAGTTTTGTGCACTCATCCCTTCCTCTTTCCCTCAACACTGGGTTGTGGAGTAGCCTAGTGGCTAAAACATCCAGGTTCAATTCCCTACATGGGTACAATGTGTGAAGTCAATTTCTGGTGTCACCCGCCATGATATTGCTTTAATAAAAGCAGCCTAAAACCCAACTCACTCACCCACCCACCCACCCACCCAAACCCACCCACTCACTCACTCACTCCACACTGCAATACCTCTCGTCACAAGAACCAGCAATAACGTCAGGATGCACACAAAACAATAGTTTTAAGAAATTAAGTTCAGCTCAGGTTCAAATGAAACGTTACTACTTTCCTATTTACACATCCTGAATTAGGAAATTAAATCTTAAGAAGAACATTACTTCTACTGGACGCCTTGAGTCATTTTCCATTAACAACCAAGAAGAACTCTGGAGTGACTTCTGGAATACTTTTTGCCATTGATACATGTGATCTTTGATACAACACATCAACACGTTAAATCCTTGTCTTTCATAGACAGGCTAAAACTCTCCAACTCTAAGTTCCTTCTGAAGAGCTTTTAGGCTCCTTCAGACTGATCTACCTCAATGAAGACCATTCAGTGAGCTGGTACTTGAGTAATGAAAACACTTAGAGACGCTGAATAAATCCTGATGGAAGCCTCTGAACTCAAGCCTCGAATACATCAAAACACGGACAGAAATTGTTCAGGGCTAGTTATCTTGTCAACAGAAGCAGCTGCTCGGCTCCTAAACATGTCCTTTCCCAGAGGTTTTATGCCTGAAAAAAATGGAAGTACTTATCGTTCGTTTATGAGTGAGTGAGTAAGAGGGTGAGTGTGTGACACTTTACAAGAGTTGATGTTTACTAATGGTGTTCCTGTTGAGGTCACTCTCCACCACTACTTGATTTTAAGGGTCAGTTATGGGCTTGGCCAATATACCTATACCAGGACGGTCAATACCCAGCCCATAATATGAAGTATAGATACACAACACATTAACCATGTCCTATCGTTGATTCTAAGAGACGATCCAATCTGGTTTACAGTTATTGGTTGGTTGGATGGTTGGTTGGTTGGTTGGTTGGTTGTTTTACGCCACACTCAGCAATATTCCAGCTATATGATGGCAGTCTGTAAATAATCGAGTCTGGACCAGACAATCCAGTGATTGATATCATGAGCATCGATCCACGCAATTGGGATCGATGACATGCATCAACCAAGTCAGCGAGCCTGACCAGCCTATCCCGTTAGTCGCCTCTTACGACAAGCATGTGTTGCTCCACCTATTCTACCCTGGATCTTCACAGGTCTTACAGCTATTGAGTGAATGAGGGAGGGAGGGAGCGTGATTTTATGCTGCTTTTAGCAATATTCCAACACTATCATGGTTGGAAGATGAGAAATGGGCTTCACACATTGCACCCATATGGGATATGTTGATATGAATGTGAACATACAGCGGGAACAACTGTTCAGTGTGGCACCAACGAACAAACCTAAAATGAAAATACTAAATTAATCACTTACAGGACAGGAATTTAAAACTAAAAACTATTTGATACCTTTTGAAATTCTGTTCATCATCAAATTCCAAACGTACTGTCTATCATCAATGTTCAAACTCCCATCAGACGGTCTATATCACATTAAGGTATGATGAACACTGTTGTCTCACAGTTGAGGTGAGGGGAGATGAAATTGGGTCTAACTTCGCATTCAAGATTATTGTACAGCAACATGCATGCGTGCGTGATACCCAACTCAAATATAGTATACAGACTCTGAGCCGACCTGTCCTTGTTTCAGCCCCATAACACCAAGTGCCAGGCAGAGTGACAACAAGTACCATCTTTTATTGTTTTCAGGTATGACTCAGGCAAAGGGATCGAACCACTGACCTTCCGATCTCCTGGCAGACGCTCTATCCACTGCACATGCAGGAGGCTTCTGTGTCAATCAGGAATGAATCAGTCCCTATCAGAAGTAATAACCTGTGCTACTGTTATATCATCCATATTACTGTTTTTGAAATTATCGACACCATGTCACAAGGCCTCATGCTTATTGTCCACAACAGAAGATGTACACTGCAAATACAGAGCTAGCTATTTCATCAACAGAAGACTTCATGCTATGATAGGCCTTTGAGAAAGGTCATACCATTCATGTTTCTTCCTAGTTCCATTCGGGGGCACGGGTGGCCCAGTCGTCTAAGGCTCCGTGATTCGCTGTGCAGGGTTGCACGCCAGAAACCTATGATTGTGGGTTCGAATCCCGGTTCACCCCGCTTATGTTTCTATGTTTGTCAGCAACATACCCATGCTCGTGGGTTTCACCGAAGTGGTAAAAGTCCGAGACCTGCATCACTTTGGGCTTTCCTCCCACATTAAGCAGACACGCCGTGATATAACTGGAATACTGTTAAAAGCGACGTCACACCCAACTCACTCACTCCTAGTTCCATTCCATCCACAAAATATTCCCTGGCATACGTATTTCACAAAATGTTTAAAATCTTATGTCAATAACATCAAAACATTCTTTCTATAAAGAATTAAGAAACATATTTCTTTATTTGCATCTAATCTTATTTCCAGAGGAATTAATCTGTAAGTGACATTTTATGATTCAAATCGTGCTGAAGCTATTAGTGTACATCACGATCCTTAACCTTTTCTCACAATGACAGCCAATCAGTACCTTCAATTAACGTCTCAGGCAAATTAGGTTTGGAGGTCTTTCTGCCGACTTTGCAAACCTCCACACAGTGCAAATAAGCTTTGATGGGCATGAAATCTGCACAATAGGCCATTTATATTGGCCATACAGTTGGAACAGATAAGCAGTCACGTGGAATTAATCCACCAGTGTTACATTGTCTCATAACTGAGAGGTAAAGGAAATTAAGTTCTGACACTGACAAACATAACTGTCACTCGGGAGAGGAATTGATTCAGTTACATTTCAATTGTATTTGTCATTCAAAACTGGCTTCCATGTGAGATATATCGGTGAGAGCAAGCCATATCACCAAGAAGTTATCGCTACAATGAAATTGAATCCAAATGCTTTTTTGCACATGACATCATCGGTTACCATGACATCACAATAAAATGACATCACTAATCTCCCTGCCATGACGGCTATAGCTTCACTATTGTTACTGTTCACAAACTCATAAAGTTAGAAGAATGATCTTGGATAATAAATAGAATCTCAAACTCTTGTCTTCCAAGCTCAAATATAACAAAATTTATTGATAAAAGTCAAAATATCCATGGCAAGCCGTGAATATCTGTACCCTGTGTCAACTCGTCTTGATATATTCGGTCCTCGATGAGACACTCAGGTGACATTCTCCATTTGTACGGATACAGCAAATATTTACAAAATATTCGCGGATCATGAACTGTAAACTTACAACATTGATTCCGAATTGTGAACTGGATTATTGCTTGTAAAAAAACAAATAAAAATTAATACAATCCTGGATAAAAAGCGTTTGAAACAAGTGAAAGCATTGTTCACCATTGAAAAAATGAATGAATTAGATCACAAAACATCACTTATTTGCTCCTGGGAATCAATGGTGTTGTTTATTCAATTGGTTCTTGTTATTTTGTATTGAAGTTTTCAGTGAGGGAGTGAATTTGTTTTGTTGCTGCTCTGAACAGGATTCCAGTTCTATCAGCACGTCAACGTGATGTTGGAAGACAGCACAAAGGTTAAAAAGGCTAAAACATTTTCCATGGTGAAACCCACGAGCAAGGGCATGGTGAGGACAAACATAGATACACTATCAGTGCAAATCTAGGATTAGAACACATGATCACAGGTTTCTGACACGACTAATGGATATTTTCTATAACAACCTGGAGACAAAATGGAGATTGGCAGACGGGGACAAAATCTAATAATTAATTTAATATGGCCTTATACTAACCATTTCTATAAGAACAAATTTAGGCAAGGAGCTCCATGTGAAAAGCTTTCACAAATGTCGAACAAGATTGACTAAATGTTCACAAGACATGTTTGTTCCAGTGCTATGTGGATTTCCGCTCCGGGGCGGAGACACCAGCAATTAGAAATTTCTAATACTTCCAAGAGATCAATGAATGACAATGTCTACAGATAGTCCTTTGATCTTCACAACATAAGGAACATTGAACACGAATCGTGACAGAATTTCAATTAATGGACCAACATTATGACTGATCACACAAACAAGATACATATAGAGCAAGTTCTCATTACCTTCATTCTGAACAATGTGGAGAAAAATACATGACCCTGACACTGAAAGTGGATTTGTCACTGCCAGTCCAGGATGACATGACACATTAGTACATCACTATCCATTTCACCAAAAACACATCAGTACAACATCACTATCCATTTCACCAAAAACACATCAGTACAACATCACTATCCATTTCACCAAAAACACATCAGTACAACATCACTATCCATTTCACCCCAAACACATCAGTACAACATCACTATCCATTTCACCAAAAACATATCAGTACAACATCACTATCCATTTCACCAAAAACATATCAGTACAACATCACTATCCATTTCACCAAAAACACATCAGTACAACATCACTATCCATTTCACCAAAAACATATCAGTACAACATCACTATCCATTTCACCAAAAACACATCAGTACAACATCACTATCCATTTCACCAAAAACACATCAGTACAACATCACTATCCATTTCACCAAAAACACATCAGTACAACATCACTATCCATTTCACCAAAAACACATCAGTACAACATCACTATCCATTTCACCAAAAACACATCAGTACAACATCACTATCCATTTCACCAAAAACACATCAGTACAACATCACTATCCATTTCACCAAAAACATATCAGTACAACATCACTATCCATTTCACCCCAAACACATCAGTACAACATCACTATCCATTTCACCCCAAACACATCAGTACAACATCACTATCCATTTCACCCCAAACACATCAGTACAACATCACTATCCATTTCATCCCAAACACATCAGTACAACATCACTATCCATTTCACCAAAGACACATCAGTACAACATCACTATCCATTTCACCAAAAAATAAACCAGTACAACATCACTATCCATTTCACCAAAAACATAGCAATACAACATCACTATCCATTTCACCAAAAACATAGTAATACAATATCACTATCCATTTCACCAAAAACACATCAGTACAACATCACTATCCATTTCACCCCAAACATATCAGTACAACATCACTATCCATTTCACCAAAAACACATCAGTACAACATCACTATCCATTTCACCCCAAACACATCAGTACAACATCACTATCCATTTCACCAAAGATACATCAGTACAACATCACTATCCATTTCACCAAAAAATAAATCAGTACAACATCACTATCCATTTCACCAAAAACATAGCAATACAACATCACTATCCATTTCGCCAAAAACATAGCAATACAACATCACTATCCATTTCACCAAAAACACATCAGTACAACATCACTATCCATTTCACCAAAAACACATCAGTACAACATCACTATCCATTTCACCAAAAACACATCAGTACAACATCACTTTCCATTTCACCCCAAACATATCAGTACAACATCACTTTCCATTTCACCAAAGACACATCAGTACAACATCACTATCCATTTCACCAAAAAATAAATCAGTACAACATCACTATCCATTTCACCAATAACATAGCAATACAACATCACTATCCATTTCACAAAAAAACATAGCAATACAACATCACTATCCATTTCACCCAAAACACATCAGTACAACATCACTATCCATTTCACCCAAAACACATCAGTACAACATCACTATCCATTTCACCCAAAACACATCAGTACAACATCACTATCCATTTCACCCAGAACACATCAGTACAACATCACTATCCATTTCACCCAAAATACAGCAGTACAACATCACTATCCATCTCACCAAAAACACAGCAATACAACATCACATGAATCACATCTTGTTCATTAAATAGAAATCTGCATTGGCGATATCTGTTTCCAAACAAACAGTTCCCCCAAAACAAGGAACCTGCACTTGAGTATACCTGCCTAAACTAAGCAATTCTCAATAAATCAAAGAATCTACCTCCTCAGTGTCCAGGTTTGGAAGTGCTCTCATACACCAGCCTTGAAAAACAGCTCGCAATATTCAGTCAGCCGTCTTCATTGAGCTCGGTCTTCATTGAGCTCGGTCTTCATCTGGAGGCTGCAATAAGGACTTCTGGGCCAAAATTGGCAGTGATGGCCTGCTGGCAAAGCAAGGCTAATTTGAGGTTGATTGAGTCAAACCACCAAAATATCAAGTTGACACTGAGGTTAATGATCCTCACTGGAGTGATGCCTTGAACTTGGTGGAGACCAGAGTGGGCTGTGTCTGAACCCTTTAATTAGTGCTTCAAGATGTGTCACTTTAAATTGTGAAACAATTTACTTTGATGAGGTAATAATCCTTAATGTGACACGGGTTGAGATTTCATGTATTGTATCGTGTATCATATTGTATCACTTACTAGCGAGGTATGTATCATGTCAAACTGTACATGTGAGTGACATATCGTCTCTCAACCTTACTAGTGAGGTATGTATCATGTCAAACTGTACATGTGAGTGACATATCGTCTCTATACCTTACTAGCGAGGTATGTATCATGTCAAACTGTACATGTGAGTGACATATCATATCTCAACCTTACTAGCGAGGTATGTATCATGTCAAACTGTACATGTGAGTGACATATCGTATCACAACCTTACTAGTGAGCTATGTATCATGTCAAACTGTACATGTGTGTGATATATCGTATCACAACCTTACTAGTGAGCTATGTATCATGTCAAACTGTACATGTGTGTGATATATCATATCTCAACCTTACTAGTGAGGTATGTATCATGTCAAACTGTACATGTGAGTGACAAATCGTCTCTCAACCTAGTAGTGAGCTATGTATCATGTCAAACTGTACATGTGTGTGATATATTGTATCACAACCTTACTAGTGAGCTATGTATCATGTCAAACTGTACATGTGTGTGATATATCGTATCTCAACCTTATTAGTGAGCTATGTATCATGTCAAACTGTACATGTGAGTGACATATCGTCTCTCAACCTTACTATTGAGCTATATATCATGTCAAACTGTACATGTGAGTGACATATCGTCTCTCAACCTTACTAGTGAGCTATGTATCATGTCAAACTGTACATGTGAGTAACATATCATCTCTCAACCTTACTAGTGAGGTATGTATCATGTCAAACTGTACATGTGAGTGACATATCATCTCTCAACCTTACTAGTGAGGTATGTATCATGTCAAACTGTACATGTGAGTGACATATCGTCTCTCAACCTTACTAGTGAGGTATGTATCATGTCAAACTGTGCATGTGAGTGACATATCGTATCACAACCTTACTAGTGAGGTATGTATCATGTCAAACTGTACATGTGTGTGATATATCGTATCTCAACCTTACTAATGAGCTATGTATCATGTCAAACTGTACATGTGAGTGACATATCGTATCACAGCCTTACAAGTGAGCTATGTATCATGTCAAACTGTACATGTGAGTCACATATCATCTCTCAACCTTACTAGTGAGCAATGTATCATGTCAAACTGTACATGTGAGTGACATATCGTATCACAACCTTACTAGCAAGCTATATGTACCATATCACAACCTTACTAGTGAGCTATATATACCATATCACAACCTTACTAGCGAGCTATGTATCATGTCTAACCATACATCTGAGTTATATATCGTATCACAACCTTACTAGCGAGCTATGTATCATGTCTAACCATACATGTGAGTTATATATCGTATCACAACCTTACTAGCGAACTATGTATCATGTCTAACCATACATGTGAGTTATATATCGTATCACAACCTTACTAGCGAGCTATGTATCATGTCTAACCATACATGTGAGTTATATATCGTATCACAACCTTACTAGCGAGCTATGTATCATGTCTAACCATACATGTGAGTTATATATCGTATCACAACCTTACTACCAAGGTATGTATGAAATGCAAACAAGTATACATCTTTACAGCTCCACCATATGGCCTATTGAAGATGCAAGAAAGAATAGAAACTACGTGGACTAGAGTTCAACAAAGACAGACTGTGATGTCCACGTTGCAACACACATAGCTTACACCAGTGTCTGCATAAAACACAGAACCACCACAATTGACAGTTGGGCTTCCTCCTGTCTGTGTTTAGATCTTTTTTGTTTTGTTTGTTTGTTGTTCAACGCCACACTGAGCAATATTCCAGCTATATGATGACAGTCAGTAATAATCAAGTCTGGACGAGACAATCCAGTGATTGACATCATGAGCATTGATCCACGCAATTTGGATACAATGTACCATGACATGCATCAATGAAGACAGCGACCCTGACCACCCGATCCTGTTAGTCGCCTCTTATGACAAGCATTATGAGTCGCCCCTTACAGCAAACATGTTGGCTGAAGACCTATTCTAACCCGGATCTTCACGGGTAGTGTGTTTAGATGACATCATGAAACATAGCTGTAAATATGTACTCTTAATCATGAGTGAGTGAGTGAGTATGGTTTAACGCCGCTTTTAGCAATATTCCAGCAATATCACGGCGGGGGACACAAGAAATGGGCTTCACACATTGTACCCATGTCGGGAATCAAACCCGGCTCTTCGGCGTGACGAGCAAACGCTTTAACCACTAGGCTACCCGACCGCCCCTCTTAATCATGAAATTAATGTGTCACCAAATTAATGCCAGTGTCCACCAAGGGCCTGCAATGCATCATAAAATTAATGTCACCTTTGAACTATAAAAAAAGGATTTATCTAGGATTCTAAACTTGGTGCCCATGGCAAGCAAACTCGGGAAAAACTATTACTTTGTTCAAAATTGGGATTAAAAAAAAAATAATAGTTTACTGAATTCAGAGGAATTGAATTCAGTATGACAGCGGAAAAACTAAGCATTTATGCCTCCTCCACTTCATTGGCCCTGTTGCCAGTGATATTTATATACACGCTACCTCTTCAAAGCCACAACATATTAACAGGAATTTTAATGACATTTGCTGCAGACTTGGGGCCAAATATCGGCTTTAAACAATTTAGATAAATCCATGGATTCCTACTTCAATGACCCAGAGCCTTTTGATTACACAGACATTTGAAGCATAGGAAATCCAGCATTTTCATGAATCGCATATGTTCCCGAATCCATCACCTTCATCTAGCCTCTTGAGCTCCTCTGTAAGATCAACACAAGACTCAGGACAGCAGATCGTGTTAGACACAGCAGCGGCCTAGCTCTGCCTATCATGTCCCATGCCCTTGAGATTTCACTAATCAAACGAATTGGACAGATAACTGAGATACAGAAAGCGGAAATTTATTTGATACAGATGATGAGAAGTGTAACCTTCTGCTTTTCACTTTCTCTCGTTACAGGTTACATGGAGTTAATGGCTGGCTTCCTGAGCAATGTTAAAGTCACACCACCAGCTGAGGATGTGTGTGATGAGGACATTATTATTCCACCTTAATCATGATTTACCGTTGTGGAATTGTTGTGCAATCACTGCAGGAATACAAGACAGCGCCAAGAAAAAGATTTGAACTAAGATCTACAGCATGATGAGAGTACATTAAATAAGTACTGGCATCTGATGCCTTACATCACAGTCAGAACATTTATATGAGTTTTATTATAGCTGAAGAGCAGGATTTAGATAATTCAAAATGGGGCTGAAGGCAGACCAGTGGTGAAAAAAGCATGAGCAATGATCCAGGGCATCAGGTTATCATGACACAGGTCACACACAGGTTGACCAATCAGAACAATCTCAGAACAATATCTTAACCATTGCATGAGTGAGTGAGTGAATGAGTGAGTTGAGTTGAGGCTGCTGTGAACAGTATCCCAGTTATATCACGGTGTGGGAGGAAAGCCCAAAGTAATGCAGGTCTCAGCCATTCCCCACTTTGTGAAATCCACAATCACAGGTTTCTGGCTTGCCCAAGGATTGCACAGTATTCACCACTGCAAGAACACCTATGCTTTACCAAACTATTTGGGAATAAGTAACAAGCCTTTCTTTCTCTATCGTGTGGTTATTGGAAATAACTTGCTGTCACCTCTAATGGCGAGCAGCACAGGAGAGGAGTGCCCCCTGGGGCCACAGGCGACTGAGGAGATTCAACTGAACAGCCTGAGTTGCTGTAGGTAGATTTCAACTGACAGGTGAACTTTCTACAAATCACTCCAGGCTTATAAGTAATGAGGTTTTCATTGGCTTATCGAATTTAAGGACACTGGTGAGACAACAGGAACATGCTATTCGTTTCATTATTCTGTAGATGGACCTATTTCTACTGAAATGTGACGGAACATGACAGTATTGTTGACTTCATTGGAAGGACTTCGACATATTGGGGTGTCAGTGGCAGCTTGTCTATTCCTGGCAAAAATGTACAATCCCCATGAGGTCTCTAAAAGGATGCTGCATGTTTTATTAATGTGGTTCATTCTTCTCTTTAATGTCTCCCACCCTTTAATGTTTGATGCATTTTAATGTCTCCAATCCTTTAATGTTTGATGCATTTTAATGTCTTCAATCCTTTAATGTTTGATACCATTTCATGTCTCCAATCCTTTAATGTTTGATGCATTTTAATGTCTTCAATCCTTTAATGTTTGATACCATTTAATTTCTTCAATCCTTTAATGTTTATATCATTTAATGTCTTCAATCATTTAATGTTTGATGCATTTTAATGTCTTCAATCCTTTAAGGTTTGATATCATTTCATGTCTCCAATCATTTAATGTTTGATGCATTTTAATGTCTCCCACCCTTTAATGTTTGATGCATTTTAATGTCTTCAATCCTTTAATGTTTGATACCATTTAATGTCTTCAATCCTTTAATGTTTGATATCATTTCATGTCTCCAATCATTTAATGTTTGATGCATTTTAATGTCTTCAATCATTTAATGTTTGATGCATTTTAATGTCTTCAACCCTTTAATGTTTGATATCATTTAATGTCTCCAATCATTTAATGTTTGATGCATTTTAATGTCTTCAATCCTTTAATGTTTGATATCATTTCATGTCTCCAATCATTTAATGTTTGATGCATTTTAATGTATCCAATCCTTTAATGTTTGATATCATTTAATGTCTCCAATCCTTTAATGTTTAATGCCATTTAATGTCTCCGATCCTTTAATGTTTGATGAAATTTAATGTCTCCGATCCTTTAATGTTTGATGCCATTTAATGTCTCCAATCCTTTAATATTTGATGCCATTTAATGTCTCCGATCCTTTAACGTTTGATGCTATTTAATGTCTCCAATCCTTTAACGTTTGATGCCATTTAATGTCTCAAATTCTTTGCATGCAGGCTTGAAGCACATTTCAGTCATATTACTGTGATGGAAACTAATGCCGAAGACTTTTTTATGAAAAAACTAAGTAACATGGTCATTTTTTATGGATCCAGGTGATTCTTTGATTTAGAATCGTGTCCAGCAGATCTTCGCATGACTAGGGATTGCAACACCTCCACCCCTCCCTCCAACCCCCATCCCCTCACCCTTCCCTTACATATACACCGGGAGTTGCCAAGAGCACTAAACCAAATCATATATCAACTTCCATTGGAGACCATAGTCTCTGCTTCCATTTACTCATTTCATTATAGTCACTTAACCATGCTGACATTCTGCATAGTACCGGCTCGTACACACACTGCACTCACCTTCTGTAAACATTGATAAACAGCTTTCTCTTCAGTAACAGGATGCATCTCTTCTTCCGGAGGTTGTTATCACTATATTATGCACCTGACATCACCCACAGGTTATAACAATGTTACTTTCCTTGCCTGCTCTGAACTTTACCTCACTGTCATATTGACTACACTGTTATACACAACACCACACACAAGCTGTTTCACTGTGTCTTCTTCTCAGTGTTTTAGCCCAGTGTTGTATATACACCAGATAACACCCACTGACCATCGGTCAGCTTCGTTTGACACCAATCTGTGCCTTTATCTTTGTTTTCCTAATCTCATGCTGTCATATTCGGTTTCAGTCTGGGGAAAATGAGCTGTTTGTTTACAGAGAGAGGTTAACAGATGTGTGAATGTGGAGGATAAAGGTCAACTTATCACTGCAGATGGAATTCTGGTACTACTGCCTGCAAATAACCTGATCAGTGTCAGCTGTGCACTTAGTGCTGAGAGGGTGGCATGCGCTGACAGGTGCCCATGTCTATTGCTACATGAAATATAGCAATATTAAGCATACTGTACAGGGCACCTGTAGTGTACCTGTAAAGACCCAGATCTGAGGTAGGACTCACAGCTGTGGTAAGACGGGGATCCTTGGTAAGACTAGGACCCATGGTAGCACTTCGACCGATGGTAAGATTGGGATCCATGGTGGAACTGGGATCCATGCTGAGACTAGGATCCATGGTAGGCCTGTATCCATGGTAGGCCTGAGATCTATAGTAGGCCTAGGATCCATGGTAAGACTGGGATCCATGGTAGGACTGGGATTCATGGTAAGTCTGGGATCCATGCTGAAACTATGAAACTATGAAACGAAGATCCATGGTAGGCCTTGGATCAATGGTAAGACTGGGATCCATGGTAGACCTTGGATAAAATGGTAAGACTGGGATCCATGGTAGGACTGGGATTCATGGTAAGTCTGGGATCCATGCTGAAACTATGAAACGAAGATCCATGGTAGACCTTGGATCAATGGTAAGACTGGGATCCATGGTAGACCTTGAATCAATGGTAAGACTGGGATCCATGGTAGGACTGGGATTCATGGTAAGTCTGGGATCCATGCTGAAACTATGAAACAATGAAAATAAGATCCATGGTAGGCCTTGGATCAATGGTAAGACTGGGATCCGTGGTAGGCCTAGGATCCATGGTAAGTCTGGGATCCATGGTAGGCCTAGGATCCATGGTAAGACTGGGATCCATGATAGGACTGGGATTCATGGTAAGTCTGGGATCTATGGCAAGACTAGGATCCATGGTGAGACTAGGATCCATGGTAAGACTGGGATTCATGTAAAGACTGGAATCCATGTAAAGATTAGGATCCATAGTAAGACTGGGATTCATGTAAAGACTAGGATCCATAGTAAGACTGGAATCCATGTAGAGACTAGGATTCATGGTAAGTCTGGGATCCATGCTGAAACTATTAAACTATGAAACGAAGATCCATGGTAGGCCTTGGATCAATGGTAAGACTGGGATCCATGGTAGACCTTGGATAAAATGGTAAGACTGGGATCCATGGTAGGACTGGGATTCATGGTAAGTCTGGGATCCATGCTGAAACTATGAAACTATGAAAATAAGATCCATGGTAGGCCTTGGATCAATGGTAAGACTGGGATCCGTGGTAGGCCTAGGATCCATGGTAAGTCTGGGATCCATGGTAGGCCTAGGATCCATGGTAAGACTGGGATCCATGATAGGACTGGGATTCATGGTAAGTCTGGGATCTATGGCAAGACTAGGATCCATGGTAAGACTGGGATTCATGTAAAGACTGGAATCCATGTAAAGATTAGGATCCATAGTAAGACTGGGATTCATGTAAAGACTAGGATCCATAGTAAGACTGGAATCCATGTAGAGACTAGGATTCATGGTAAGTCTGGGATCCATGCTGAAACTATTAAACTATGAAACGAAGATCCATGGTAGGCCTTGGATCAATGGTAAGACTGGGATCCATGGTAGACCTTGGATAAAATGGTAAGACTGGGATCCATGGTAGGACTGGGATTCATGGTAAGTCTGGGATCCATGCTGAAACTATGAAACGAAGATACATGGTAGGCCTTGGATCAATGGTAAGACTGGGATCCGTGGTAGGCCTAGGATCCATGGTAGGCCTAGGATCCATGGTAAGACTGGGATCCATGATAGGACTGGGATTCATGGTAAGTCTGGGATCTATGGCAAGACTAAGATCCATGGTGAGACTAGGATCCATGGTAAGACTGGGATTCATGTAAAGACTGGAATCCATGTAAAGATTAGGATCCATGGTAAGACTGGGATTCATGTAAAGACTAGGATCCATAGTAAGACTGGAATTTATGTAAAGACCAGGATCCATGGTAAGACTGGGATCCATGTAAAGACTAGGATCCATGGTAAGACTGGGATCCATGTAAAGACTAGGATTCATGTAAAGACTGAGATCCATGTAAAGACTAGGATCCATGGTAAGACTGGTATCCATGTAAAGACTAGGATCCATGGTAAGACTGGGATCCATGGTAAGGATCCAGTAATTAGACAATCTGCCACCACAGAGTCCTACATACATCTGTGCTGACAGGTGCCCTTGTACCCACAATGAAACATGGCTCTAGTTAGGCCACCAAGCATGCTGTACATGCTACATGACATGAGTGATGTATGGGCAGTACATTCTATGGAAGCACACGCATCGTAAGAAAACAGTAAGTGGCAGGTGTTTATCAAATGTGCTTCTTCACCTGCAGCGATTTACCCTGGCCTTGATTGATGTGTTAGATTCCTCGATAACCTACCTGCTGGAAGGGAAAACCTAATTATACCTCTACATATACCAACATAGCAATTATATCAACATATATGTCAATTACGATAGACATCAAGGCCTTAGAAATTATTCCACAAAGTAATTTTTACCTAGCACTACCACTATGGGAGTTATGACATGCATCGACTAAGACTGCTTTGTAGATGAGCTCCAGGTATTGTATCATTAGTTAAAAATATGTTTTATCGCACTTACCAAGTTCATTTTCTTTAATGTGAGATAACAGTCAGATAGCCATAGCTTTTTCCTGTTATTCTAGTCCTGAGTGAGTGAGTGAGTGAGTGAGTGAGTGAGTGAGTGAGTATGGTTTTACGCCGCTTTTAGCAATATTCCAGCAATATCACGGCGGGGGACACCAGAAATGGGCTTCACACATTGTACCCATGTCGGGAATCGAACCCAGGTCTTCGGCGTGACGAGCCAACGCTTTAACCACTTGGCTACCCGACCGCCCCTCTAGTCCTGAAATAGTGCAGTAATCTGTTACACATGTGGAAAAGTCTTTAATGTGTGAGTAACAGAAGTCGGATCATCATGATCATTTTGTGGAGCGGCCAGGTCCGTTTCACAAATCCATCAGTGTGACAGTCAGATCTTATAACCTTTAGAATGGACTAAACACAAGTGCACATCTGGAAGACCAAGTTCTACAATGAAGCACATGGAACAAGCCTTAATCTCAATTGCACATGAAGTATCCTACACTTAAATTCATCAACAGTTTATTTCCTTGTTTTTACTCTTACTTGATAAGGATCTATACCGAAAACATTGCATCATAATAGAATAAAGAAATTGTCATCCATAAAAAATCTTGCCTTTACTGTTTCTTACCAGCTTCTAATCCCAATCAAACAATTCAGTTTGTTTCCTATGTGGTACAATTCAGCATCTTAATCTGTTTGTAGCGGAACTGTTCCCCCTCATTATCATCAACCCCTCGCGGCCATTCCATGTTGACCTTTGTGCACTCTCCATCTCCCTTCTCTCCACCCCACCCTCAGGGTAATTAAGTCCCACACAGACCAACACATGTCGTCTGATGTAACAGGGCTACAAGAAATACTTCAATCTGAAACTTTTGTTTGTCAGCAATATTCCAGCTATATGACCATGGTCTGTAAATAATCAGGTCTTAACCGGACAATCAAGTGATTGATATCATGAGCATTAATCCACGCAATTGGGATACGATGACATGCATCAACCAAGTCATTGAGCCTGACCACCCAATCCATTGGTCACCTCTTACGACAAGCATAAGTCGCCTCTTAAGACGAAACATGGATGTGTGAGTGAGTTGGGTTTAACGCCGCTTTAAACAGTATTCCAGTTATATCACGGTGTGTCCGCTTAATGTGGGAGGAAAGTCCAAAGTGATGCAGGGCTCAGACGTGTACCATCTCGGTGAAACCCACGAGCACGGGTTTGACTGACTGATTTAAACATATTTTATTCACAAGGAAAAGAATTGAGCACAAGTTTTCACAACTTAGGTGTCCCTATCCCAAAATATCTACACGATTAGTGTAATAAAACAGTACAACTGTAGAGTAGATACAAACCAGGAGAAACAGCAGGAGTGAGTGAGTTTGGTTTAACGCCACTTTTAACAGTATTCCAGCTATATCACGGCGTGCCAGCTTAATTTTGGAGGAAAGCCCGAAGTGAGGCAGGTCTCAGACGTTTACCACTTCGGTGAAACCCACAAGCTGGGTATGATGCTGACAAACCTAGAAACATAATCGGGGCGAGCCGGGATTAGAACCCACAATCATAGGTTTCTGGAGTGCCCAAGGGACGCAACTCGCACCTTAGATGACTAGGCCACCCGTGCCCCCAGAAATAGCGGAAAACTGGGTTTTACAATTTACCTGAATCTATTTGTGCGATTGACATGAACTCCCTGCCAAAAGCACATGTTGGTTAATATATGAAGACTTACTCATATTCAAGAGATATTAGATTGGTTTGATGCACAAACGAACATACTGGTATGTTGTGTGAACCGATGCTCATGACAGCATCACATGTGACGTCATAGATCTAACCCTCGAGATACACCATTTGTCTTGTGCAGGATTAGCGTTTTAAGTTTGGAAATCACATGCAGCATATTATGATAGGAATAAAGACACTGTGGTAACACTTGACTGATTGTTAGTTTAGTCATAATTTTGGTACACACTGGAAAAATCTCTTCTAAATGAACATACTTCTCTATATGTTTCTATGGTTTGCGTTACTTTTGGCGATGAGTATACTTAAAGACAGTGTGAAATAACTGTACATTTTCTTTGTAGCAGAGATTGGAGCTCCCATTTAACAATACCGACATAACAGAGATTAGATCGTTTTTGAAAATGCCTAAGATCTGCATTACTTTGGGCTTTGCAACCTAATCTAGTTAACACAACATGACATTGTCAAAATACTGTTCATACAAGCAGAACTCACCCAATCACCAATGAGTGTTTGAGCAATATTCCAGCAAAATTACGGTGGGGAACACCAGAAAAGGACTTAACACATTGTACCAATGTCGGGAATCAAACCCGGGTCTTCGGTGTGATGTACGAACACTGTAACCACTAGGCTACCCAAACGCCCAGTCAATCACTAATGACGCAAGATGTTTTCTAATCTGGTGAAAAAAAACCTAGGTTGGTACTGACAAGTTTTGACCAACTGCTAACAACCAGCTAGGTTCATTTGGACATGACATTTTACAGGTACACAAAAGGGTTTTATTGAGCACAATGTGATCTTTAAACAGTGTGGAAACCAAAATATCCTTCAATGACGTATTTGTACAAAGTGTAATATAATCTATATTCATCTGTGTAAAATGCACTGGGAATCTTTTATAATGGGATATCTATGACAGGCACTCCTGTCAACGCAAGCTATGTATAAATAATCACAGGAACATTATCACCTTTGCTATATCACTTGATATAACCAACGTAATAACGCTCAGAATAAACACATCTTGTCTCCGCAGTTCAAACACAATCATAATAGCCTGTTATTCTTTTAAATCTGTAAATCTTAATGTCACCTTTACTTGTGCTAAAATAGGTATGTCTTTGAAATTGCATTGTGGAATGAATCTGGTTTAGGCCACTTTGAGCAGTGCTCAGAGTGACACATCTTTTAGTGGTTTCCTACCTTGGGTTAGTGTTGACAGAGCATGACCAGAGGATCCTGGCACAACGAAGGGAAGCAATTCTGCTTATCAAGTATCTTAATCACACACAGGTACAGCACCTTATCAAGTATCTTAATCACACACAAATACAGCACCTTATCAAGCATCTTAATCACGCACAGATACAGCACCTTATCTAGTATCTTAATCACATACAGGTACAGCACCTTATCAAGCATCTTAATCACGCACAGATACAGCACCTTATCTAGTATCTTAATCACATACAGGTACAGCACCTTATCTAGTATCTTAATCACGCACAGATACAGCACCTTATCTAGTGTCTTAATCAATCACAGGTACAGCACCTTATCAAGCATCTTAATCACACACAGGTACAGCACCTTATCTAGTATCTTCATCACGCACAGATACAGCACCTTATCTAGTATCTTAATCACATACAGGTAAAGCACCTTATCAAGCATCTTAATCAATCACAGGTACAGCACCCTATCAAGCACCTTAATCACGCACAGATACAGCACCTTATCTAGTATCTTAATCACGCACAGATACAGCACCTTATCTAGTATCTTAATCAATCACAGGTACAGCACCTTATCAAGCATCTTAATCAATCACAGGTACAGCACCTTATCAAGCATCTTAATCACACACAGGTACAGCACCTTATCAAGCATCTTAATCACACACAGGTACAGCACCTTATCAAGCATCTTAATCACACACAGATACAGCACCTTATCTAGCATCTCAATCACACACAGGTACAGCACCTTATCAAGTATCTTAATCACACACAGGTACAGCACCTTATCAAGCACCTTAATCACACACAGGTACAGCACCTTATCAAGTATCTTAATCACACACAGGTACAGCACCTTATCAAGTATCTTAATCACACACAGGTACAGCACCTTATCAAGCACCTTAATCACACACAGGTACATCACCTTATCAAGTATCTTAATCACACACAGGTACAGCACCTTATCAAGCACCTTAATCACACACAGGTACAGCACCTTATAAAGTATCTTAATCACACACAGGTACAGCACTTTATCAAATATCTTAATCACACACAGGTACAGCACCTTATCAAGCATCTTAATCACACATAGGTACAGCACCTTATCAAGCATCTTAATCACACACAGGTACAGCACCTTATCAAGCACCTTAATCACACACAGGTACAGCACCTTATCAAGTATCTTAATCACACACAGGTACAGCACCTTATCAAGTATCTTAATCACATACAGGTACAGCACCTTATCAAGTATCTTAATAACACACAGGTACAGCACCTTATCAAGCATCTTAATCACACACAGGTACAGCACCTTATCAAGCATCTTAATCACACACAGGTACAGCACCTTATCAAGCATCTTAATCACATACAGGTACAGCACCTTATCAAGCACAGGTACAGCACCTTATCAAGCATCTTAATCACATACAGGTACAGCACCTTATCAAGCATCTTAATCACATACAGGTACAGCACCTTATCAAGCATCTTAATCACACACAGGTACAGCACCTTATCAAGCATCTTAATCACACACAGGTACAGCACCTTATCAAGCATCTTAATCACATACAGGTACAGCACCTTATCAAGCATCTTAATCAAACACAGGTACAGCACCTTATCAAGCATCTTAATCACACACAGGTACAGCACCTTATCAAGGACCTTAATCAAACACAGGTACAGCACTTTATCAAACATCTTAATCACACACAGGTACAGCACCTTATCAAGCATCTTAATCACACACAGGTACAGCACCTTATCAAGTATCTTAATCAAACACAGGTACAGCACCTTATCAAACATCTTAATCAAACACAGGTACAGCACCTTATCAAGTATCTTAATAACACACAGGTACAGCACCTTATCAAGCATCTTAATCACACACAGGTACAGCACCTTATCAAGCACCTTAATCACACACAGGTACAGCACTTTATCAAACATCTTAATCATACACAGGTACAGCACCTTATCAACCATGAAACATTCTAAAGGTGTGTCATATAGTTGCATGCAACTGCATCAAAAAGTAGACAAAGTGTTCCAATATATTATTACAACTTATTGTCTATGTATTTAACATGATCAAAATGGCAAGAACAGCAGCCACACCATGCCACGCCATCCCATGCCCTGCCCAACCATGCCATACCCCCACCCCCATCCACCCGCCCCACCCCCAATGCCATGCCATGCACCAATACTAACCATTGACATCTAATGTTCAGATATTTGGACCACAAGCTTCCTCCCATTGATGTCAACTCCCTCTGTAAAGCTTCTGGTACAACTGTGAAACATACTGTATATTCCTGGCTCATCCTGTAGAGAAGGCTAATGAAGAGTAGCGTGTAAACCTTAATCCTGACAAGTTTTGGAGCAGCCCTTAGGTGTACACCACAAGATGCGGACAGAGTCAGAATTAAGAAATAATCCCCCCCAGCCCCCATGTTTGACTGTACTGCTAAATAATTAACAGTCATGCCAGCTTGGTATCACGCTACCTAACAACTTGTCTGTATTTCTCAGAGCTTGTGACAGACATCACTGTAATTCTTTGATTAAGACTGTCATGCCTTCTGCAGTGTGGAAGCTTCGTGAGTGGTCAGAAGCATGGGGCATGTGTGCATAGCGTCTCTTAGGCAAACTGTTAAGTACTCTGTTGTGTACACATGTTGTATATATGATTTCTTATGATGGAAAGAGTTGTGTATTTTATTTTATTTTATTTTATTTTATTTTATTTTATTTTATTTTATTTTATTTTATTTTATTTTATTTTATTTTATTTTATTTTATTTTATTTTATTTTATTTTATTTTATTTTATTTTTTTGTTTTGTTTTGTTTTGTTTTGTTTTGTTTTGTTTTGTTTTGTTTTGTTTTTTATTTATTTATTTATTTATTATTTTTTTAAAATATTTTTGTTATATATATATTTTTTAAATATTTTATTCAGATTAAAATAAAAAATGCAGCCAAAAGGGTTTGGGTGATCCTGGCACAGTCAGGCTGGCTGAGCTCATCATCAGTTCAGGGCCTGGCTTGCCCCCTCTCCATGCAACCTGACAGTGAATGGGATTTTTCCCCAGGAAGCGCTTTTTAACCTGAAACCACCCAGAACTTATCGGAGAAAGTGAAGACTCACCAACACTGCAGCCTTCTGCATTACCCAGATTCTCAGAGGGGCTGTATTCCTGGTACTCTCCCAATGTCAGTCAACAGATTGGGAGGTATACCAAACCTTAGGCACCGAGAACAATAGGGAGTCGGACAACTTGGTACTTGGGATGCAAGTGTGACATTTTGTAATCAAGGTCAGCATATTTGCCATGTTTTTCCTGAATCTTGTCAATCACATAAGTGTCAAAAGGGACAGATAATTCCATCATATAAATGATTTCAACTACATATAACGACAAGATCAGGTTTGTTGGCCTGGATACGCCTGAGGCTGTAAACGCGTCTATTCCAACAAGTTTTGTATTTATCACTTTCCATGACATCCTCTACATATTCTGGGCCGTACCAGGGATGGACTTCTGTGTCAAAAGCATGACAAAGATGGTCAATAAATAAAAGGATAGAGCCAAGCCATCATGTCGCTTAAGATACTGTGTTTGTTCCAAAGCTGGGCATCCACTGACAACCTCACACAATCTTGGACAGTCTCATTATAGTCATTGTATAATCTACATTTCATATTTACATTTTAATGCAAAATTTGGGCAGATTTGATATGGCACCTTGCTTGGTTGACACTCACTTCTGTACCCTCCAGCAGTACAGAACCCTCAACAAAATCAACACTGACATTGAGATTATGTTCCACTTCCTTGGCTCATTAAAGAAAACTGTGGAATGCCTTGTTTTCATCATGAGTCTTGACATGTTTCACAAGCGGATCCTCAGACAAATACCTGTGTGCAAAAGTGCACAATACAATTTAATCATGAAGAGCCTCCACCTTAATAAACCATGCCCTTCCATTATGATTGGTAATATAAGCGAATTAGGGAAGAGCGAGGGTGGTGGGATCTATCGTTTGTCATGATTCTTCAGGTGAGTTTGTCAATACAGTGAAGTTCTTGTTTCGTCCAGTCAACAACACCAAAAGAATATGAAGGGTTGGGTACAGCCTAATTATTTGTGGCATTGACTTTATGGCAAGCTTTCTATATTTGTTGGTTGGTTGGTCGGTTGGTTGGTTGGTTGGTTTAACGCTGCACTCAGCAATATTCCAGCTATATGACGGCGGTAAATAATTCAGTCTGGACCAGACAATCCAGTGATTGACATCATGAGCTTCGATCCATGCAATTGGGATACGATGACATGCATCTACCAAGTCAGCGAGCCTGACCACCTGATCCCGTTAGTCGCCTCTTACGACAAGCATAGTCGCCTTTTACGGCAAGCATGGGTTGCTGAAGACCTATTCTACTCTGGATCTTCATGGGTCTATATTTGTATTCTGCCCAGAGGAAAGGGGTGTAAGAGGAGGAAAGGTGACATCAGAAGAGTACCAGTGGTCCGGGCATAAGGGTATTTCCAAAAAATGTTACAAATATTTCAAGCAATACAATGACAATCAGTTGAAAATCCTTGTGGTCAACCATCCCAGACTGCATGACACTGTTGACTTCATTACATCACATAAACGCTTTTTTCATTTAAACAGCTCCCTCAACTGTAACGACAAATTCAACTGCTTCACTCTTTGGAAATGTTATCATTTGAATAATTTCATAAAGTCAAAATAGGTGAATAACCCAAAATAAAGTAAAAAATAAAGGTTATCATCAGATGCTTTTATCGAAAATCATTTTTCGCTTTGCTTGTCAATATGTTTAGATCCTCACACCTTCTCGCCTCATCATAAGGGGATGCTATCATCATTTACCACTGACAAAAACACCAGTTTGATACTATTGCAATATAGTGAGTGAGTGAGTATGGTTTTACGCCATTTTTAGCAATATTCCAGCAATATCGCGGCGGCGACACCAGAAATGGGCTTCACACATTGTACCCATGTCAGGAATCGAACCCAGGTCTTCGGCGTGACGAGCGAACGCTTTAACCACTAGGCTACCAGACCGCCCCCTATTGCAATATAGGTGCAACTAGTTCAATAATATTGTGATAGTTTGATAAGTACCTCGACTGACCTACAATAAAGTCTCCCTTGCAATATTCAATGTCAGGGTAATATTCAGAGGCAGATCCAGGACTTGCTATATAATACCAAAGTCACAAATGATGTGGCATGCTCCAGAATGACTGAGTGACAAACATTGAAAATGGAATTTGTCACAACACTTTGATTTAGATGGGTTTTTTTCAACATTCTGCTTACCAATTCCGTTATCACAGAAGCATGGGACATCATCTACCCTATCATAACCTCGTCACATTCCAGGGTGACAACAAAGTATTCCAGAACGATGTCTGATGTCTGTCTCCTGTAAACCAACGTCTTAGGAAAAGTAGCTTAGCCCCAGGGGTGCTTCTTATGGCGAATACGGTAGCTGGGCCGAGTTATGAAAGCATGCATCCTTCATGACATGCCTAATTGAGTCAGCGGTACAAGCACCTGTTTCTTCACAAATCAATCAATGCCCCTTTGCCCATCTTCACAAACATCTGTCTTGTAGTAATATACTGAATTTACTTTAATAAGAAGTAAAAAATGACCCAAAAAATTGTATCATGATACTATTAAGCCTGATCGAATGTTGTAAATCATATCATCTAAAGGCCTAATGATCTGAATTAAATCTTCATTAGTTTCACATAAAGAACATGTTGTTACTTCTTATTACTGGACACATTCATTTTGAAAGCGCAAAATTCTAATCAGCAAACTTTCAATTTAAAACATAATTATCTTAAATATTCCAGTTAGGTAAAACCAGCTATTTTAGAAGGATTGTCCTTGTGATTAACCTAGGTAAAACAGAAGTCCAAAACTCTTTTTGTTACTTTTTCGAACATAGCTATTACTGTAATTATGTACAAGCAGCAAGTCATTACATTGGCGGAAAGCAAAAAGTAGAGTTAAAATAGAAATGATTTTACCAATATCCTTATCAAAACAAGTGCACTAGCTGCCATATCGTGATGTGCAGCGGCAGCACTGCAATACTATAATTATCAAATCATACTGGAAATGTGAAAGGGACCTAACTTCAACTATACACACAAAAATAGTTGGTAATCATGAATATAATTTGGGATATCTTTTTGTAATGAAGAATGCTTGTCACAAGAGCTGACAAATGGGATCGGATGGTCAGGACTTGTTGACTTCTTGATGCATGTCATTGTATCCCAATTGCATAGATCGATGCTCATGATGTCAAGCACTGGATTGTCTGGTCCAGATTTGATTATTTACAGACCACTGTCATATAGCTGGAATATTGCTGAGAGAGGTATTAAACAACAAACAAACAAATAAATAAATCATACTAAACGCCACAGAGATCTCTGACAACCTTTTCTCCAAATATGATATATTTTATCAAAAAATTAGTGTGAGGCCAGTTTACTATATTTCTTGGTCTACAGCTTACTTGAAATTAGTATGTCAGTTTGCCTCAATAACTTTTTTGTGACTCCATGTCTATGTAAGACTTTTCAAGCAGAATTTAGTTTTAACATGTGCAGACTATTATAAGCTGGGCTAGCTAGACCATAAGACATCATATAACTCCGTCATAGAAAGGCATGTGGAAAAAAATGAAACTAGAAAAGACAATTCACATTTGTTTCTGCTCTTTAGAACATCATCTGAATACACTGCCATATCTGTCTGACTCATCAAGCTTGTCTTGAAGTTCAACATGTATGTATCTTATTTTAGGGTAAAGGTTTGCATTCAGATTTCCAGACTTTAGTTTCATAAATGTTTCAATTATTTTTTTTACGTTTTTAAGACAGGCAGATTTGTAAACCATTTTCTTTTTCAAAGCATTGCCTGACTATTATGACAGATCCCTGTTTCCTGAGGTATTGTGTGCTGATCCCAATACTGCAGCTTTATTCCAGGTAATTTCCTCACATGAAACGTGGCATTGTCTGTTCTGTGTCTGCAGCAGAGGCTTTGAAGTGTACACAGCTGCAGTGACTAAGCCTCAGATAGATGACAGCATTCTGATCAGTCTACCTTGCACCATGTCACCACCTAAGGCCAGCATAGATAGCTGAATCATTTAACAAGCACCTGCCAGAGGCATCTTTGTCTCTCTCACCAATCATAATGGGTCCATATTTTCCTACAATCTTTTTACAATAAATATTCAATTATCACATCACATCAGTCATTAGGCTCCTCTGGTCCGAATGTCTGAGGTCTATAAGTTCTCTGTGTCGAATGTCTGAGGTCTATAAGTTCTCTGTGCCGAATGTCTGAGGTCTATAAGTTCTCTGTGCCGAATGTCTGAGGTCTATAAGTTCTCTGTGCCGAATGTCTGAGGTCTATAAGTTCTCTGTGCCGAAAGTCTGAGGTCTATAAGTTCTCTGTGCCGAAAGTCTGAGGTCTATAAGTTCTCTGTGCCGAATGTCTGAGGTCTATAAGTTCTCTGTGCCGAATGTCTGAGGTCTATAAGTTCTCTGTTCAGAATGTCTGAGGTCAATAAGTTCTCTGTTCACAATGTCTGAGGTCTACAGGTTCTCTGTTCCAAAGGTCTGAGGTCTATAAGTTCTCTGTGCCGAAAGTCTGAGGTCTATAAGTTCTCTGTGCCGAATGTCTGAGGTCTATAAGTTCTCTGTGCCGAATGTCTGAGGTCTATAAGTTCTCTGTTCAGAATGTCTGAGGTCAATAAGTTCTCTGTTCACAATGTCTGAGGTCTACAGGTTCTCTGTTCCAAAAGTCTGAGGTCTATAAGTTTTCTGTTCACAATGTGAGGTCAATAAGTTCTCTGTTCACATTGTCTGAGGTCTATAAGTTCTCTGTTCCGAATGTCTGAGGTCTATGAGCTCTCTGTTCACAATGTCTGAGATCAATAAGTTTTCTGTTCACAATGTCTGAGGTCAATAAGTTCTCTGTTCACAATGTCTGAGGTCTATAAGTTCTCTGTTCACAATGTCTGAGGTCAATAAGTTCTCTGTTCACAATGTCTGAGGTCAATAAGTCCTCTGTTCACAATGTCTGAGGTCCATAAGTTCTCTGTACACAATGTCTGAGGTCAATAAGTTCTCTGTTCACAATGTCTGAGGTCCATAAGTTCTCTGTTCACAATGTCTGAGGTCCATAAGCTCTCTGTTCACAACGTCTGAGGTCTATGAGCTCTCTGTTCACAATGTCTGAGGTCAATAAGTTTTCTGTTCCAAATGTCTGAGGTATTTGAGTTCTCTGTTCCAAATGTCTGAGGTCTATAAGTTCTCTGTTCACAATGTCTGAGGTCAATAAGATTTCTGTTCACAATGTCTGAGGTCCATAAACTCTCTGTTCACAATGTCTGAGGTCTATGAGCTCTCTGTTCACAATGTCTGAGGTCCATAAGTTCTCTGTTCACAATGTCTGAGGTCCATAAGTTCTCTGTTCACAATGTCTGAGGTCCATAAGTTCTCTGTTCACAATGTTCAAGGTGTGTTGGATTTTGCTGCCAGTTTTATTAAATTCTTTTCTGTTCCTTTCCCTTTTATGCGAGAGATATAAGAGAGCCAAAAAAGGTTTAACTAAGGCAATGCAATTGGCCCATTGCATAACTGACAAAAATTAGGACGTAACAGGTAAAACAGCACAGATGGTCCCAACTCTGCAGTGTTTGTACTCAAATACTTTTCTAGCCTATACACAGTGACCATCTACCCTATAAATACATGGACAGACGCATCCAACTTAAAACAGCATGATACATTCAGCCTTACTAACACTGCAATCTGTACAGGTGTCACGTCAGCAGTCAACAACACATGAGTTGGGTTTGTACTCAAATACTTTCCTTACCTACACACGGGGACCATCGTTGTGACTGAAGGTCAGAGAGTGACTGAAGGTTGTCTTATGACAAAGCGCGAAACATTCCAGTGAGTGAGTGAGTGAGTATGGTTTTACGTTGCTTTTAGCAATATTCCAGCAATATCACGGCAGGGGACACCAAAAATGGGCTTCACACATTGTACCCATGTCGGGAATCAAACCCAGGTCTTCGGCGTGACGAGCGAACGCTTTAAACACAAGACTACCCGACCGCCCCAAGAAACATTCCAAGTCTGAGCCAAAGAAACTAAATGTTGACAGCATAAGCGTGCATGCAAGCTTGTTGTTTAATGCTGCGCTTAAACAAATATTCCAGAAATATGAGCACAGGCTGTAAAAATGCTGTACATGTTATAAATATATTATTGATACAGTTTCATTGACATCCAAACACAACAGCTTTCTGCTTGCGAAATGTGTCTTCCATCGTAAATTTATCAATACTGAAATTCCCCACTCTAGTCTTCACAGACAGGATGTACCCACTTCAAAGGCTCTGGCCTAATCACTGTGTTTCTATTGTTAATTGAGGGTGTAAATGAGGACAAGGTGCCAGGACTTAATCCAGTTAATCACTTGCCTGCAATTGTTTATTGCCACTTTGAACAGCTACACGTGGTTGCAAATGTTTCGATGATTGGTGATTGGTGATTGGTGACACATGAGCAGCTCAGAGATTAACAGTTCGTAATAAACATTCATGCTGTCGTTGACAGACTACACAAGGCAACAAAGTAAGTTCGCTATATCCGTCATTTTGTTATGAGTGTGTTTGTTATATCTATCAATTTTATATGATAAAATATACAGCATAAGGCAGGGTCGAAAAAAAGTTCCTTACATCCGTCAGATCATGATATGTGTGTTCATTTTAAACCTCGTTAACTGTACCATCATTTAACGTCTTCTGGTATGACGAAGACGAGGATCAAACAATGAAACCAGTGACACACTGTAACCACCGCATTATCATTGTAGTTACTTATCACAAGAAGCATAGCCTCAAGTACCTAAAGGACAGAAGGCAGGCACCAAAAACTGACGACCACCTCTAGACCATTTCCTTAAGTCTGTGAGATCTCCAGCGAGTCTACAACACAGGACACGTCATTCTGACGCTTGACTCCCACTCTGTCAGTAAGCGGCTGGTAAATCAGGAGATGTAGACTTTGTATCCTTATCAAGGTGTCACAATGATATACTCAACAAGGAATTTGACAGTAGCAATTTTGTCCTCTAGTATGTCTTTTGTCCAGGCTCACGCAAGACAGGCATGAATAGGACACTGGGGACCCATTCTCTCACTGAACTTATGAACTCGCTTGAAATGGGCAGTCCATCTCAGACAGTTAATGAGAAAAATAAGTTTTACTTAGTCCCTCTCCAAGACCCAAGAGAATGAATTTAAAGAAATGAATTCAACTCAAGTCTAGAATTATTTGGCAAGTCTAGATTGTTTGGGGCTCCATTTGGACTATATTATTTTTATAGTGCGATGCCAGCCAAAACAGGAATTTGAGGCGATGACGTAATAAAGATATTCAAAGGAATTATATATCTCCTGGGTTGTGTAATCATGATGACTACAAGGAACCAGGTGACATTGAGAATTACTGTCTAGAAATAGTGACTGCATGCAGTCGTATCTTGCAAAGCCTCGTTAACATCTGTGGACATAAATGTCACACGGTATTTGGGAACAATATGATAGATAAATACAGTCCTAGTTTTTATACCCTTGTTAAACATATATGTGGGAAGTCCCACGATAAGACAGACTAATTTGGTTAGTGCAAGGAGTTTATAAAAAAAAATTATGTTAGTTTTTATGTGTATTGTTGACAACTTATTACTGATGTTAGAAGATATAAATGGTCCTAGTGATGTGATAGGTCTGTCCAGGTATATCTGAGGTGAAAAGGGGTTTAACATTGTATTCAAGATCATTGCAAATAAATAGCGATATGCAGGTATGCGTGCATTTGTCTGCTTGTACTAGTCTGGACTAATGCCAGTATTATAGTGCAAGCCCACTGAGATACCATGCCACAGTTTAACATGGACACCCCACTCAGACACAGTATTCTCCGAGCCGACCAGTCCTTGTTTCAGCCCCTTAATGCCGAGGTCAGATAGGGTAAAGAGAAGTGCGCTGTTTTTACATCTTTTGGTTTGATGCAGCCAGGGATCAAAGCTCCATCCTTCCACTCTCGGGGCAGGCGTTCTATCCACTAGACCACGGAGCTGGTCCTGTCCAGCTACAGGAAACAAAAAACCATTGCCCCAAATAATTATATACAGTTCAGTCGACATTGAGCTAGTTTATGATGACTTTAAAACACATCCATGCTGCTATATCTCATGCTAAACGAGTAAATCATGAACCATGTTGTGCTGACTTCTCAACAAGCAATTTTTCCTGTTACTATACATTCTCTCAATTTCGTTTCGTAACTGCTGATGTAATGTATAATAGCACTGTTATATCCCGGTGTGTATATTAGCAACATTACTCAAAATTTGTAGGTGTTTTATAGTGCAAGGTCTAGCTCGTACTGTCTCTGTTATTAGTATGTCGTTTTCGTCTGTACTGTAAGCAACATTTGTAAATTAATAGCACTTTATGTCCCGGTTCTTATATTTTCAACACCACTTACAAGTTTCGTGGGTTCATTATATTGCAAGGTCTAGCTCGTACCTTCTCTTTTATTTTTGTTGTAGTTTTTGTCCATACTGTAAATGACAGGAAGTGGCTGCTTGTATCATGTCCAACATCTATATGCGCATGCGCACCACTGTCATGCGCATGCACAAGTCTTTCCTTTGTTCTGCTGCTTTGTTCTCGGACCTTCTCATATTAATTTCAAGCACTTCAAAATTAAAGCTCATGCTGTTCGTTACAATTCATGTAATTAATAACTTATTATCATGGCCTTAACATCCTTCCATGAACCTACTGAGGATAACCTTACCTGCATTCCAATAGTAGATTATTACTACAGAATTAAACTTTTACAAATGCTATTCAAATTTGGATAAAACACATAGCCTACTGTGATTTTCTCCTCCTGTAGCTCAGGGTGCCGTTGTACAAAGCGATCTTAGCGCTAAGGTGATCGTAACTCCCATAACTTAGCATAGACTTACGACAGTCGTAGCGCTAAGGTTGTTTTGTACAACAGCACCCAGGATGCAATGCTCAGTGGGTCCCAATGCTTGGGCACATTTAAGCTCAAATGTCTATGTATATTTTCTAAGGTGCTTTTTGATGTAACCAAATACACTCGAGATATTTCTATATCTGCATGCGTCATGCATTTGTATTTAGTTGCATCAAACCTACACAGGCATGATTGAAGCTCAATCATGTAGCACCTCACTTTAAGGTGAGAATTCCCAAAATACCAAAATGATTTATGTATTTCATGTAATAAATTTATGTATCTGTCCCTGTGTTTGTTGGTCATCATAAATTGAGCACAAGTCATATCTTGGGCAGTAGTAGGACCTGCGAATCTGAGGAAAAAATAGCCAGTAGTACACCTTTCTACGACGTTCAACCGACGTTAAAAGATGGAACTTGCTGTTACCATGACTGTCATTCAGGGGGAAAAGGGGCTAAAACAAGACACACACACACACACACACACACACACACACACACACACACACACACACACACACACACCACACACCACACACACCACACACACACACACACGTCGCTGTTTAAGTGCAGTAATCGTTAAACCCCATTTCACTTCACCTCACCTCAACTCTATCAACTAGACCACAGAGCTGACTAAAACTTTGATCAGGTAGTTTCCATGAAAAACTTGTGTCACAATTCCCTCATGCCATGGCTATGAGCTATATATGTTTATTAAATGTCACGATGTAGCTGTCATTTTGCTAACATGGGCATAAACTGTTCAGTCACACGCAAACCTAAGCAAGAAATGTTCAAACCAGTCAGTGCGTTACTCAGGTGAGATGTTCATTCTTAACATATTGTCCAGTTATAATCATCTCTTACGAAATCAATTCAACCTCTGCTCTCCATGCGGTCGTAATTTGGTGCTGTGAGTAGTGCCGGGAGATTGCATGCCATCACAGCCAATATTTTTTATGGTATCTACAGTCACAACACCAACCTCCTAAACCACAACAAGAGATTACCCAGCGGCGACCTGGCAGTCAATTTCGTATTCATGAAATGGAACAGGGATTTTTCTTTTCTTTTCCTAAAAAGAAGATGTTCTTTAATCAAGGATGATGTTTGAAGAACTGATTATCTAATGGTTTCCTCAATCTTTTTCTGAAAATTACAATCCGAGTATTGATAATGAGAAATCTGAGAACAAGATAAAGGGATACTTTCTACAGCTAATTACTACAATGGAATTGTTTTAATGTCAGCAAATATTAATTTCAAAACATGAAATGTCAGGCTCCTGATAATGTGTGAAAAGAGAAAATGTTTTTATATGTGTGATATGAGCGAGTGAGTGAGTGAGTGAGTGAGTTGGGTTTAACACCGCTTTTAACAGTATTCCAGTTATACCACGGCGTGTCAGCTTAATGTGGGAGGAAAGCCCGAAGTGATGCAGGTCTCAGACGTTTACCACTTCGTTGAAACCCACGAGCATGGGTATGGTTCTGACAAACCTAGAAACATATCTGGGCCGAACCATGATTCGAACCCACAATCATAGGTTTCTGGCATGGCCAAGGGACGCAACTCTGCACAGCGAATCGCGGCGCCTTAGACGACTTGGCCACCCGTGCCCCCATGTGTGATATGATGTTTTCAAGAATAGAATAAATGTTTCAAGCTTGATTACATAACTATTTGACTCTTCCCCAAATAATTTTACATTGGCAATGGTTCTGTTGAAACAAACTCTAAATTTTTAACTGTAAAATGTGTCTTGGTTCTTTGGTATAAAACAAATCAAGAGCAATAAAGTGATCTGCGATACCATATGCATTAATTTAATTTTTTACAATATCAAGGTTCTCGGCCGTCATACCGTTTCAGACGGCCATGTTTATCGCAATTACTTGCGCTATAACCAGGGCTGTAGCATCAGACAGAAAATGTAAATACTCAGATGATGGCTTGTTTTTAAGAGAAAGTTATCTTTTATGAGCGAATGAGAAATCTTACAGTTGTTCATGTGATTACAGAGAAAACTATGACTGTTCCTCAAGCGTCCAAAAACCCATAACACAGGGATACAATACAAGATCATTCAATATTTACAAAACAGTGCATTTCAAAGGAAGTAGAGCCAGACATAGACACGACAGCTCTACTTCCCTTTGGCTATACTGCAAGATTACATTAAGGTCATGTGATGGTCAAAACAGACTCAAAATACACCGATGCATGAATAAATGGTGGAGAAGGCAATCAATATGAGACTGTGAGAAACGATTTGCAGAATGAGCAGAAACAAATTATGCCAGATTGATACCGCATATCAAAACTTCACAATGATTCAAGCCTAAATGTGGGAACAAAGGTCCAAAATGACATTCTAAATATAGCTGCCATATTAAAATTGGAAGCAGATTCCAATTCAGTAAACAACTTCTGATATGACTTCATCTGACTTCATTATTCCAGAAGGCATGGGTGGCTCAGGTGTCTAAGCACTGCAATTCACTGTGCACAGTTGATTTCCTTGGACACTCCACAAACATAAGATTGTGAGTTTGAATCCTGGTTTGCCCCAATTATGTCCCTAGGTTTTTCAGCACCACACCTGTGCTCATGGGTTTCACTGATGTGGTAAACATCTGAGACCTGCATCACTCTGAGCATTCCTTCCACAGTAAACTGACACGATAGATAGACTGGATATATAACTGGAATACTGTTCAATGCAGCATTAAACGTAGCTCACTTACTGACTCATTACACCAAGGAGATGGTACAGTTATGATGACAATGTAAGGCAACTAACTACCGCTTTCCCTAACAACATCCAGTTCAGGTGAGCTAAGCTGCTGCACAAGTCATGAGTTTTCACTCTGGGAAGGGCAGCTACAGATTACTCAGTCGGACTGATCCTGGGACTCTGTTGTCATAATGGGTCATGTCAGACTGATCCTGGGACTCTGTTGTCATTATGGGTGATGTCAGACTGATCCCAGGACTCTGTTGTCATAATGGGTCATGTCAGACTGATCCTGGGACTATGTTGTCATAATGGGTCATGTCAGACTGATCCTGGGACTCTGTTGTCATAATGGGTCATGTCAGACTGATCCTGGGACTCTGTTGTCATAATGGGTCATGTCAGACTGATCCTGGGACTCTGTTGTCATAGGGTCATGTCAGACTGATCCTGGGACTCTGTTGTCATTATGGGTCATGTCAGACTGATCCTGGGACTCTGTTGTCATAATGGGTCATGTCAGACTGATCCTTGGACTCTGTTGTCATAGGGCCACGTCAGACTGATCCTGGGACTCTGTTGTCATTATGGGTCATGTCAGACTGTTCCTGGGACTCTGTTGTCATAATGGGTCATGTCAGACTGATCCTGGGACTCTGTTGTCATTATGGGTCATGTCAGACTGATCCTGGGACTCTGTTGTCATAGGGTCATGTCAGACTGATCCTGGGACTCTGTTGTCATAATGGGTCATGTCAGACTGATCCTGGGACTCTGTTGTCATAGGGCCACGTCAGACTGATCCTGGGACTCTGTTGTCATTATGGGTCATGTCAGACTGATCTTGGGACTCTGTTGTCATAATGGGTCATGTCAGACTGATCCTGGGACTCTGTTGTCAATGGGTCATGTCAGACTGATCCCGGGATTCTGTTGTCATAATGGGTCATGTCAGACTGATCCCGGGACTCTGTTGTCATAATGGGTCATGTCAGACTGATCCTGGGATGTCACAATGATAAGTATAATACCTACGTAAATACATCTAAGTTCACTTGAAAAAAACACCTGGAAGAATTAGGTTATTGCTATAAAAAACATGGGGGGGGTGAGTGAGTGAGTGAGTGAGTGAGTGAGTGAGTGAGTGAGTGAGTGAGTGATCGAGTGAGTGAGTGAGTGAGTGAGTGAGTGAGTGAGTGAGTGAGTGAGTTTTATACCGCTTTTAGTTATATTCCTGCAATATCGTGCAATATCGTGCGTGTGTGTGTGTGAGGGGGGGGGGGGGGGGGCATAAGAAATGTTCTTACACATATACACAATTTGGGAATGAGTAAACACACTGACAACAATGCTACCCCACAGCCCCTAAAAAACTAGATGGTCAAGAATCAACAACACATTGCAGCCTGGCGGCAGACTCAAGAAAGTTGACCAGGAAATGAACCTGTTCTCTGGTTTGTCACAGCTAACAAATCTTTCATATCCCTACCAAGATTCTCTGAAAGCACAGATCTTGTTTGCATGGATTAATCAATAGTTGTCATTAGTAGTTCTACACTAATTGGGATGCTTCCCAGTGGAAAGATGGCATACTCCGTGTAATGTGTACAAAAGCTCAATGGCCATATGCATCGTAAACCTAAACATAAACAATGAGTTTCCAAAGTAAACAGAAATGACACAAGGCCATAATGTACAACTGTCTTAATTTACTTCAAATAGAATTTTGTAGTGTGCCAGCCTTCCCTGTTGCCCAAGGTGGATGCACCAGAGGCAGGGGGTATCCTTGACCTTAAAAGAATCTCTTGGACACAGCTGACATCGGTCATCGGTCAAGTAGCAATGCATGGCGACGAGTGAATGAGTTACTGAATACTGTTTGATGTAGCAGTGAGTAATAATGCAGTGATATCGCAGCAGTCTGCGAATCAATTAATTCAACCTGGGACATGCGAACCAGAGGTTGACAATTTGAGAAACCATCCATGCCATCACAATGGAACAATGAGATGATATTCACAAGGCCACACACTGTTACTATCTGATCTTCACAGGGTCCTGGGGACCTATTTTGCTCACCATCACCACAAGGAAATAGGCGTTGTGTACAAGGAGAGAGATCCATGGTGATCCCTGGTAAGAATGTAGGACCGAGCAATCTGTGCTTGTTGTATGAAGCGGATCCATAACTAGCAGATCCTGCACAGCTAAGACCATGGTCTACTCATGTCCCCACTGAACAAGGCAAGCAATCACCATATGAGTAACATGGGATGAAATGAAGACTTACTGGAAGTCAACTTAAAGGGGAAGTGTACACGCAAAAATCACTTTCTTTTTTTTCTAAACAAAACGCAATTTTAGAATTAATTAGTATCTGTGTTTGAAAATATACACTCATTTTTTTCACAGGGAAAGTAGGAAGCTCACAATAGTGTGAAAATGATATGCCGTTATGAGGCCTTCGTTTTTCGAGCTAAACAGGCCTGAGTTATCCCCCTTAGATTATGACGTAATTGGTGCCAATTCAACTGGGTCCCTGTCTATTCTCAACGCAAAAGATATCAAGTACCAGTTTGCGGTAAAACAACATGGCCTACGACACACTCCGGCGCAGTGGTGACTCAGCATAACACTATGCTGGCTGGCATCTGAGACGCTAGAATCACACACCTAGACCTACACCACGTGAAGCGGCTCTAACAAAGCATGATGACGTCATAATGTTTATCAATTGGCACCAATGACGTCATATTGCAAGGGGCATAAGCCATGGTGTTTTTGTTGTGGAAATAGAACACTTGGTAAATGTGAAAAATATAAATCGTTTAAATGCGAAAAATATGTTAATTAATTGTGATATTTTTATATTTTTGTCTATGACACTTCTAGGTTAACACTTTTAATGTGGAAAAAGTACAAGAAAAATAGGTTAATTTCCGTGTGAACTTGCCCTTTAAATAAATATGCTATTTGTTGATGCTGTCATCCAAAATGGCTATGAGTGCTGGTAGCTGGAAGCGGAAATGTGGAGTAGTCTAATGGTAAGAGTGTTAGCTTACACTGAAGACACACGTTCAATCCCCACACCGATTCCTTGTGACTGAAGCTAGTCTTGGTGTTTTGTTTGTTTGTTGTTTAACACCGCACTCAGCAATATTCCAGCTATATGATTCGTAAATAATCGAGTCTGGACCAGACAATCCAGTCACTGACATTGTGAGCATCGATCTACGCAGTTGGGATACGATGACATGCACCACATCACCAAGCCTGACCACCTGATCCTGTTTAATTAAGTCTCCTGGTTCAACAAGCTGGGTTGCTGAAGACAGTGATCGACATTGTGAGCAACGATCTACGCAATTGGGATACGATGACATGCACCACATCAGCAAGCCTGACAACCTGATCCTGTTTAACTAAGTCTCCTGGTTCGACAAGCTGGGTTGCTGAAGACAGTGATCGATATTGTGAGCATCGATCCATGTGACAGGGTTTGATGACATGCTATCAGACAAGTTACAGAGCCTGAAATCCATCTGGTCATCTCTTACGACCAGCAAGGTCGCCACAGGCTGTATCAATAAGTATAACCATTACAATCAGTGAGTGAGTTGGGTTTAACGCCGCTTTTAACAGTATTCAAGTTATATCAGGGCGTGTCAGCTTCAGGTGGGAGGAAAGCCCGAAGTGATGCAGGTCTCAGATGCTTACCACTTCGGTGAAACCCACGAACAGGGGTATGGTGCTGACAAACCTAGAAACATAATTGGGGCGGACCGGGATTCAAACCCACAATCATAGGTTTCTAGCGTGCCCAATGGACGCAACTCTGCACTGCGAATCGCGGCGCCTTATACGACTGGGCCACCCAGGCCCCCTATAACCATTACAAACATAAGCATCGGTTGCTGCAGATCAATTCCAGCAGACAGATCTTTATGGATCCCAGTCTTGGTCCCCACCGGCTAATATTTGAATGCACTCAGTGTCCCTAGAAATCATCAACTTTTAAAGAGATAATGAAAATGATTTACATGAAAATGATGATGATCAATATCTACAAATTCAAGGCAAAAAGTTTATGAAAGTTTAAAAGTCCCCCAAATAGTGAAAATTAACTCTACACTTCAACCCTACAATCAATAAATTACACAAGCACCACCACAACACTCATCTGATATACACAAGCTGGTGTACCGGGGGTATAGATGGTAGGAATTACTGAGATTAATTACTGCAACATATGCAGGCTGATCCCTGAAGATGAAACCCACGCCAAACTAGGGCAATATTCATGACAAATCGTATTTCTGGTGTAATTGATAGGACTTCAGAAAAGGTTAACCCCTTACAAATATAACCTGAGATTGGACCCCTGACATCAATTGACCAGGACACAGTGTTGCTAAATGCCACCATTATCCAATATTCTGTCATGTCAGTGCAACTCCCACGTGTTTGGGGGTTACAAAGTTCCCGAGTGAGGAAGGAGAATGGCCACGGACTTAGCCATCAATGTATTTGACACGGCATGATCAATCACCCAACAGTTTACTTACACTCGGTGACGTAAATGAACCACGACTGAAACCACTTTGGGATATCCTTTAATTGTGCACCTTGGACAGAGCATCCCTGCCTGCAGAAGTACAGGAACAGTTACTGTCCATTATATAGCATCTGGGGGTGTTACTGATTTGAAAGTTTAGCATCAATACATGGTGTCAGAAGTACCATGATAAATCGATTTATAACAAACTCAGTTATTCTGTATTAGTATAGATATAAAATCCTATCTGGACTCCAATAAATCAACTTAATGCTCAATATGAACTGGGCTGATACATTAAATGTTTAAAATTAAATTTCTGCCTTCTTAATATCTTACTACACCATGAAAATCTTAAACGTTTCTATGGCAGTGAATTATTTATCTAGTATCGATATTCAATAATTTGTATCGATATAGTATCCACATTAAATATTTTTCAATATTGTGAATCATGTGTACAACGACATCCCCAACAGATGAGGATTTACCAGGTCAGTTGTTCATGCTGAAGGACCACTGTTTCTTAAATGTTTAAAATTAAATTTCTGCCTTCTTAATATCTTACTACACCATGAAAATCTTAAACGTTTCTATGGCAGTGAATTATTTATCTAGTATCGATATTCAATAATTTGTATCGATATAGTATCAACATTAAATATTTTTCAATATTGGGAATCATGTGTACAATGACATTCCCAACAGATGAGGATTTACCAGGTCAGTTGTTCATGCTGAAGGACCACTGTTTCTTCTACAAAAGCAAGGAATCAAGTCTTCAAATAGATACATTACAAATTGATTTTTTAAAAGAAAATTTAAAAAAATAATCATAATAACATTAAATAGTGTTAGGAAAACATCCCCTGACCTAATCATTGAATAGGTTTGAATGCAACATATTGAGAAGGAATATGTCTTATCACGGAAGTCAATTAAGACACCGTTACAGATTTCAATATACACATAACAATAGTATAGAAAACTGAAAACATAAATGTAATAAAGCCTCTTTTGGTGTTATGGTGGACAATTTAAACAGTTACTTTCAATATCAATCAACTTTGAAGGTTTCTATGACAATTGTTTTGAACAATTTAACAGATTTCTTAAGAATTTTGTAAGGGTATTTTAGCTTTTATTTATGACTTCAATTTGTTAATCATAAGGCCTGCATATTTATTTTTTATCATATTCCAGATTTGTGTAAATCAGGGTCTAAGGTCAATTAAACACATTAATTAAAAGAAAGACATGTATAATGAAACACCGCCAACATCTTCTTGTACTAATTCTTGATGTCTAACTTAATTACACACATACATGTGCTCCGACATTGCACAGGGGACACACAGAGCTGGAATATGTAAAAGGCTAATCACTGTATCGATGTCTCTCTTTTACTGATTGACCATCCTCCAAGTGTCTGGAGCAACTCATCAATTCATGAGATCAAGTTTCCCACCATTAATCAAACATTTGTGTCCTCAAAGATTGCAGACTAATGGCCCTGAGACATGCCTTGAGTGAATTTGTTTCCCTGGACTTGGATGGACAACATGCATCTATACAGTGTCGTACTACACTTCGACAAGGGTGTGACGCATGTCTTGACTCCCACAACTGGAGTTTGAAAATAACCCAAATGTTTACGAGGTCACTAGGCTCAGTGCCATGACTGAGAGTCTTGCAGTTAATGGTTATACAATGTCTCTGTTTCACATAGGACCCTAATCAAAACATTGAGACCTACACACAAAACTGATGACCTGTGAAGATCCAGGTTAGAATAGGTCCTCAGCAACCCATGCTTGTCATAAAAGGCGATTATGCTTGTAGTAAGAGGCGACTAACGGGATTGGTCAGTCAGGCTCGCTGATTTGGTTGTTGCATGTCATCGTATCCCAATTGCTTGGATCATTGCTTATGATGTCTATCCCTGGATTGTTTAGTCCTGACTTGATTATTTACAGACTGCTTAGTGTGGCGTTAAACAACAAACAAACAAACAAAAGCAAAATTGATGTCTACAGCACAGCAACACCCACCCACCCCACCACGCCCCCTTTCCCCCTTTAAAGGTATGCATAACTGGAAACTGATGTCAACAGTCCCCTTCTAAAGGTATGCATGAATGGCAATTGATGTCGTCCATCAAGCTTAATGGTTATGCATAACTGGAAACTGATGTCAACAGTCCCCTTCTAAAGGTATGCATGAATGGCAATTGATGTCGTCCATCAAGCTTAATGGTTATGCATGAATGGAAACTGATGTCAACAGTCCCCTTCTAAAGGTATGCATGAATGGCAATTGATGTCTCCCATCAAGCTTAATGGTTATGCATGAATGGAAATTGATATCCAACAGCAGCCCGTTTAATGTAGTCATGACTGGAAATTGATGCCCGCAGGCCCTCCTTAAGTTATGCATGAATAGAAACTGATGTCAACAGTCCCATTCTCTAGGTATGCATGAATGGAACTTGTCTACAGCCTTCCTATAGAGGTATCCATGAATCAAAATTGATGTCTACCCTCCTACACACCCTATCCTGGAATTTCTGAAAAACTTGTTCATGTTTTCAAATACTCATTCAGACCAAATGGATAATGAACACAGACTTATCTGAGTCTTAAAATGATTATAGAGCACACCACCTTGACAACAATCAGATTATAACAGTGAATTTTAGAACCATTCAACTTTAAATGTTCATGAATTCTACTTTTAGAATATCAATAATGTGCTATTCTGAAATGCCATTTAGGCTGAAATATGTTCTTATTTGGGACTTGAACATTAGTTGTTCACATTTATCATTAAAATATAAAGATAAATGTCATAAATTTCAAAAACAAAACAAGAAATTTAAGATAAGCTTTGAAAGTTCTTGTAAGCACATCCTCGCTTTGGCTATGAAATGTGGCCACAGATCATCATCAAGCATAACCAGGTTCTAGATGCTGGTCTGATCATCAAGTAGCACAACCAGGTTCTAGATGCCGGTCAGATCATCATCAAGCATAACCAGGTTCTAGATGCAGATCTGATCATCAAGAAGTATAACCAGGTTCTAGATGCCGGTCTGATCATCATCAACCATAACCAGGTTCTAGATGCCGGTCTGATCATCAAGTAGCACAACCAGGTTCTAGATGCCGGTCAGATCATCATCAAGCATAACCAGGTTCTAGATGCCGGTCTGATCATCAAGTAGCATAACCAGGTTCTAGATGCCGGTCAGATCATCATCAAGCATAACCAGGTTCTAGATGCCGGTCAGATCATCATCAAGCACAACCAGGTTCTAGATGCCGGTCTGATCATCAAGTAGCATAACCAGGTTCTAGATGCCGGTCAGATCATCATCAAGCATAACCAGGTTCTAGATGCCGGTCAGATCATCATCAAGCATAACCAGGTTCTAGATGCTGGTCTGATCATCAAGTAGCATAACCAGGTTCTAGATGCCGGTCAGATCATCATCAAGCATAACCAGGTTCTAGATGCCGGTCTGATCATCATCAAGAATAACCAGGTTCTAGATGCCGGTCTGATCATCATCAAGCACAACCAGGTTCTAGATGCCAGTCTGATCATCAAGTAGCACAACCAGGTTCTAGATGCCGGTCTGATCATCATCAAGAATAACCAGGTTCTAGATGCCGGTCTGATCATCATCAAGAATAACCAGGTTCTAGATGCCGGTCTGATCATCATCAAGCACAACCAGGTTCTAGATGCTGGTCTGATCATCATCAAGCACGATCAGGTTCTAGATGCAGATCTGATCATCATCAAGCATAATCAGGTTCTAGATGCTGATCTGATCATCAAGTAGCATAACCAGGTTCTAGATGCCGGTCAGATCATCATCAAGCATAACCAGGTTCTAGATGCCGGTCTGATCATCATCAACCATAACCAGGTTCTAGATGCCGGTCTGATCATCATCAACCATAACCAGGTTCTAGATGCCGGTCTGATCATCAAGTAGCACAACCAGGTTCTAGATGCCGGTCAGATCATCATCAAGCATAACCAGGTTCTAGATGCCGGTCTGATCATCAAGTAGCATAACCAGGTTCTAGATGCCGGTCAGATCATCATCAAGCATAACCAGGTTCTAGATGCCGGTCAGATCATCATCAAGCACAACCAGGTTCTAGATGCCGGTCTGATCATCAAGTAGCATAACCAGGTTCTAGATGCCGGTCAGATCATCATCAAGCATAACCAGGTTCTAGATGCCGGTCAGATCATCATCAAGCATAACCAGGTTCTAGATGCTGGTCTGATCATCAAGTAGCATAACCAGGTTCTAGATGCCGGTCAGATCATCATCAAGCATAACCAGGTTCTAGATGCCGGTCTGATCATCATCAAGAATAACCAGGTTCTAGATGCCGGTCTGATCATCATCAAGCACAACCAGGTTCTAGATGCCAGTCTGATCATCAAGTAGCACAACCAGGTTCTAGATGCCGGTCTGATCATCATCAAGAATAACCAGGTTCTAGATGCCGGTCTGATCATCATCAAGAATAACCAGGTTCTAGATGCCGGTCTGATCATCATCAAGCACAACCAGGTTCTAGATGCTGGTCTGATCATCATCAAGCACGATCAGGTTCTAGATGCAGATCTGATCATCATCAAGCATAATCAGGTTCTAGATGCTGATCTGATCATCAAGTAGCATAACCAGGTTCTAGATGCCGGTCAGATCATCATCAAGCATAATCAGGTTCTAGATGCCGGTCAGATCATCATCAAGCACGATCAGGTTCTAGATGCAGATCTGATCATCATCAAGCATAATCAGGTTCTAGATGCTGGTCTGATCATCAAGTAGCACAACCAGGTTCTAGATTCTGATCTGATCGTCAAGAAGCATCACTTTACTGCCTCCTTTCGTCTGATGTCATAGTAATTCACCAAATTCTCAATTTGTACCAATATTGGCGTGTCAAGTCTAATGTAAGAAACCATAAGGTACTTCACTCGACAGACGCAACCCACAAGGCGATCAATAGGACCAAGAATGAAATTCCCATCCTTTACCTGTCATAACACAAACCTAAACTGCCAATCACAGGTTTCAAGGATCTAATTAACTCCCAATGTACCATGAATCTATTCATGACATTCAGAAATCCAATGTATTTGTCTGCATTGCTGACAGCTAGGACATGTGAATTTCATAAAGAATTAGATTGAAAGTCTGCTAAATGGCATAAGTTTTGGCGATCAGCTTTAACCTGCTCTCATCATCACTGACATGTCTTATCACAAATAAGAGTCTTGTTATATTGAATCCATAAAACTGCATCACATATTCAGTTTTTCTGTCCTCTTGGAATTTTGGAGCATTATACTACTCTGTATGACAAATCTGCATGACTGTAAAAAAATCCTTTCCTCTTTATATCTAAATATCTAATGTATTTTTGAAAATACTGAGATAATTAGTTCAACTTGAATGCCATCAATCAAACTAGTCTCATCAGAGTAAATATTTTTTCAATATGGTTAAGGTATTTTTCCAAGCAAAAAATACCTTTCACACTGATTATTCATGATACATGTATTTTCAAATCAGATAATCATTTAGCTCAGTGAGCTCTATGGGAATTTAAATTATTCAAACATCAAACAAGCATAAAATACAGCTTTTGACAACTGTTTGACCAACGTTTTAATCTTACATGATGACAGTCATCATTCTTATATTTCCATTTTGAGATTGAGAAAACATTGATTTATCCAAATTTAAACCAAAATTCTCATAAATAAAAGGCTGTTAAAATGGTTGTCTGACATTTCTGGATATATTTTCTACTAATGAGTAAATCCCATCAACCTGCATGGTAACCTTTGTCGTTTCCCACCAGTAATGTAATCTCGTATCAGGCAACTATTTCCCAGACATGATCACAAATTGATCTGACATTCATAAACTAACTTCCCTGTACAGCTTCCTCTCAGACAAGTCTTGTAATTAACACCCCTCATCACGTCTTATACAATGGTATGACGCCTGACATTCATTGCAACACAAACACTCATTGCAACATCAACACACACTGATGAGACGCTAAAACTTCTTCCCATCTTACAACGTAAATGATAACTTGTCTGAACCAACCGAAATGTCACTCATGAAAATAGAACATGACATACCTTGTTTGACCAAGACAATGAAACAGAGGACATGGATGTTATATTGAAATCAGTGATGTCACCGGAAGCAATGATTCGATGTCCATAGTCGGATCTGGCACAGTAATTACTTGAACAGACAATGATCACAGTAAGAAGTCTTAACTTGGGTGCCAAAGAGCCATCATTCCTATGATTACGATTTCCAAATCTCGTCACAAGGTTTACTGGTTAAGGTAGCTATATCTCTGTGCTGCCCCTTAAAAAACGATTTGATACTGACTTGGGGCAACTCAGAGCAACGGGCTGTTCCATAGTGTTATCCTAATAGATCCCCGGTTCGGGACATACCGCACTAACAGCCCTGCCATAAGGTACATGAATCAGAATCCCACAAAAACTGCAACGCGATTTGCATTATGAAACCCTTGCCTCCAAATATATGGAGTTATATTTCAGATATGGCAACTTTCTATGTACTAGTCGGGTTGGAATCATTAAGAGAGTACAGAATTTGGGTCGTCATTGCTAGATAAAAAATCTTTACCGGCTGGTTTCCAACTCAATAAGTCGATATATTGTTGCACAATCTAAAACATAAATTCTTGTATTTGACGGCCAGTGTTTAAGGAAGTGAATCATTTTGCATTTGTTGTTAGATCACGACGCATGCACTTTAGTCAAGCATATTAAGTGCGATGCAGATTTAGATCGTGGATCTGTTTGGAAAACACAATGGGACAGTCCGTAGTTCTGTGTAGGCACAAGTCAACATCAAAATCGTACGTGAGTGAGTGAGTGAGTGAGCATGGTTTTACGCCACTTTTAGCAATATTTCAGCAATATCACGGCCGGGGACACCAGAAATGGGTTTCACACATTGTACCCATGTTGGGAATCGAACCCGGGTAGGTTCAAATATATCATATAATTTAAGAAATTCAGACAATATTGGGATTCCATATACTAGATTAAAACACTCAACGTGTTCTTTTATTCCATCAACTGTAAGGTTATGGAACACTATTCCTGCAGCAGGTAGAAATTGTACATCTACATCCCAATTCAAGACATACATACAAAAAGAGCAAGTCATTGCACCTCCATATTTTTCCTATGGTGTTAGAAAGTTGAATATTTATCATACTCGATTAAGATACATGAAAAGCCAGTTAAATTATGATTTATACAGAATAGAGGTAAAATGTGATCCAATATGTCAATGTGGTGATCCATGTGAAAACGCATATCATTATTTATTAAAGTGTCCATTGTACGTCCACCAAAGAAAAACTATGTTAATAATAATTCGGGACATTTTACAGAACGCCGTGAACAAAAATGCTAAATTAGATTTAAATTTGATGTTAAACGGAAATGAATGTTTGTCCATTATCGAAAATCAACACATCTTTAAAGCAGTGCAAATGTTTATAAGTCATACAAAGAGATTTGGGTAACACTTTAATGTACATATACTAGTCTCTCTTTTGTACATTTCTTGTTATCTTTAAACTCATCTTCTTTTCTGTTTTCCTTGTATATGATTTACTGTACAAGCTTTGTAAATACCATGGAGAGGGAGTCCTAAGTTGGATAACTTGTTCCCAATCCATTTCAATCTGAATAAAATATGTTTAAATCAATCGAACCCGGGTCTTCGGCGTGACGAGCGAACGCTTTAACCACTAGGCTACCCGACCGCCCCCGTTTATATGGGAAGCACAGACACATCAGTCATGTGTTTACTACGTCCAATAACTACAATCACAAAAATCACTGCGTAGGTGACTTGTTTCTGCTGCAAAAAATCAGTCGACCATTAGTAAAAATACTGGTTCTCATTAACAAACGAACATGAACCAATCGGAATAATTATGGGCAATGGAATGTTTCAATTGATAATCGAAACTGGTATTCTCTGGCGTTGGTGTTTTATATTAGAAAGAATAATACCTAATATATACTGACACACAATGAAAATACATCAACAACTTGAAGAAAACGATTGCAGCAGTAAATATTTACTCGCATGACAAGAATGATGACAGTGTGACAAAATGACTAATGAATCAACAACATTGTTTCAGTAGGTCTTCAAAAGTGTATACTGACAGATCAGATTATGTTTTGTATTGATAAATCACCATTCTGTAAGTACAGTAGCACATGGTCCTCACAAAACATGGATACGACAATTACTGTCCATTAAAACGAGCTATTTCAAAAGTGTGGACTGCTACCGGTATACTAAATATTTTCATAGCAATTGACATGAGTAAACAAATTCTGAATTACGAATTACCCGGTACACAGAACCAAAAATACTAGTTTCCAAAACCTTGCAAAGGTAAGTCAAATCATTTAGGACAACAAACAAACACTAACTGTTCGATTGATACATGTCATAAAATTTGAGCTAGAAGACAAAGTGTTCTTTGAACGATTTGAATCAAACATGCTTACTAAGAACTGTCATTTTTCCCAAGCCTAGTCCACCATTTTTAGATGTGACAGTGAGGTTATTGCAGATACCAAGACCAGTAACTCTGGGCATGGAAGAACCTCTTCCATGTCAAACATACATGGGCCGTTCTGAGACTCAACTAGAAGGATTTAATTGTGAAATCTTTTGTGGACATTACATAATGTCAAAGAGGTATATCCACCAATACTTTTGTCAATTGTTTTGCTGTGGCAAGTCAGAAAAATAAGCAGGTGTATCGGGACTTTTGAAAACTGACAAACTTGAGGAACGTGCTGTGATCACGAACAATTATGCAAATCCTACGTTAGGCTTAGAACTCATAAGTCAACCCTCGTAACATCCCACAATTCACACCAAAGGTCATACATCTTCGGAAGAAGAAATACTTAGTGGCTGGCCACAGATCAGACCTTACTGTAATTTGTCAACTACGCTGTTGATTAGAGAACACATTAGAAAAGTCCCATCAGAAGTGTCTAGACCGATTGAGCAGCCATGTCACATGCTTAAGTGTTTAAAACTGCTACAAGACTTCTCAAGTGCCGCTGTCCTTCATGTCAGAGGGGAAGCATTGGAAAGTTAAACAAAGCTTGCAGACCTGATTAATGGTAATGTCACATCAAGGCCTCTAAAGTGCTCTGCAAATTCCTGTCAGGTTTGTAGTTAATGGTTCATGTAGAAGTTTCAATGACAGGTTGTCTATGTCAGTTGTCACCTTAAAAATGACAATTGATGTTCCTTCAATCAAAGCTGGTGCGCAAGAAAACACTTGGGTCTTGTTACTCATTATTATATATCGGCAAAATACTTAAAATCAGATTACAAGCCAAACAAGTCATTATAACATTAAATCTGTGAAAATTCAAATTCCAGGTATTGTAAATCCTACTTTGTATGTTAGAGTGAGTGAGTATGGTTTAACGCCGCTTTTAGCAATATTCCAGCAATATCACGGCGGGGGACATCAGAAATGGGCTTCACACATTGTACCCATGTCGGGAATTGAACCCGGGTCTTCGGCGTGACAAGCGAACGCTTTAACCACTAGGCTACCCGACCGCCCCCTTTGTATGTTAGAGCCATTGGCTATTGGGGCTATTTTCACTTTTTCAATTGTATTGCAATAGTACCCAACACACTACTGCAATTGTATTGCAATAGTTATCACTGAAACTTTGAGGCCTGATTTAAGAAATACATGATGAGTGAGAGTTGTTTATCATACAATATAACACTGCAGGGAAAATAGACCTTGAGGTGAGCAGGTGGGTCAAGTTGGGGATTTCCCACATATTCTCACAATCCTCACGTCAATCATGAGGGCCCCGTTCCACAAAGCGATCTTAGCACTAAGGTGATCGTAAGTCCCATACTTTAACATAGGTTTACGATCATCGTAGCACTAAGATCGCTTTGAGGAACGGGGCCCTGTACATTTTCTCCTAATACCAATTGTCATATCTCTCTCACTTTTGGATGTGATCATTCGGCCACTGTGTATATCTGCGTACTCCAGTTACATCTATGGGGAACAACTTACGAGACACTTCGCTCTAAAAAATAATGTCGTCTAATATATGACATTTCCAGAAATGATGTCATGATAGATCAATGTTTGATCATGAAATAATTTTTTAATTTGATGTTTACACGATATACGGCTTTTCCATTGGACGAGAGGTCGGTCACATGACCGCGAAATTGACGTTCATAAGTGTATGAATGACACAATTTGACGTTCATACGTTCTTCACGAGACCGTGTTCTTGAAAGGACGTAAACACTGACGGACTACTTCCACATTCCTGGGGAAACCCCTGGGAATTCCCTAGCACGAAAACATACATAAGCATTATTTCTGATCATTTAGAACCTTTAATCTTGGTCTCAGCATTTCAGTATACATTGAGAAACGTAATAGAGCTTGACTGCATGATTGTTCACGAATTTCCTCGCCACGATCTGTTTCTAGGCTGACAGTGACTGTCTCCAGCAATCTACAAATTTACCTTGGGGTCTGTTTGACGCATCTTTAATCACCTTTCAATAATTGGTCAGTTGATCAATGATGACTAACACATGTAACCGCCACAGGTTCATTAACAACTTCGGAAATCCTCCTGTCACGTTTAACGTGTCGGCCATTTTGACGTCTTGTACTTGATGTAAATGTATTACGACGCGCTGTCATTGTGACTGACTTACTGAGGTAGTTCCGACGTTCATACAGTTTGGCCCTCACTCTATGAAGGTTCATACTCCAATGAACTCACACAAAGTTAAGGTCAATTCTTAAATAAACCATGCTTCGTTCATCATTGTTCTTTGTGATTTATCGTGTAGCTATCTTATATGAATATATAAATCAATGTATTAGATATGAAAAAATATATTGCCAACAATGTCAAAGTCAGCTATTTTGCTGTTTCTACTTAAACCAAAGGGACGTTACTCTAATCTAAAGTTGTAATCCTTGCTAATCAAAACACAGCTGGTTTGAATTCAACTGTAAAAACTGAGTTTATTTAAGAATAATGTCTGTTTTATTTATAACTAACTGAGACCATTGAAGCTACCACTTTGTTACGCATCCCATTGACAATACTATGGGCATTTTTAAATTCTTATCAATACAGTACAATCGCAGGGGAAACAATTGCAATACATCAAATACAGTTCGATGTGTGTTTACATTCCTCCATAATTGGCACTGTTTAAATAGTAATGTTACGGCTAAAATAAGTTCATGAAAGCTGGGCACACTTAGATATCATAGTTTGGAACTACAATACCTCGTTACAATGTGATACCACACATAACCATGACAAACACATGGAAACACCTGGATGAGGAAGTGAACAGGCCTAATGCACAGTACAATTAATTCACAAACTATATATGGGTATTCAGAAAAATGGTGTTATCAATCTAAATGAAAAGGAAGCTGCTGATTATCTTGCCTTGGTTTTATTTGTTTTGTTTGGTTATTTATTTGATGTTTAACGCCTGACTCAGGAATATTCAAGCTATATGACAGCGGTCAATAAATAATCGAGTCTGGAACAGACAATCCAGTGATTGACATCATGAGAATCGAACTGCCCAGTTGGGATACACTGACACGCATCAACCAAGTCAGGGAGCCTGACCACCTGATCCCGTTAGTTGCCTCTTTCTGAAGACCTATTTTAACCCGGGTATTTAGTGGTATATGCCTTGGTGAAATGACATTCCCCGACTTCAATGATGGATCAAGGTATAATTATAGTTGGCACAATATAGTACCAAAAGACACACCTTAACATCTTCAAGAGTGCCCCTTGGCAGACTTGAAAAAAATAGGTTTCTGTCTGTGAACCCTAATAGATGATTAATAATTATATACAATATATTACAATCACTAAAATATATCTGTCAATAGTAAATAAATATACTCACCACACATGATGCAAAGGGTGAAAGTCTTTCAATTATCTTATCTGAAAATGAAAACCAGGTCTCATGAATCTTTGATAGACATGAGATGTCTTGAGATACAAAATGTCAACACCAGAGAATAACTACCGTATTCGATGAATTAATTGCCCAGGGCGCTTTCAAAATTAGAAATAGGGGGCTCTTATCAGAATATTATTTTGGTGGAAAAAAAACAGAGTTGAAAGATAAATTTCGTGGTTTATGGTGACAGCCTGAAATGTTTATGTACGACAGATATATTTTTCCAGAATTTAATTGCTCATAACTAAAGGTGCATATAACACACGAGTGTGCATATACACGAATAAATAAGTCTTGTGTACATTGATCAATTGGAAGGGGTGCTAATTAGGATTGTTTACTAGCCAATATATCAGCAAATATCGCCGTGGGCGCTTATTAGAGCGGGGCGCTTATTACGTCGAATACGGTAGTCTCGATTATCCAACGAAACGATTCCATTGGGCATTAAAAGCCTGTTTGAGAAAAGGGTAAGCATGTCCTGCCCTACCAGTAGCACCCTCCACTTACAAAATTTGCATTAAAAATAACAATCTTGGAAGGAAGATCCAGAGACAACTACAATGGATATTCCTTAACCTTTGTGGCTGAGGAATACATCTGGTGTGTCTTTGACAACAAAATGTTGATCAGATATTTGACATCGTCAGTCTTCACTTCCATGTGTACATCCTCTGAACTTGTCTATGAATAGCCTGATTAACAGCAAAAACAATGCCACTGCTGCCTGAATGTGTGGTAATGAGAAGTCAAGGTGATGTTTGATTGGGGTTCACGGTTGTCATTTGTGTTTCGAGTTGATTAGGCAACAAACAAACAGTTAACTTTTTAAGCAAACTGTGAGAGGCAGGTACTACCGACAGGGCGGGACATGCTCACACTTTTAGCGAACAAAAGAATTTCATGTTAATGATGATGTTGTTGAGAAAACATAATAAAAAACAAAACAAACATTGTTTCGGTTCATGTAACATGAACATTTAGCATAAACGCCACATGCTTCGCGGAAAATCAGATCGTGACATCCATTTCATGTGCAGAAAATGAATGCTGACACGTGATGCATTGCAATCGGTAGTGCAGGCTTTTCGTTCGTTGGAGCAAGACACACTTTACGGTCATTAACCAATATTCGTGGTCTTTATAGGAACTGGTTGTCATTGGACCAATATTCTTGGTCTTGGTATAAACTAGATGGGACAATATTCGTGGCCCTTAGAAACATAAAGTGTGTACTTGCTCCTATAGTCAATTATTCATTCCTGCATTCGTGGTCATGGACCTTGCATAGTTTCTTTATTTTTTCATTATGTCATAAAAAGAGAATAACGTTTAGTTCCCCACATGTCATAAAAAGAGAATCATGTTTAGTTCTCCACATGTCATAAAAAGAGAATCATGTTTAGTTCTCCACATGTCATAGGAAGAGAATAATGTTTAGTTCCCCATTAATTGAATAATTTCCAGTGGAGTAGAAAAGACGAAAGGTAGACACTTGAACGTCGCCTTCCAGTGTGCAACAGATAAAGTTACGTTACAGAAAGGAGAATGGAGACAGGTGAAATAACTCGAAGTAGTTCTCACTGAATATCATAATTTTTGCCTTGTGCTGTTTGGCTGGTTAGTACCAGTTTGCGTGAGAGTCCAAGTTTATATTTTCCTGTGTTTAACACAAACATTTTGCAGAATATACAGCTCTGTAGAAGGGGGTGCATGTAATACAGACATCAAGTTTTCCCTTTCTTTCCAAAGTGAAACATTACGTTTAGAACATTTGCGTGAGGTTGATCATGATAGAAGAGATTGCCCCCATCTCCCATGTGACTGACACACACTAACTTTTTTTAAATATGAACAAAGGCATCAGTCTGACAAAGTCCAATTCTGTGTTTCTCAGAGTGAGGGTGTCAATATACTTTTTTGTAGATCAGTGGGGGAGGGGCATGACCATCCTCATGTTCCATGGCCAAAAGCAAGGGGATGTCATATGAACGCATCGTCAACAGTTATTAAGATGATGTCATCCATTGTTCATGATGTCACAAACACTTTCATGTAATATCGTGCCAATACGACTCACTGAGCTGATGTTGCACATCAAGATCACAAATCACATTTTTCTAAATTTCTAGAAAAAAACCACCATGGGTAAAAGTAATAAGCATAACCAACTCAAATTGCTGAAAGTCTCTCTCCAAGGCATGGGACTTATACAATTAATTCACTTGGGGCACATAGTCCACAGTTCCTCATTGCCAGAAGTTTACTCTCTAATTCGACAATCTCAGTTAATAAATTACGAGCAACATTAGTACTTCAGTCCATGGTTACTCCAGTCCCTGGTTACTTCAGTCCATGGTAACTTCAGTGCCTGGTTACTTCAGTCCCTGGTTACTTCAGTCCCTGGTTACTTCAGTGCCTGGTTACTTCAGTCCCTGGTAACTTCAGTCCGTGGTAACTTCAGTGCCTGGTAACTTCAGTGCCTGGTTACTTCAGTCCCTGGTAACTTCAGTGCCTGGTTACTTCAGTCCCTGGTTACTTCAGTCCCTGGTTAGTTCAGTCCCTGGTAACTTCAGTCCCTGGTAACTTCAGTGCCTGGTAACTTCAGTGCCTGGTTACTTTAGTCCCTGGTAACTTCAGTCCCTGGTAACTTCAGTCCCTGGTTACTTCAGTCCCTGGTAACTTTAGTGCCTGGTTACTTCAGTCCCTGGTATCTTCAGTGCCTGGTAACTTCAGTCCATGGTAATTTCAGTGCCTGGTAACTTCAGTCCCTGGTAACTTCAGTGCCTGGTAACTTCAGTCCATGGTAATTTCAGTGCCTGGTAACTTCAGTCCCTGGTAACTTCAGTCCCTGGTTACTTCAGTCCCTGGTAACTTCAGTCCCTGGTAACTTCAGTGCCTGGTAACTTCAGTCCCTGGTTACTTCAGTCCCTGGTAACTTCAGTCCCTGGTAACTTCAGTGCCTGGTAACTTCAGTCCACGGTAACTTCAGTACATGGTAACTTTAGGTGTTTTGAAACAATTGAGTTTGGTTCTTTTCTGAGATTGAAAAACTTTAGCAAATCTCTGGAGTTTTTGAGAATCCACATGATATTAATTCCTCTTGTCTCATATACTTTCCGTGTATATAAAGAAAGAAGTCCTTCCTTGAATGTATTATGCTTTATGGTTAATCTTTGAGACAGAGATTTGGTGGTACATGTGCTGAACCCAGCAATATACCTCTTTGTAAGGATTTTTATGGAGCCTTCGATTCCAGGACAAAATAAGAATGCATGTGTCTTTTGGTTTTAGAGTCAAGTCAAAAGTAGAAAGTACTGAGTAAGGATAATAATTTATTGATGAACAACTTCTTTATTACAATTTGTTGTTCATCCATAAATTCTTATCCTTACTTAGTACTCCAACTTCTTAATGCCTATCAAAGAAGTTAGATAGTACTGGTGCTTGGTTTTGGCAGATTTCTTCCTAAGCTAACATACTGACCTTATATGTGGCATTATTTCATATGTCACTATATACACCAAGTTTAGTGATGCATCTTTAGTGCCACTTTGACATTAACCTTTTTCTTTCAGAACTATGGACATCAAAGCAATTGATTAGTCATGTGTGTCACTTAACAAGGGGACCCTTTAAGCTTCAAGCACTCACTTCAAAAGGAACCATGATATAATGTGTGAATCATGTCTGAGGACGTACAAATCTAAATATGGCCTATCAAAAGAATTCACTGTCATAAGTACCGTATTTGACGTAATAAGCGCCCACGGCGATATTTGCTAATATATTGGCTAGTGAACAATCCCAATTAGCACCCCTACCGATTGATCAAGGTACACAATACCTATTTTTTCATGTATAATACCCACTCGTGTGTAATATGCACCTTCAATTATGGGAAATTAATTAAATTCTGGAAAAATATATCTGTCGTATATAAACATTTCAGGCTGTCAGCATAAACCATGAAACTTATCTTTTATCTGTTTTTTTCACCCAAACAATATTCTAATAAGAGTCCCCTATTTCTAATTTTGAGAGCGCCCTGGGCGCTTATTACGGTGAATAGGGTAATAGCAATGAAAAATGGCTTCCATCATTCCTAGAAGGATAAATATCCTCAACATGGACTCATTTTTGTTTTATCGTCAATTTGAAAGGTCAAATGACATCAAAAGTAAAGTCAAAATATCAAACTCTAGTGTTGAATATAAATACCGGGGTACTATAACGTTAATATGATATATGTTAGATTTAGTTCAAATTTATAAATAAAAGAGCCAAAGACTTGTGAAAATCATGTGCTCGAGTGAAATCACATTTTTATTGTCCGGTGAGAAAATGGTAGTTGTTACCTATTAACTTCTAGTTTGGTGTGAACAGTGCTTAACCCTTGTGAAGAAACTATTTCACTAATCAATAGTTGATGTGCATGCTCCATCTTGATTGATAGTAATGACAGAATGATGTTACAATGGATACATAAGATCACTTCAGAGAATGTCACTCAGCCCCTCTACCCATTGGCCAACATCTACATTCATACAGAGTATTTTTGCGAAACCGAATTTAGAATCAATACAATTTTATGTACATGTTTAGATTTTAAAACATAATATAATTTTATAATTTTAAAATTTATTTGACTTCTGACTTGTGCAGATTTTGAATCAGTGCCAGTGATGACATGGAACAAGACGTACTTAGGACATGCCCTTCCCCCACTGATCTACAAAAATGTACATCGGCACCCTCAGTCTAAGAAACACACAGAATTGGAGTTCATCAAACTGATGCCTTTGTTCATACTTCTAAAAGGTTAATATGTGTGTCAGTCACATTGGGGATGGGGGCATTCTCTTCGAACATCAACAACAACACGCAAATGTTCTAAACGTAATGTGTCACTTTGGAAAGAAAGGGAAAGCTTGATGTGTGTATCACATGCACCCCCTTCTACAGAGCTGTATATTCCGCAAAATGTTTGTGTTATACACAGGAAAATATGGACTTCGACTGTTGCGCAAACTTTTTGGGTGTAATAAAAATTCTTGCAGATTGGTCTAAAAGGGGCATTTATTGGAATAAGGGCCAAATACAGTAATAGTGCTGGCTTCATCCTGAAACCACACTCAGTCACTAACTTGATTTTATTTTTGGGTTATTTATTGCATGGCTTGCTTGTAAACTTAACATGATTCTGTTGAAATGATAAATTGGTATTGATGTTATTTTTCCTGACATAACATAGCCATGTCTGTGATAACTGAATACACAAAATATAAAAAGTCAATGCTAGTGAATAATCAGTTTCAATTATCTGCCGGAACAGATTCCATTGGGCGTAAGAGCACACAGCGGGGACAATTACATAAATGGATCACTGAAAATCAGTGATAAAAAAAAACAGACAAAAGTTCCAGATGCACATGCTTGCAATTATTTCCAATGCAATTGCTTCAAGATGTTATTGAATTCGGCATTGAAAACAAGAATAAGAATAAGGTGTCTTTTTTTCATTCCATTATCAGCTCTGGTTCACTGACTACCCAACAAATCCTCCCAAATCTGTATCGTGAGCTAGGCCACAAAACAAACTTGGGAAATGTTCCTGGATTTTACAAAACATTCTTTTTGTCATCATCACTTGTGATTGCGTTCAATAAAATGCCTCACTTGCTTTATCAAATCTCCAAACCTCAATGGAATAATCAGCAAGGTTTATCAAGAATAATTAGTATTTGATATAATCTAAGAGACGCATTTGAGAAAGATTCCCGTGTTGATTGTTTCTTTTATGTGTTGTTTAACATAGCACTCAGCAATAATCCTGCTATATGGTGAAGGTCTGTCAACAACCAAGTCTGGACCTGACAAACCAATAATTGATGTGAGCATTGTACTGAACCTCATCCAATTAGTCACTTTGTATGACAAGCATAGGTTGTTTTAACCTCTTCTATCTCATATTCACTACAAGAGATCTAGTGAAGCATGGTTAATATGTGAAGATATTGTGAGGAGAAAAAGGTGCTACCTGCACCGGCACTTTACTTCAAGAAGCTGCCAGCATTGGTTTCGTCAAACTTAAATTGAATTTGAGATGAGGTGAGGTGAGGTGAAATGGGGTTTAATGTCGCATTAATGGTGATGGTGATGGTGAAATGGGGTTTAAAGTCGCGTCCAAGATTATTGCACTTATATAGCGACGTGCATGTGTTTGTGTGTGTGTGTGTGTGTGTGTGTGTGTGTGGCTGCTTGTACTAGTCCGGACTGATGCCGATTTATAGTGCTAGCACACTGAGATACCATGCCGCAGTTTAACATGAATACCCCACTAAGACAGTATACTGATTCCGAGCCGACCAGTCCTTGCTTTAACCCCTTAATGCCGAGCGCCAGACAGGATAACAACAAGTACTATCTTTTAACGTCTTTTGGTATGACGTGGCCGGGGATCGAACCCCGGACCTTCCGCTCTCCGGGCGGACACTCTACCTCTAGACAACGGAGGTGGTCTAATGTCGCATTAAAGATTACATATCACTTACATAGTGGCGTGTATACATGATTGAGTTGAGTGGCCGGTAACGACAAGTACCATCTTTTAATGTCTTTTTGTTCGCCTCAGCCAGGGAATCGAAACACCAACCTTCCACTCTCTCCACTACACCACAGAGGCAGTTAAACTGAATATCAAACTGCATCATTTACTTAGCACATTTCACATTACTGGTCCACCAATGTTTAAATGATAGTTCATTACACCGCACTCTGAAAAACTACCTTCAAGCTGCATGTTTAAAAGCCTTTGGGATTACAGTGCAGGATGAAGTCAAAGCTTTAAATCATCACTGACCAAACATGGACTTACCTCTTTCAATCTAACAAAATTATTGATCTGAAAATGTAAATTCCTTAAATTACAAATTGTACTGATAAAGAATTTCAATTTCCTGCAACGGAATCCATCAAATTGAGAGTTTCAAATAATTCAAATCTAATAAAAATGGTGAGCTACTGAACCTCTCTCTATTACGTACAACTCCCAGACCTAGGGGCACTGGTCCTGATGGAATCTTCTCAACACTGCAAATGATCAAACATTTAATTTCCTGAAAAAGAACTCCAACACTGGGTATTCTTCAGACTCATTTACCACTAGCTTTGCTGCTGGCCCCGAACAAATTGGATATGCATAAATCTCAATTTATCACTATAGAAAATAAGAAGTTCAAGATCTTGCTGAAAGATTTGTAATTCCACAAAGGTCAACAACAACTTCTCTTTCACAGTTTCATCACTGATTTTCAGTCATCCACATTCATACCATTTTGTCTTTCACATCCAATGGAAACTTCTTCCGCACATAATAAAGACTGATTATTCTCTGGCTATGTCGTTTTATATTGAATCAAAGTATGTGGTATCATATCGCCCACCAGATCTGCACAATTTAAGAAATGAGTGAGTGAGTGAGTATGGTTTTACGCCGCTTTTAGCAATATTCCAGCAAAATCACGGCGGGGGACACTAGAAATGGGCTTCACACATTGTACCCATGTCGGGAATCGAACCCGGGTCTTCGGCGTGACGAGCGAACGCTTTAACCACTGGGCTACCCGACTGCCCCCAAATTGAGGAAATGAGCAAAACGTTTATAACTTGTTGTAAGTTACCACATGTATTCATGTGGATAAGAATTAGACTATGCAACACGAGCATGCTCTCGACCTCTCACAACCCTAAATGCATAGGTAAAGCAGACATAGTTGTCAGTCATTTGAACATATCTATGCGCAGCCATTCGGTAAAAAAGTACAAAGTTGAAATAAAGGACAAACATATGAAATAATAGTCAAATGTTATGAATAAAGAGTGAATGTTACAAATAAAGGTTATTAACATACAAACAATGAACTCAAAATACAAAACGATACCAATGAACAACTCGCAAACAAAAGACGTCATATGTAATGAAGGAACTATGTGTACTAAAGAACATCAGTGCACAAAAAGGACACTAAACTGCTAAAGGGCAATGTTGACAATAAAGAATGCCAGATGGCGCTGCAATTTGTAAAACATTCCGAGGTAAATCGGCTGAAGTGCTCAAAGTGTTTCATTATTCCTTGTGCACACAATGTGTGATGTCCTCTATATACATGTTTTAGACGTATTTGTAACATTCATTCCTTATTCGTAACATTTGACTATTATTGCGTATGTTTGTCTTTTATTTCAACTTTGTATTTTTTACTGATTGGCCACCCATACATATATGATAATTTCTCACAAATATTTCAGTGTTTTGTCTGAACTGAAAATTTGACATTTCCAGAGGGCTAAAACATCCCTTTTATTCTACCTCATCCTTTTAAGGCTGCCTGCTATAATTGGATAAAACTGAAGATTGATCATTGGTTTGAAGAAGTGGAGGATCATTGTTTTGAGGATTTTTGTATTCTCATTTATGATCAACCATTAATCTATCAATGATTGATCACAAATAAGAATACAAAAATCCTACAATTTAAGCATTCTTTTTCAGTGTGATTTAAGGAGCTATCAATAAATTACAAACAGCAAATATGTTTTTATTCTATTTTTGCATACTGAGTAACACAAACACATCAATCCACACAAGGAGACTAGCAGCAAGAGGCACTGAAGACCTACACTGCCTCATAATCCACACAAGGAGACTAGCAGAAAGAGGCACTGAAGACCTACACTGCCTCATAATCCACACAAGGAGACTAGCAGAAAGAGGCACTGAAGACCGACACTGCCTCACAATCCACACAAGGAGACTAGCAGCAAGAGACACTGAAGACCTACATAGCCTCACAATCCACACAAGGAGACTAGCAGAAAGAGGCACTGAAGACCTACATAGCGTCACAATCCACACAAGGAGACTAGCAGCAAGAGGCACTGAAGACCTACACTGCCTCATAATCCACACAAGGAGACTAGCAGAAAGAGGCACTGAAGACCTACACTGCCTCATAATCCACACAAGGATACAAGCAGAAAGAGGCACTGAAGACCTACACTGCCTCATAATCCACACAAGGAGACTAGCAGAAAGAGGCACTGAAGACCTACATAGCGTCACAATCCACACAAGCAGACTAGCAGCAAGAGGCACTAAAGACCTACACTGCCTCATAATCCACACAAGGAGACTAGCAGAAAGAGGCACTGAAGACCTACATAGCGTCACAATCCACACAAGCAGACTAGCAGCAAGAGGCACTAAAGACCTACACTGCCTCATAATCCACACAAGGAGACTAGCAGAAAGAGGCACTGAAGACCTCGACTGCCTCACAATCCACACAAGGAGACTAGCAGAAAGAGGCACTGAAGACCTACACTGCCTCACAATCCACACAAGGAGACTAGCAGCAAGAGACACTGAAGACCGACACTGCCTCACAATCCACACAAGGAGACTAGCAGCAAGAGACACTGAAGACCTACATAGCCTCACAATCCACACAAGGAGACTAGCAGAAAGAGGCACTGAAGACCTACATAGCGTCACAATCCACACAAGGAGACTAGCAGAAAGAGGCACTGAAGACCGACACTGCCTCACAATCCACACAAGGAGACTAGCAGAAAGAGGCACTGAAGACCTACACTGCCTCATAATCCACACAAGGAGACTAGCAGCAAGAGGCACTGAAGACCTACACTGCCTCACAATCCACACAAGGAGACTAGCAAGAGGCACTGAAGACCTACATAGCCTCACAATCCACACAAGGAGACTAGCAGCAAGAGACACTGAAGACCTACATAGCCTCATAATCCACACAAGGAAACAAGCAGCAAGTCTAAGGCTCTGAAGACTGACACTGCCTCAGGTTTGAGCTTGTGACACACAATGATTCACCAACGTGTTTTTGGTCACTGAGTCATATTGTAGATTAATACAGTATTCCACATGACCTTACCACTATTGCTGACACTGTCATTGTCCTGCTTCATCTTCCCGTAGCAATAAATCCAGGGATGCTGGGAATAATCTGCCATTTCCCATGATGATATCCTGTCGATCTGAGGGTAAGACAGTCGAACAGACATCAACAAGGATAACACACACAGTGTTATGACATATGCAGTTGTTACTTCCCCCCCATCAGTCTCGACTTGGTAATACACTTGCATAATGCATGTTTAATGTCAACGAAAGCATCAAGCATGATGCTATATTGGAGATCGACATAAGACCATGTCAATATGCTAGGCTGTGAAGGAATATTGAAGATAAATACAAAGGGTGGGACAAATCTGTTGAAGACAAACAACTCTTGTGAGTTAGTTTTCCTAATGTTAATGGATTTAACTTCTGAAATCTTTGAATGACATGGCCAACATATTTTGATGAGTGAGTCAAGGATTTGTAGTCGGCAAGTTAAAATTGAAACTCATGTCGGCAATATTTTGAGCCATATTATGAAGAGAACAAGTTATACATTTAATTTACATAAAGAAGTGTACTTGAAGGAAAGTAATTTCACTAGTGATATATCACAGATCAACTTTGAAACTTATAAGTTTGAAAGGATTAATAATGTCAGACGATTAGACAACAACACAATATAAAACTCATGCTAAAGATTTAACACTGCTTTCAACAGTATTCCCGTTATATCTCGACGTGTCAGCTTAATGTGTGAGGAAAGCCCGAAGTGATGCAGGTTTCAGACGTTTACCACTTCAGTGAAACCCACGAGCACGGGTATGGTGCTCACAAACATAGCAAAATATTGAACCCAATCTGGCGTGCCTGGTGAGTACGGAGAGTGAGTGAGAGTTGATTGGCTTGTTTGTTGTTTAACGCCGCACTCAGCCATATTCCAGCAATATGACGGCGGTCTGTAAATAATCGAGTCTGGACCAGACAATCCAATGATTAATATCATGAGCATCGATCCACGCAACTGGGATCGATGACATGCATCAACCAAGTCAGCGAGCCTGACCACCCAATCCTGTTAGTCGCCTTTTACCACAAGCATAGTCACCTTTTACAGCAAGTATGGGTTGCTGAAGACCTATTCTACCCCGGATCTTCACGGGTCCGGGGTCAGTGAGTGAGAGAATGGTTTTAGTGACCTTCAAGCAATATTCCAGAAATATCATGACTGGGGACACCATGAATGGGTTTCACATAACGTACCCATATGGAGAATCAATCCCGAATTTTCAGAGTGACGAGCAAACACTTTAACCACTAGGCTACCCCACCACACCACTTTCCCCAGAACATAAGTGGTTCTTCCTTCTACCTTAAATGATTCAGTGATCATACTTGCCATTAAAGTTCAGTTAACACAAACATACCTAACATTAAATCCTAAGAACTCAATGATTTGTAAACACTTTTCAACACAAACTAAGCATTTATTTGTTCAGTCCAAACACAGAGTTGATTGAAGCAATAAAATAATGACCTGACCGCCATGATTTGGTTGTTGGTTTGTTGTTTAACGCCGCACTCAGCAATATTCAAGCTATATGACGGCGGTCTGTAAATAATTAAGTCTGGACCAGACAATCCAGTGATTAATATCATGAGCATCGATCCACACAATTGGGATCGATGACATGCATCAACCAAGTCAGCGAGCCTGACCACCCGATCCTGTTAGTCGCCTTTTACCACAAGCATAGTCACCTTTTACAGCAAGTATGGGTTGCTGAAGACCTATTCTACCCCGGATCTTCACGGGTCCGGGGTCAGTGAGTGAGAGAATGGTTTTAGTGACCTTCAAGCAATATTCCAGAAATATCATGACTGGGGACACCATGAATGGGTTTCACATAACGTACCCATATGGAGAATCAATCCCGAATTTTCAGAGTGACGAGCAAACACTTTAACCACTAGGCTACCCCACCACACCACTTTCCCCAGAACATAAGTGGTTCTTCCTTCTACCTTAAATGATTCAGTGATCATACTTGCCATTAAAGTTCAGTTAACACAAACATACCTAACATTAAATCCTAAGAACTCAATGATTTGTAAACACTTTTCAACACAAACTAAGCATTTATTTGTTCAGTCCAAACACAGAGTTGATTGAAGCAATAAAATAATGACCTGACCGCCATGATTTGGTTGTTGGTTTGTTGTTTAACGCCGCACTCAGCAATATTCAAGCTATATGACGGCGGTCTGTAAATAATTAAGTCTGGACCAGACAATCCAGTGATTAATATCATGAGCATCGATCCACACAATTGGGATCGATGACATGCATCAACCAAGTCAGCGAGCCTGACCACCCGATCCCGTTAGTCGTCTTTTACGACAAGCATCGTCACCTTTTACGGCAAGCATGGGTTGCTGAAGAAATATTCTACCCCGGAATGACTGCCAAGACATTCAAGCCTGCAGCAGTGTAATACATCAAGGAACACTGTCATAATTCAATCAAGTTGTTATAATCCTTTCTCAGTGTTTCCTGAGTCAGTAAATTGCTTAAAACCAGGTTATGCCATGGTGGAGCAACACCTGACAGATATTTACTTGAAATTCTAAATAGACTTATAGGATACCATTTTTCATAAAATACTGTATTCGACGTAATAAGCGCCCTGGGCGCTCTCAAAATTAGAAATAGGGGGCTCTTATTAGAATATTATGTTGGTGAAAAAAACAGACTTGAAAGATAAATTTCGTGGTTTATGCTGACAACCTGAAATGTTTATGTACGACAGATATATTTTTCCAGAATTTGATTCCCCATAATTAACGGTGCATATAACACACGAGTGCGTATCATACGCGAATAAATTAGTCTTGTGTACATTGATCAATCGGAAGGGGTGCTAATTGGGATTGTTCACTAGCCAATATATTAGCAAATATCGCAGAGGGCGCTTATTACGTCGCATACGGTACTGTACACCTACTCTAATCTTTAGTGCAAGCTAATTGTTGCAATACAAACTTAAAAATTAAAAATTACAACATAACCAACAAACCCTCACACTATTTATCAGAAGTCTCTGCCAAAAGCAAAGTCAACTGTACAATTCCAACTATCATCATGTCTTCACACAAGGTTTCATTAAAATGCTTATTTACATGATATTATTATACATAATTACTGCTGTTATCAATGTTCAATGATGTATTCCCATTTAGCTAAAAACATTTGTCAACAATATTACAGTTTCATCCAGAAATATTCAACAGTTTTGGAGTTCTGCTGAAACAGACTACCATCATCTTCAGTAAAGTCCAACTTATCATCATAACACCAGTTCACCAATAGACTGATCTACTCTGCAAACAAGCACTACCCTTATTTTCAGTAAAGCCCAACTTATTGTCATGAAAGCATTAAAAAAAATAAAACAATAAAAATCCCAAATCATCACAAGGCAACAGTTCACATCTAGACTGATCTATATAGCAAGTATCATCGAGAAATATTTCACGGTTTTGGAGTTCTGTTCCAAAAACAAAAACAACATATTTTATCATGAAAAATCATTAAAAAAAACCAACCCGAAACCGGGGGGGGGGGGATAAAAACATGTAGGAGTTCCGTACAAATGATGTACCTATGCTGAGAATCGGACTCAAACCGTGTGCCTGGCGGGTGAATGCATCAACCACTGTGCTATCCAATTCCTGACACACCTATCATCTAACCAGCACTGAATGTTTAAACTGCACACAACACAATGCATACAGTTAAAAACACGAGATTTTCCGCTAATATTGATATTCTGGAAGAGAGAATGAGTATGGTTTTCAGCTGTTTTTAGCTTGAGGGGATTGAACCTGGGTTTTCAGCTTAATGAGAGAAAACCTAAAAACTAATAAGAAAGAACACAATACACCTGTATTACTTTTCTGCTAAAACCAGCTCAAGGCCTAATTTTCATTGAAACCTTAAAAAAAACTGTAATCAGAACTTTGCCAAAAAAATGCCACAGCTTTTAGATAAACGAATGGTTGATTCCGTTTTGTTTTTCTAATCATATTAATGTAGAGCCATTACCAACACAGTCATCATCCTGGTGAGTCATAACCTAAGCCTTGTATCACATGATCCCTTGACATTCAAGTTTGATTTAAAGTTCAGTTTAAAAAGTAAGATGCAAAAACATTGATATCTTTATACAACTTGCAACATTAGCAAACTAATTTAAATTATTCTCACAGGCCACTGAATTCTTTGAGGAATTTTTGAGTGCAAAATAATCCATGCAAAAACATCTTTGATCAAACCAGTGATGAGCAGGATGCAGATATGCAATGATTCACTGCACTAAGAATCATAGTACCTTTAGTCAGGGTCACTTGAATCCCATGGCAATAATCACTTTCCAATGGACAAACAACTCATTTACAATGTCGGTTAAATAGCTCAAAATCAGCGAAGAACTGCATGAATATCCTTGCAATAGCCTCAAAAGAAGTATCAAAGAAGGATGCTCTGGTGGCACGAAATGTACTCTCGCAACAAATGACAATCTGAGATGGGGGTATTTTCATGCATGATAATTCCCTTAGGAAAAGCACCTTTGGACATAAACATGGGTGATTCTTTTGCAGAAAGTCATTATAGATGTTGACTGGGGGATCATCTGTTGAATAAAATGTCAAACAGACTTTGAGATAGAAAAAAGACTTGATCATGTCAAATATAGATGATGTGAAATACGGTTTAACTTCTTGAAGATTATAGCACTTCACTACAATGACATGCATGCAGGTAGGCGTGTGTGTGATTGGCTGTTTGTGCTAGCCAAATGAGATATCATACTGCAGTTTAACATGGATATACCCCACTCAGAGACAAGTAGACCTTGCTTTATCCCCCTTATGTCGAGCACCAGGCAGGGTGACAATAAGTACCTACTTTTAACATATTTGGGGGATGAAGCAGCCAGGGATCGAACCTGACCTTCCACTATCTGGGTAGACGCTCTATCCACTAGGCCACAAAGACAGTGAGTGAGTGAGTGAGTGAGTGAGTGAGTGAGTGAGTGAGTGAGTGAGTGAGTGAGTGAGTGAGTGAGTGAGTGAGTGAGTTGGGTTTGATGCTGCTTTGAGCAAGCTGAAAAGTGATACAGGTTGTACATATTTAACACTTTTGTGTGTGAGTGAGTTTGGTTTTAATGCCACTTTTAGCAGAATTTCATCATGTCAGCTTCCTGTCAAAAGAAAGCCCTATGTGATGCAAGTCTTAGATGTTAACCACTCTGGTGAAACTACACAAGCCGCCTGTAAAGTGTTAAAATAAACTAACATATTCACATAGCTGTCAACCCCAAATGTGTTCACGATGAGTGAGATGTACAATAGCCAGAGTCCAGGGGCCGTATTACATCCAAGGCAGAGTCTTGGTGGGGGGTGATTTTAACTAACCATTTTAGCAATTAATTTTGAGCCCTCTGGTTGAAAGCATTTTTTAGTAAATTGTCTTAACAGAGAGACATAGAAATAATGACAAAAACACTACAACAGTTGTGATGAGAAACAAGGCGGTTTGGAACCAAGTTAAAAATTGTTTTGTGCGAACAGGCGTGAGAGAAAATGAGTTTGTTGAAAAACATGAGTTGAAAAACATGAGTCATCAAGTGACACTCAAAGATAAGGGTCTCCTTATCGTTGCTATTTACTGAATTCATCAACTAAAAGTCATCAAGTGACACTCAAAGACAAGGGTCTCCTTATCGATGCTGTTCACTGAATTCAACTAAAGGTCATCAAGTGACATTCAAAGACAAGGGTCTCCTTATTGTTGCTATTTACTGAATTCATCAACTAAAGGTCATCAAGTGACACTCAAAGACGATGAATTCAGTAAATAGCAACGATAAGGAGACCCTTGTCTTTGAGTGTCACTAGATGACCTTTAGTTGAATTCAGTAAACAGCATCGATAAGGAGACCCTTGTCTTTGAGTGTCACTAGATGACCTTTAGTTGAATTCAGTAAACAGCATCGATACAAACATCAACCTCTAATTTTATAGATCAATAGTTTGTCATATTTTTAAACTGTAATGTCGGTCTCATCCAATTATCAACAACATTGTCATGGGAGGTAAAAGAAGAATATAACTGAGAATATTTCCGTAAAATAATTGTAATAGAGTTTCCATAGGGTTCCTGCAAATACATTCATAACATTCATGCTTGTCATGATGCTGTGGTATCAAAATTCATCAAAAAGCATAACGATTTCAGCTGAAATTACTGTTAACATATGTCTGTTGTCAATTACAAATATAACATTATAAATAATGACCGCTTTCATCAAAGTGTAACGGCTAAGGCTGCATCATAAACAGCATAAATGTGGAAATCAGAACTGGTGTAATCATCCAATTGGCATCAAGACTGCTACTGGCACCGGGTAATAATGGCTTTCATATGCATTTATGCAGTAGACATCAATCAACATCACAATGTGAATCACATAATGCACATATTAATTACATACATGTTTATATTAAATATAATAACTGCCCGCACCAAAAACATCTCCTCATGATTGACGGAATGAACCAAATTTGATAGATTTCGGTGACATTTTGTATTCAAAAGCTTCTGTTCAAGATGGAAGATCATAATTATTTTTAAAATGCTCATCAAACCTTGTAACAATACAGCCAAACTCAAAAGCAGTGTTGAGAAAACTCACTCTCAAACTTTGAAGGAGGTTCTGTATAAACATGCATATCTATTCACAAGGGGTACTTTCCCCATCTCCATCTGCCCCTGTCTACTCAAGGGACATACTTACACAGAGCACTAAATTGGCTCTTCCTGCATAATTGATGTCTATAAAACCAACTGGGCCTTAAGCCATTCACTATTTAGAACAAGGAGAATGCATCAACAAAAATTAGATCCTTGTGCCTCTTGATGTAGGTCAAAAGAGGAACGGAAAGTCTGACCTCAGAAGAAGGTGACTACCCAAACTGTCTTGTCTTGCTTTGTGGCACTGAGGAGACTTTGATGTCAAAATAATTATATTCTACAGGGAGTCATCCATTTGAAAATACTGAGAACCTGAAAGGCTGATTTCAATCAGATGATCCTGAATGTACATGAATTATAACTTGACATACCTGGGTCATTGTGGTATCTCATGCATTTTGACATTGAGAGCAGATTTTAAAGGGACAGTACCTTGACCGTTCTGAAGTATTATTTGTAAACAATAGCTGAGAACCCCCCAAGCTTACTCATCTCTGCTCACATTATTCCACGAGAGAAGTTTCTGCTCCAGTGACCACATTGCGGGTGTAGGCATATCACGTGACCAGACTTTTCTCTTGTTTGTAAACAAACTTAATCAAAAATAAGAATAGATGGACTAAATGCAAACCTTTAAATATTGTTTTGCATACTTATACAGATATGCTGCTACAGCTGTGACAGTGAGGTGCATGACAATATAGCTTTACAATGAAGTGACCACATCGTCAGCTCTCCATAGGGCTTCGAGACTGGATGTGGAGGATGAATATACAAATGTAAATAGTTTTTCACGTTTTAGGATATTTTATCAAAGAGATTCGATTCGATTGTTTGGTGTTTAACGCCGCACTCAGCAATATTCCAGCTATATGACAGCGGTCTGTAAATAATCGTGTCTGGACCAGACAATCCAGTGATTGATATCATGAGCATCGATCCACGCAATTGGAATCGATGCATGCAGTCTACATGAAATGACTGTGTAAGATGTGACGATGTGACAGAGGTACTTGGCTGGCCGCAAGGAACTCTGGGTAGGACAGTGATTGGCTTCATACGACGCATATAAATATTGTAATCAAGGCTTTGATGAACACTGGCTTATTCTAATCAAGCTTCTGACTCATTTGTAAGAAAAACACACAAGCTTTCTAAGAAATTTGCCTCTAACAACAAGAATTTTCAGGAGATGACATATACTCCTGTTTTGGTGTAACTTGGAAATGGCTACTTATATCCCACTCTTGGTTCATTGTTATTGGCTATCGTTAGTTCAGTGCTGAAAAAAATCATGCTGTTCAGTATTTTTCAACATCCTGAATCATCAAAAGGCACCTGAGTCCACCAATAGACTGATCTGTATAGTAACTTTCAACTTGAAATATTCAACAGCTTTGGGGTTCTGCTCCAGAAACAAGCACTTCCTCATTTTCAGTGGAAGTCCAACTTGTCGTCATGCAGACATATACATTTTTTAGAAATAATAAACATCCCAAATCATGTGGTGTGGTGTGGTGTGGTGTGGTGTGGTGTGGTGTGGTGTGGTGTGGTGTGCAGGATGTGGTGTGGTGTGGTGTGCAGGATGTGGTGTGGTGTGGTGTGGTGTGCAGGATGTGGTGTGGTGTGCAGGATGTGGTGTGGTGTGGTGTGGTGTGGTGTGGTGTGGTATGGTGTGGTGTGGTGTGGTGTGGTGTGGTGTGGTGTGGTGTGGTGTGGTGTGGTGTGGTGTGCAGGATGAGGTGTGGTGTGCAGGATGTGGTGTGGTGTGGTGTGGTGTGGTGTGGTGTGGTGTGGTGTGGTGTGCAGGATGTGGTGTGGTGTGCAGGATGTGGTGTGGTGCGGTGCGGGGCGGGGCGGTGCGGTGCGGGGCGGGGCGGGGCGGGGCGGTGCGGTGCGGGGCGGTTGTGGTGTGAGTGTGAGTGTCCCACAACACCCCACTGTGATAGTCCCACCTGCCCTCCCAAGACTACATCACTGTCACAAAAGATTCAAAATATGCTGCAGCATGTCCCCAACCAAGAATTAATGAGTGACGGAGACAAATCTGGACAGGGTCCAGACTCCGGATATTGGACCGCAACACCTGCCTGTCTGGCAGGGTATATCTGGCAACACTGAGTCTCCCACATATCCAGGGTGACAACCTTCATTAAATATTTATACTTGGCTATCAGGCATTAATCTGTCAAACTTTATCCCAGCTTTCCTAATATCCACATATACACTATAACCAACATGTCCTTGTAATCGGGAGATTCCGGCTATAATCCATCAAATACATGTATTAGAATTTTCTTTCTACCTAGCCAATCCTGTCAAAACAAAAACACATCTAGGTCTTACAACAGCATCAGTCTATCTCCCAGACCCTGGAGAATAACTTATTACCCTTGTGTGTTTTGAATATCATACTTTAGGAATACAAACACCTGTAAGTTATTCTTAACATGTGATATTTACGATAAAGAAAGCACAAGGGTAATCATCTCTTCATCATATAATATTATTCTTAAAATAATGGATGTTTGAGATGCAATTTCACTCAATGCTGTAACTTCAGAAACCGCATATGAATACATACATAGAATGACCTGCCCAACTTGTAACATAGTACCAATGACTTATATATATATTTGTCTACAGATGTACGTAATTTTATTACGAGTTTATGCAATAACGACATCGCCTACCGGCTCGTATAGGCTATCTCCATTCATAACATCCATAATTCTTCAATCCACAACTACTTCCGTGTACCATGCTGGTTTTCTACTTAGCATTTACACAGGTCTCCACTGTGTGTATATTTTCATTACCATGCTCTCTGAGGCTATCTTACCCCAGTCCACAGGAACGGCGTAACTACACGTGTCCAGCACGGCAATTAATATGGCCCATTCTCTATATAGTTTGCATCTGGGTAACAGTAGTATATACTATATATATATGTCGTAGGAAATAATTAACATTATGCTTTATCAACTAACAATTAATCTATCAAACATAATACCCACAGTGCCTCGGGTAATTGACCCACAAGGCATTTCGGGTAGCACGTCTTTTTTTCGCCATATTGAAAGTTCCCACGCATGAATTATTTGTTTACCCATCCACCTCCCTTTGAACAATCATCTGCATGTCATCTTTTATTACATTCTCACCATAGTTTGCCTACATACTTGCCTTCCATCCATACCTTTGGGGACAGATTGCTGATTTGGGCCTCAAAACATTCTCCCACAGGAGAAACTGTTTTGCCCCCCCCCCCCCAAATTCCTTAAGTACCTGGCATGCTAAGGGTAACCCTAGGATACATCCGGCTTGTTACTACCCAGCCCCAGGGTCAGCGGCAATCAGTCCTCCTAATTGCCCAATCCTGTATATACGTTAATAAAAACAACATATTTTTCATATAATCTTTGTTATGTCATTGTTTGCATAAAAGCATGGCAACACAAGAGAAACTCATATCTAAGCATATTGAGAACTTTAGTCAACAGTTTTTTCGACAGAAGACATTGCATCAATGAATGGAGCTTATAAGTAGTTCAAGATGGGCAACCTCATTTGCATATTTATTGGATTGTGATACAAAATTTATCAGATCGGTTTATGGCATCCATAACACTCTCCATTACTTGATAAATTGAGGGCATGGGTGGCCCAGTCGTCTAAGGCACCACGATTCGCTGCGCAGAGTTGCGTCCCTTGGGCACACCAGAAACCTATGATTGTGGGTTCGAATTACGGTTCGCCCCAATTATGTTTCTAGGTTTGTCAGCACCATACCCGTGCTCGTGGGTTTCACCGAAGTGGTAAACGTCTGAGACCTGCATCACTTAGAGCTTTCCTCCCACATTAAGCTGACACGCCGCAATATAACTGGAACACTGTTAAAAGCGGCGTTAGACCAAACTCACTCACTCACTCACTCATGATAAATTAAACGTGAATACAAATGTTAGTCTCCAACAGCAGTTACTTTACTCAATTTGATTTGATCGAAACTGCTTTGTTTCTGAAGAGATTTCTCTTTCCTTTTATCTCGGCGAAATTAGTTTGACATTCCTTAGAACATAAAGAAAATGTCAGAATAAACTAACAAAAATTTAACATTGAAAGCAAAGGAAGTACAAAATTACATATAAAAAAATCTCATTACTCATGAAAAAAAAATACAATCCATGAAAGATAAAGTGCCTCATTCAAAGGCTGGTGAATGAAAGCATACGTATAACCAAGCTATATATATCTCCCATGTATCTTTGCAAGCTGGAAGAAAAACCTAACAGTGCTAAAGATGTTGAAAGTTCAGATTCCATGTCGCAGGAACTAACATGTACAACATCTCCTTATAAGGATATCTCAGATATTAGTGATTGATATTTTTTATGTGCAAATGACAAGAAAATCATATTGCTATAAGAACTTTGCGAATTCTTAACAATAAACCCTGGAAAGGGTAAAAGATGATGTTTCACAATGTGTCCATCAAAAGCATAGACATTGCTCTTGTTTTGTAAGGCTGGAAAAAATAAAAGAATTGGTTCTCAGGCAATGGCTTTTGAAAATAAAGTGTGGGCGGGCAGTGTGTTCATTTTTTTTACTTGTTTAAATTTGTACATAATCAATTAGACAGTTGTGTACCATCAACCTGGGAAAGGGCCTCCCTAGATAAACAAGGCTACAAACTCCTATTGCCGCCATGACCATATAGCACGAGATGTGCAGTAAAGCAGTGCTCATGTAAAGGGAAGTAACTGCGTGCTATATTGGATCGCATTGTTTTTAAATATTGGGGTTATTTTGAAAATTTTGAAAATGGAAATAAAAATGAACATGCTGCGGTCTTTATGATGATGCAGACGGTGTCTGAGAACCAACGCCATTATTTTTTTTAGCCTAAGCTGAAAAAGTCGGCAATTTCACAAAACGGAACAATCCTATGCCACATGCTAATTACTCCTTCCCTGCCAAGTACTCCTACAATACCAAGTACTTGTCCCACACCCAGACTGACAATAACCTACATGTCATTTGCAAGTGGTATCTTAGACACATGGCTGCCCACTTGAAACCGATTTTTCATATTAAGGCACATCAGACTCAGTACACATCAGAAGTAAGAAATTACGTAAAGTTTATGAACATCAATGGACAATGAATGGCACATCAGACTTATCAGCCTCGGTACACAAAAGAGTTCCAACTCTTAAACCTAGCATCACAGTGGCACCACTTCCAGAACGAGACTTGCAGTCAATGTCAACAGTCCCCGCCATCCACTGATTCCTATCTACTAAGACCACTACTGTTCCTCCTCTCCCTGGTCGGTGATTACAGCCGTCAAAATTTAAAGCGTCTAGACCGCTATCCAAACGGGACGTAAAAACTGATCGGGATGATGTCTTCAGCTGGTAATGGCAGCAGGGTGATCATTGTATGTTTAATCTATTATACATATCCTAAAGGCCACCAATCTTTTCATCGTCACCCTTCTTGAGAAGGGGAACTGATAACGGTCTGAATATGCATGATTAACAGTCAAAATGGATGTCTTTCAGGGTCAATAACTTCCAAGTAAGTGATCAGCTTCTTGTGTTGTGGAATAAAAGGAGTGGGGAAATGAATGTTGTTTTATGCTGTGGTCAGTGATTGTCAGGCAATATCAACACATCCTGGTGAAACATTTATGCAACTTTTCATATAATTATTGATCCCACATAGAGTGATTATACTAGGATTCAGGCAAAATGCTAGACTAACATCTAGTCTCTGAAATGAACATATCGTACAGAAAAAAACAGTTATTCAGTTATCTAATAAAAATATAATAAAAGGGAGCCCAGTGACTCTCTTCATTTTCAGATACTGCAGTAATCTAGACTTGCCAAACATTATAGACTTGCATGGGCTGTATTTGATATATATTTGTATCAGGGTCTGTAAGACAGACTAGCAAAATGCAGATACAGTAAACTACATTTATAACGAACACGCTTCTAATGTACTGACCGATATAACAAACCTATTTTTCAGTCCTGGCCATTTGTTGTATATATGCCGTATATATGCTGTATATATGCTTATAACGCACAACGAACTAAAATTAATAATCCCTTTGACTTCGTTATAATAGTAGTTTACTGTATAAAATATTAGTTTCAGTTTTAGTTAATAGATAAATACAAGACTAAGGTAACATCCCATCCGCCTGCTATGAACTCATCAAGCAATAATCACTTATCCTGTTTAATTGGCTTCATGTCCCATTGGCTTCCACCCATGTGTTCTCTGTCCATCGTGTTGTGACAGTATTATCCCTTTGTTGTCAACACCTTACCTATGTTATCCCACTCATGTATGCAATTGTTGTTACTGTTAATCCTCTACTGTTAATCCTCCACCTACTATATATATTCTGTACTATCTCCCTCATTCAAGATGTCTCACCGGCTCTAACTGGGGAGCCTCAAAAGATACCCTCCTCTCACTATATACAACACTAATTAGATCAAAACTAGACTACGGCTGCGCCATATACAATACCCTAAACAACTCTCTATCTAAAAAACTTGACTCAATACAATACCAAGCCCTTAAACTAATTACACGCACCCAACATGGCACCTCCTACACCTCACTTCAGGCCCTTACAGGAGAAATGCCACTAAATCTACGCAGGGAACATCTAAGCTTAAATTTCTGGGCCGCGTCCCAAACAAACCCTCTCATCCAAAACTTAATTAACCAAAACATTAGCCCAAGAAACCAAGCTCTAGCTCGCAAACACCCCTTACTCACCCCAATATCCCAAAGAATAACTAACTACCTCAATGAACACCAAACTCAAAATCTTAAACAAAACTGCAAAAAATCAAATATCTTCACCCCTAAACTCAAAATACCCCGAATAGACACAACGCTTACTAACCAAATAAATAAACAAACCGACCCAAACATAGCTAAAACCACCACACTTTCATACATACACGAAAATTGGCCAAATTGGTGTCACATATACACTGACGGATCCTCAGACCCGATCTCCAACCACACAGGTTTCGGAGTCCATACCACACAACCAGTTATATCCACACAATCTTACCGACTCCCTAACAACCAATCTATATTCACGGCCGAACTTATGGGCATGGCCTCAGCCCTGCATAACCAACAATCAAAAAACAAACAAAAAATCCTAATTCTCACTGACTCGCTTAGTGGGCTACAAGCCCTCCAAAACAAAAATACCAAAAAACGACCTAAATTAATAAACCAAATACTTAAAAGCTCCAACGACCTAACAAAAGCAGGCAAACAAATAACCTTCTTGTGGATCCCCGCCCACGTAGGAATTTACGGCAACGAAAGCGCCGATAAAGCAGCTAAATTATCTCTCAAAATACCAGAAATAAGCCTAAACCTACCCATCTCAAAATCAGAAATTAAAAGTGTAAACAAACAAAAAATAACCAAAATATGGCATAATCAATATCAAAACTCAAATAGCCAAATCCAAAAAGTGCTCAGAAAACCACTAGCCAAACCTAAAATCCTACACCCCTCTAAAAAAATTGACAGATTAATTACAAAACTCCAAACAGGACACACGAACCTAAATAACCACCTAAAACAACTTAAAAGACACACCACAGGCAACTGCCCCCACTGCAAACAACCCGAAACCACAGAACACGCACTCATCCACTGCACCCACTACCAAACACACAGAACCACACTACAAACCAACCTCAATCTAAATAAGGTTCCTACTCTAGATGAAATACTAAACCCTCAAAATAAACTAGAAAACTTCAAGGCCCTAGGCGTATTCCTAATCAAAACAGGCCTAATTAAGCGCATCTAAAAACTAATTAATCTACCAATCCAAAATCCAATAAACATACATACACCCACCTCACCCGGCTCCCTTAGTTCCCTCCTCCACCCACCTCGGCATTTATTCCAAATTTTAAAATTTCAAAAAATCGATATAAGCAACCCCTAAAAGCCCCCTCTTGTGTTGCACACACCACTTTCACCCTTCTCGGAATACACTAAATGGTCCGGCCAGGCCCGTGTGCGAAATACGCTGCAGTCGGAAAGCGCACGTTAAATCTTCTATATCAGTCAGTCAGTCCCTCATTCAGTCTTGCTTGACAATGGTATAAGGATCTATACAGAAATGTCGCTTTTTACAGTATTAAAGAAGTTGTTATCCATAAAATTGTGTCTACCTTGTAAGGTAACAGGAACCCTTCTCCCGGGCATACCTTCAATAAGACAAAAGTCATGTCTGTATAGTTTAATAGATTGCCTCGAACTATGTTATTTATGTAAACCTGTCATCACCTATATTAGAATAACTTTTGGCTTATACTTCAATTTAGGCTCATTAAGATTAAGCCACCATATTTGCTTGTATAATGTGATATGTAATCTCTTTCCAAGCATCCAATAAATATATCAAAAGATTCGTGAGTGTCCAATAACCAGGATTAAATATTCCCCTCTGTCTAACCATCCATTTATTGTAGGGCATACCCCATCATACATACCCCAATAAGCAATTAGCAAATCATATTCTTTTTATTGTTAAAATTTTAGTTGATATCATGAGCACCTCCCTTTTTTAAGACAGAGAACCAAGATGTCAGACAGTTTTGGAGTTGACTCTCCCACCAAGGAGAGCTCTCACCCACAGCCCAGAGGATGTACCAACACTCTGTGCGCCCTCAGCTGTAGTTAAGATATCATTATTCCGTTCTTGTAAACAAAATTGTAATATTTGTGACTTAGTCTTTTGTGTCTGGTTCCTTGCTGACTAATTCTCCTCAAAAACCAGCAGTCATTTCGAAGGTTTTGAGGTTTTGAAGATCAGAACCACATAACCATAATAACAGTTTAATCTTGCAAGCAAACCAGTGGTTGATAGCATAAGTAACATTCCATTATATAAGGTATCTATAATGAAAATTCTACGAGGTCACACACACGCACACACACAAAATTGTGTGAGTGGCGAGTGCTAACAGCAGGGTAAGGACATCATACCAAAAGATACCTACATGGTACTTGTTGTTACCCTGCCTGGCATTCAGCATCAAGGGGATTAACACCATTTCACCTCACCTCATCTCAGTCCACAAAATGATTCTAACATTACAACTGTTGGACTTCCATGTTAAAGTATGTGCTACGACAATCTAAGCATTTAAAAAACCTTGCTGAATGGGGCCTTGGCTTTCAGAACACTCAATAGACCATCATACACTTCCAGACAGAATCTATTCCATCACGTAACCTTGGAGGCAAACTAAAGAGTAATATTTCCAACAAGGAAAGTGATGATGTATTTCAATACTTCGGGTGTCGTTACAAATCCAATCAAATATTCATATCTGCCCTCAAGCATGTATTTACATGCTATTTGAAGTCAAAGACATACAATCTCAAAATAATCCATTTAAGGCAATGGACTTACAGAGTTTTGTTCCCACAAGATCATCAGTCTTCTGAGTGTTGCAATTTCTTGCATATACATTCATGTAGTCTTTGATAGGCATTTAGAAGTAGGAAGAACATGACCACATGACAATTTTAACAACTTCTTTTTTATCTTAGTAAGCGTATAGAGTTTATTGTGACGTCACAAAGTTAGATTGCACTATGACGTCATACTATGTTAGAGTGCACTGTGACGTCAAAACACCGTAACGGTATAACTGTACTCTTGAAAATCACAATTGTGAAACTGGTTGAGTAAATTATACAGCTCATCTTTGGACTTTTGTATTTCATATATATATATAGATATATGATGATATGTTTACACAAGGTAGGATTAATGTACAAAAACAACAATATATGCAAATACATGTTACATGGAATATTATCATACCTCCATGTCAGAATGACGAGTTCTGATTGGTTCACGTGATCTTGATAAAATACAATGTATCCCGCCTTGGAGGGAAATAAATTTCTCAGCCAGCGAATAAATCTCTTATACCCCACTTCCAAGCAAAAGGCTGCACGCTTTTTCCGAGTCGAATAAAGTCATGTGACACCGAAGCTGTTTTCTATAAATTGTGAATTTGTTCTAATTCTTTTTCAATGTCATATTAAAACATGTCGGTAAAATAAATTCATTGTAGCAGTATCACTCGGGGTACATGCGGCTTTATGCGGCCTCCAGCTCGTGTTATAAAACCTAACGTGGGACGCATAAAACCCCATGTACCCATCGTGATCCTGCTACAACTTATAATGTTACGGCAAATATTAATTTTATATTTACAGTTTCATCTCCTTCCACTGGCGTCAGTGCACGCACATCTCCTCAGAAGTAACATACCGGTAACCATTATGTCAGCACTATCTTTTCATTACGTTATCACCACTTCTTCAATTATGTCACTATCTCAACGCATCACTTTCATGGCAGCCTTTCACCTCGTGGGACGAAGTATCACATCGCATTCTCGCTTTCCTGCTAACCTGCCCGGCTGCATTGTACAAAACATTTTATTATCCATTACAGGTACCAGGCACAACAAATTGTACATATCTATCACTCAAGTGCATTGTACATATATTATCACTTCTTGAATAAATGTTGTGGCGTGGTGTGGTGTGGTTCTTGGGGCTACCTCCTCTATCATCAAAATATAAAAATTACTATGTTTATTAATTAGGGTCTCCTGTTCCAGAAGGAACCATGGCTGGGTTACCATCTTACCTTTTGGAACCCAATCCTTCCCGGGTTTTCACTCTGGGAATCTAGTAACAATTATATTTGGCAATGGAAGTTGCCACATGGCTGGGCCTAGCTGCGTTCTCTCCCATTTAGACTCACACTGTTGGTCAGGTACTAATGTTTCCGTCATTTGGGCCTCAGCATTAATCCTTAGGTGTCTATTGTCAATGATGTTTGGAAACGCAAGTTGACACATGGCTGGGCCTGGCAACGGTCTCTCCCATTTATACTAGCAGAGTTGGTCAGGTACCAACGTTTCTGTCATTTGGGCCTTAGCATTAATCCTTGTCGCTATTAACAATTTTGTTTGGCAATGCAACTTGCCACATAGTTGGGGCATAAGCTTACATTTAGTCACACAACATAAAATTTGGCCTGGCCTTGTGATGCCATCTCAGCCTTTTCATAAAAATAGTTCATTTCCAAATGGGGGTGTCGCCCTCCAGAACCTCCACACACCCTGCCATTAAATCCACTTGTGTCTTTGTTATTTCTTCAATACAGATCCCGTTTATAAGAAAGTTGTGCTCTCGCTGAAATAATTACATTCAATACTAGTTACTAAATGTCATTATTTTCAACAAGTAACATCTCAATATTTCAAAGAGCTTACTTTTGTTCATCTGTAAAATCTAAGTGATCTACTTTTTGTGGACAAGAATATCCTAGATATACTCAAAGGGACTTCAAAGGGAAAGTAACAACAGAATTTTTATTAAAGCATTTTCAGAGAGAAACAATCCATTTTCTTTCAAAAGATCCCTTCCAAATATAATACCAGCTTCTCTATGATTATTTGAAGTTTAACTTGGAAACATTGTATAACTGCAATGGAACAAAAACATGTGTGATCCTCGCGTATCATACATTTTTTTAACACAAATATTCCAAAGACATTTAGTTTTGAAATATCTTGAAACCATACAACCATAGGAGTTCAGTTGAACTTTAGGAACATTTCTTTAGACTTTTTTAAGGCTAATATCCAATATGTATTTTTTCTTGAAATTCTCCAAAACATAAATCAGGAACATTTACTGGAAACACAATATTTCCTGAACTCCCAAATCTATTTTAAGAATTTTCTGTGTTCTATAATCCTCTTTTTCCCATTATATGAGCAAGTTCGGATGAAGATTCCTTGTACAGTGTGTTTCAGTTATATAACATGTAGGGATGCATCAAGGATTCCAAACTAAAAGCCATTGATAGGCAATTTGTGGGAAAATTGTTATTTTCCTAAAGTTGGTCAATGAAATAGAAGTCACTTCTACAAAGCCAAGAAAACCCCATGCTATTATCATTTAACATGACTTGAGAAATTTGTCATTCAAAGTTGGGAATTTGAAATGACATTTGCTGCAGGATTGGGTCTGAATGTTGGCCTCTTATCAGGTCCAGGGCCCACTTGCACAAAGCGATCTTAGTGCTACGACTGTCGTAAGCCTATGTTAAAGTATGGTAGTTACGATCAACACAGGACACTGACCACTTTGGTATGGATGGTGAATACCAAGCATCATAATTAGGGTCAATCTGGAACTCAAACCCAATATCAGAAGATCCTGCCATATGTAAGGGACACCAACTTTGAACAGACCACAAGTCATCCTTATCAGGAATTTTGTCTTTACGACTTCTTTACTCTGTGTGTGTGTGTGTGTGTGTGTGTGTGTGTGTGTGTGTGTGTGTGTGTTTTGTGTGTGTGTGTTTTGTGTGTGTGTGTGTGTGTGTGTGTGTGTGTGTGTGTGTGTGTGTGTGTGTGTGTGTGTGTGTGTGTGTGACTGACTGACTGACTGACTGACTGTCTGACTGTCTGACTGTGACTGACTGACTGACTGACTGACTGACTGACTGACTGTGACTAGAGCGGACTGATGCTTATGATACACAGTGAGTGAGTTGGGTTTAACGCCGCTTTTAACACTATTCCAGTTATATAATGTGGGAGGAAAGCCCGTAGTGAAACCCATGACCACGGGTATGGTCCTGACAAACATAGAAACATAATTGGGGCGAACCGGGTTTCGAACCCACAATCATAGGTTTCTGGCGTGCCCAAGGGACGCAACTCTGCACAGAGAAACGCGGCGCCTCAGACGACTGGACCACCCGTGATACACAGTACCATATATGAACATCAACACTTGTTGTTGAAGAATGTTCATCGGGATACCCAGTGAACAAAACTAATCATGCTTAGGAACCTTAATTAATCCTTGTTTTCTGGCCTTTTACATACCAGTGTTCCCTACAACTTTTAATGGCTGGTTGTACAGACAAGCATTTATCATTAATACTTATATGTCCTGGCTATCTATTTTCACCACTCATAATTTCAAATCTTTAATGGCCACACAATAAACATTAACCACATGTCTTTAAACCTTCCTCTTATTATCATTTACAATTTTCTGTGCCTTTGCAACCAAGGAAAATAGAATCATCTTCTTCAGGTGAATATTGACTTGCCTTTGCATGTGTTTGTGATGGGTACCACCAGTGGGGCAGGATATGTTCACCTTTTAGAGACCACCTGGTATCATTTACTGTTTGATAGTGATACATAACCACATGCTTATGATATATTGCTAATCATAATTGTGTAATGAGCTCTGCTTTTAGCAGAGATTTCTTCGGATTATGGAAATGTCATGGTCGCTTTCAGTTATCAATATGATTTCTAACATCATTGGAAATAAAATCTTAAGCTCTCAAACCACCGTTTGTCCTACAACCAAAACATACGAAGAGTACATTAGCCATTGGCAAGAAACATTTGTATTCAGTCCGGAATAACATAATGTCATTTGGGCTTATGGTGATATGTTGATATCATTCATTTTTATTTATTTGTATTTTTTGCTCCGTACTTCTGCAGTCATATTTATTTCTTACATCCCTATTTCCCGTTCTAAACTCACATAATAGTTCCATCATTAAGTTTCCTCAAACCAAAAAGACAGAACAAAACATTTGCCGAACAGTCAAGTGAGTGAGTGAGGGAGTATGGTTTTATGCCGCTTTTAGCCATATTCCAGCAATATCACGGCGGGGGACACCAGAAATGGGCTTCATACAGTGTACCCATGTCAGGAATCGAACCTGGGTCTTCGGCGTGAGGAGCGAAAGCTTTAACCACTAGGCTACCCGACCGCCCCCTGAACAGTCAAGCAACTCAGTGGCAGTAAATGACAGCCTTGGCTTAATGGCATCAGATCTTCACATTCACTGTAGGATATGATAGGGAGTTTGTGAGCATTTAATGTTTTCTGAATCCATCGGTGAGCCTTGATAAGAGACTGGCAGATAAATAATCACAATCAATAGACATATCAGTACAACACATTTGACAATTACCTCCATCAATGTCCTACCCCAAGATGAACCTAATCCGTGTGGATAATCTATGATTAATACTTTTCCGATATAAAGGCAGGTTCATTGACGTATATATAAATCAAAGCCGAATTTAAGGAAAAACATGAAACATTCAAATAATAATTAATTTCATCATAATCTGAGAACACACAATATCCCACTCAGTGCAAAGTACACATAGGCCCTCACTGTTGTGTACCACTGATTACAGGGACACATCTAATGAAAGACGTTCAGTACAAACCATCAAAGTTGAATTATTACGTATAAATCACATTGCGTGAATCCTAGTGCTACTATTGAACTGGTAGTAAAGCATCTCCTCTATCAGTAGAGTTACTTTATCATGCTTGCCAGCGCGGAATGATCCAGGGGAAAGAGTTTTAAAGGAATATTTACTCATATACAGATCCATTACGCAAAGAGCTGTCTCAGTTTCTCTTCCTCCGACATGAGTTTTAAACCAAAATCATGAGTGTTGTTAAGGGTTTGTACAGTACTTTGAGGTCATTGCGAGTCCGTCACTTAAGATCATTCAACAGCCCTTCATGTGAGTTTAAATAAATTGGTCATCGTAAATGAAAAGTTTAACATTAAATGGACCTGTTCCGAGACATATTCTTCGTTAATCATTGAAAAAAGGACATGGATTTTATCCAAGAATTTTTTAAATTAATCAATATTTCATGTTTATGCTCACAACTCATCAAAAATATGAAGATCGTGCCAAGACACTGTAGCTCACCTGCATATGTAGTCAACAATTTTAAATGTCAACAAAGATAGCCACTTAACAAAGCTGTTGTCACCAGTGATATTCAAATATTTTCTGCATAAATAGTGAGGTCTAATACCCAAAATTAACATTTGATGATTTGAATAAAATATGACATCATCATAAGGAGAAAAATACATGCCAAAGTTCAGTTAATCCAGTTGGAAAGATTCAGATAAATTGTTTACAAAGCCAAATATGCATTTTGAGAGAATCTTAAAGCATAGTGAAAACAAAGTAAAACAAATAAGTTGGCAAAAGACGCCAAATAAATGTTGAATCCCACGACAAACTAAACAAATACCAAAATTCACTACATTGAAAGCCATGAAATTGTGTTTCAATATGGGTGCCGTGGTGACGTTTACAAAGTGAGGAAATACATATTGAGAGAAAGTAAGAGTGCGGACCAAGCTAAAAAGGTCAAATGAAGGTGAAAGCTTCAGATACAGTAAAAAATGGAACAGCTATGTTGAGGCCCTCTACTTACTACATGTGCCAAAATTAATTACAATTTGAACCAAAATGACCATATATGTAAAGTCCATAACTATGTTCTTCAATATGGCAGCCATATTGAAAAGCAGATTCAATCCTCTTGAACGAAGCATGTGAATTTTCACCTTCATTGGTTCTATGGTTTCTGGAGACAAGATGTTCTCAACAGATGATGTTCCAACATGCCCACAGGCAGCCATATTGGATTTCCAATTAGGACACCTTGAACAACCTTGGTTACTGACTTTTCAAGATGACCATTTCACCCACCATTTGTCAGGCGTCTGACCCTTTAAGTTTTGGACAAGCAGATATTTGAAATTTCTAAATCCAAGATGTCTACCTGGCAGCCATATTAATATTCATATTTGATACCTAAAACAAACTTGAACTCATTTATGGTAACACACAGCCACACAAACTTTCAGCTGAATCCATCAAGCCATTTCGTAGAAGTCATAAATGTAAACAGTTTATGGATGATGACAGACAACTTGCGATGACATAGGTCACAGGGCCATTCAGGTCAGGTGAGCTAATAAAATTGATGATCTAATAACAGCCACTCAAAGCCCTTCAGCTACCAGGTCTGTCTGGTGATGTGTCACATTACCCATCCGCATTTACATTAACTTATTTTTTTCTGGCCCAGGCTCAATTTTGTACAGGCCACTGATGCTACAGCTGTTATTGCTGACTGTGGTAAAAACTAGTTCCTGCACTTGCTCACTCAAGTTATCAAGCTTCACACTGATTTGAATACAAGAGTCAAGTAACCTGTTATCACTGAAGACAATGTGTCTGGCTTCGGAAACATTTGGCCTATGGACCCATATAATTCAGAAATGGAAGGTTATGCATTTTGGAGGGGGAGGGGTCAAAGGACCAGTAAACAAGCTATGAAAAGCATTGAACTACAAATATTTTATATTTTATTTCTACAATTTCTCCTTGATTGATCTTATGACAAGTTTGATGCATTTTAATAATTGCAAAAGATCCTCTGATTTTTAGTGGATAATTTGCAAAATTATAGATGAGTGAGTATGTTTTTACGTCACTTTAACAATATTCCAACAATATCATGGTAGGGGAGACCAAAAATGGTCTTCACACACTGCACCCAAGTGGGGAATTAAACCCAGGCCTTTGGTGTGACAAGCGAACACCTTAACCAGTAGGCTACCCAACCAAAAATTACAGATGAAATTGTATGAAACATAAAGGTCATACATTAAAGGACTTTAAAAACATCTTGAAAAAGTTTTTATACAACACGCATATTCTCAGTTTTCAACACTGTTGTCATGGCTGTAACATGGTAGTTAGGCCTAATATTAAAACACTGAAAAAACATATCCTTCATTGCACAAACTCACAATTACTACTCATAGATCCTACAATTACCACAACATCAAAGTGACATCTTCAATCTTGCTTCCATTTGCTTTGGACATATTTAAGATAGTGAGTAAGTTTGGTTTTATGCCACTTTTAGCAATATTCCAGCAAAATCATGGCAGGGGACACCAGAAATGTGCTTCACACATTGTGCCCGTGATTCCGGCGTGACGAGCAAACGATTTAACCACAAGGATACCCCACCACCCCTACTTAAGATAGGACTGTAAATATAATGCAATTTAAGAGACACCATTGACAGGATTATACCAAAAGACAATCACCTTTTTAAATATAAAAACACATAAAACATAGCTGTGAACATCACATACTTCATGCATATACAAATGGCATAGAGTTCACTATATTATCACTGTCACCATTCTCAAGGGGTGGTCGGGTAGCCTGGTGGTTAAAGCATTCTCTTGTCATGCCAAAGACATGGGTTCGAATCCCCATATGGGAACAATGTGTGAAGCCCATTTCTGGTGTCCCCCTGCTGGAATATTTCTAAAAGTGGCATAACACCATATTCACTCACTCACCCACAACTCTCAACTCCTCACTGTGTTGCATACCCTTCATGATACCCTGTATGGAGTTTATCCTCACAACCAACTGATCATCATGTTGACAAACAAGCAATGCATTCGTGACCAACTCGTGTTATTCCAGGATAAGCCGAATAGCGACTTGTGCCCCTCTCATGGCCATTTTTGCGACGGGGTTCCATCTTAGCGCAAACGGGCATACCTAAAACAATTGTCAACTCGTTGCGTAATGGTTTACATACATTTCCCCATATATTATATACATTTCAGATGCAATTTAAAGCACATGGGGACGAGCGGAATTATACAGTGTGATTGAACTGTATAATTTGTGATTGGTTTGTCATATTTTCGCACATAACATTCATCGATAGGGGGATGAGTCTTCTTGCAGGTTACGGAAAGGGGCAAGTGGTGACGAATGACAAGCAATGGTGGCCATGAAGCCTGTTTTCAAAATTATGGGTCATTGTTTGTTTGTCAATCAACGACAAATTCTATTCCTCTTAAACTATCAGAAATAAGGAAAGGTAGACGCTAGGTGCTTTTTTGTTAGACTGTTTATAAACTATTGGTTTCAGATTCCAAACAAATGTTAATACATCTGGTAATGTACAAATTACGAATTGTTTGATAGGCATTACTTAGAAGTAACGGGTAACAAAGTAGAGACAATGTACGGCTTCTTTATTCTTTATTCACTGTAAAGACGACAATTCGGTACAGAACTTTATACCATTGTCAAGCAAGGCTGACAAAGGCACAAACAGTATCGTTGGATTTTTGTTTTTAGAGTAAATTTTCAAGATTCTTGTAATGGCCTCATCGACACCGGTAGTAGCAGGGAGGTTGGGGGGACAAGGAAGATGCATGAGCTGGAATGGAGCTTGATGGAATTTATATTTATATTACTGAAATCAATTAACAGTCTCAGATGGAATTTAGACTTATCTTTTTTTTCAATCCACTTGTGCAATATTATGAAGAATTGTAAAAACAAACTGTAACCTGAGGCCAGAACTTTTTTAGCGTCTCAGTTTACAGTTTTAATTGAAGAAAAGTTCCAGTCCGAAGTTGGAAAAACAAACCATAAAAGACAACAGATTTTCTTATTTGTTCTTCAAAAAGCTACTTTTGTGTAAGCATAGTTGCATTTTACAGCAATTTGTTTCACCCCAGTTTTCATTATTTATAGAGGGTGAAATCAGTCACAAGTCTGAAAAAGTCTCATCTTACCATGACCTTTTGTCTTCGAAGTTGGCCTCTTTCCCTACTTTGCTACATTTGTAACTGAAGAAGGCGGAGACACACAACACAAACGCCTAAATACACATCACCTTCCACCAATTACATCCCTCAGAATAAGCAGGCAAGCAGAACCTGCACTTACTCCACCCTCATATTCTACTCAAAAGAGGTTACTAAGGACCACCTGATTTTTTCACATTACTATAGTTAATCTGTAATGCCATGACAGATAATATGGGGGCGGTCGGGTAGCCTAGTGGTTAAAGCGTTCACTCGTCACACCGAAGACCCGGGATCGATTCCCCACATGGGTACAATGTGTGAAGGCCATTTCCAGTATCCCCCGCTGTGATATTGCTGGAATATTGCTAAAAGCGGCGTAAAACCACTCACTCACTCATAATAATATGAAAGAATTGTATTACTGTCTTGTTGGGTTTTAAATTATTTCAAACACTGAGCATACAAAGTGCTACTATGTTAAGCCTGTCTAGAACATGATGGTCTTCTCTTCGTGCCCATGATGATCTGAACTTTTTGTTACCCAGAATACATAGTGAGTGAGTGAGTTGGGTTTAACGCCGCTTTTAACAGTATTCCAGTAATATCACGGCGTGTCAGCTTAATGTAGGAGGAAAGCCCGAAGTGATGCAGGCAGAATACATAGTGACACTAAGCAAAGCCTGTATAGAACATGTCAGTCTTCGTGGGTCCATATGCTCGTGTGTGACTATTAGTGCCTTACGATGCATGATAAAAATTAATTGTTTGTCAGGAATCTTCTTTTCTTAAACTGATGAGGAAAGGAGGGTGTCAAGAAACTAACATACTCATTGTACTTGTTGTTACCCTGTCTGGCTCTCGGCATTAAGGGCCTAAAACAAGGACTGGTCGGCTTGGAGTCAGTATACTGTGTCTGAGTGGGGTATTCATGTTAAACTGTGGCATGGTATCTCAGTGGGCTAGCACTATAAATCGGCATCAGTCCGGACTAGTACAAGCAGCCACATACACACACATACACGTGCATGCACGTCGCTATATAAGTGCGATAATCTTGACGCGACGTTAAACCCCATTTCACCTCACCTCATTCAAATTTCAAATGCCCAATAGAATCTGTTTCATCAGATAATCAGGACTGATTATTCTCTGACAATGACATTTTATATTTATTTGTTTGAGGTCAAAAGAAACAATGGGGATACATATAATAAATATGTAATGTGCGTAACAAATACGATTTAATCAAAACAGTTCTCCACTAAAATGTCAACACTGTAAAGTTGAGTGACCTTGCACAGATCAAATCAAGGTCATTCATATCCCTAGGTCACAGCCAAGGTCATGTAAGTGTCACACCAGCAACACAGACTAAACCATTTATTGCTCAGGGATTAAGTTATCAAGCAATTAACACCTAGAGCTTTGTTAAGTAAAAAAATAATCCCTTCAATCAACATTTCCATTATTTTCCAGAGACCTCGTGGATTTCCTTCAGGGACTTTTTCCAATTTGCACAGCATGCACAGACTCGTAATCTATTTCAACCTATTCCCTGGCCTGAAATCTGACCTGACGCTTCGAAGAACATGCAGAAACCATTACCTGGCAAGACAGTGACTTTCCCCTTCAGAGCAAAACACAATCATATATCTTTCAGGAGACATAGTCAACTCCTCTTGGATGAAGATTTTCAATCTCCCCATTTGATGGAATTCAAACATCCATGGTTAACCAGGAGATTTATTGGATAGATAATTTGCCCTGTTAGTAGCAACACTTGTCCACAACTAAATAGTTTTTATCCTACTCATATTTCCCCGTCAACTTGTAATTAGATAAAATCTGATATTTCATTGTAATTGTGAATCCAAGACATTTTGATCTTTCATGCAAATAATACAATACTTTGATCAAGATCTGCCTCATTACTTCTATTTTAGGATAATAAACAAAAAAATACTAATTGCATCAAAATTCAAGCACACTTTCATTAATTAGATTTTATGGAATTCACAATCAGATTATCCTCTTAATCAAGCTTCTCGAGTTTGCCAAAGACTTACAAATGCTTCTTTTACAACACATTATTTTTAGACAGCTTGCCATGTGATACATGATATCTTACATGAAAACTGGGCACTGAAGTAACCTTGATCCTTTCAGACTAACAATGGCTTGTGGCCTTTTATACATACTGTCAAAAACCCATAACCTGTGCTTCAGGCAAAAACATGTGTTGTATCTGAGTGAGTGAGTGAGTGAGTGAGTGAGTGAGTGAGTGAGTGAGTGAGTGAGTGAGTGAGTGAGTGAGTGAGTGAGTGAGTGAGTGAGTGAGTGAGTGAGTGAGTGAGTGAGTGAGTGAGTGAGTGAGTGAGTGAGTGAGTGAGTGAGTGAGTGAGTGAGTGAGTGAGTGAGTGAGTGAGTGAGTGAGTGAGTGAGTGAGTGAGTGAGTGAGTGAGTGAGTGAGTGAGTGAGTGAGTGAGTGAGTGAGTGAGTGAGTGAGTGAGTGAGTGAGTGAGTGAGTGAGTGAGTGAGTGAGTGAGTGAGTGAGTGAGTGAGTGAGTGAGTGAGTGAGTGAGTGAGTGAGTGAGTGAGTGAGTGAGTGAGTGAGTGAGTGAGTGAGTGAGTGAGTGAGTGAGTGAGTGAGTGAGTGAGTGAGTGAGTGAGTGAGTGAGTGAGTGAGTGAGTGAGTGAGTGAGTGAGTGAGTGAGTGAGTGAGTGAGTGAGTGAGTGAGTGAGTGAGTGAGTGAGTGAGTGAGTGAGTGAGTGAGTGAGTGAGTGAGTGAGTGAGTGAGTGAGTGAGTGAGTGAGTGAGTGAGTGAGTGAGTGAGTGAGTGAGTGAGTGAGTGAGTGAGTGAGTGAGTGAGTGAGTGAGTGAGTGAGTGAGTGAGTGAGTGAGTGAGTGAGTGAGTGAGTGAGTGAGTGAGTGAGTGAGTGAGTGAGTGAGTGAGTGAGTGAGTGAGTGAGTGAGTGAGTGAGTGAGTGAGTGAGTGAGTGAGTGAGTGAGTGAGTGAGTGAGTGAGTGAGTGAGTGAGTGA